>NC_051154.1:35995358-36295204 GCF_013339745.2 Dermacentor silvarum
CGGTATGACGACGACTGCATGCAACAGCACGACGACAGTAACGGCACGACAGCTCACACTTCGCGAACTCGGCATAGAATCCTGGATAGGGCTTTCTTTCCTGGCGACTGCGGACAACGAAAACGTGATGGTGATACTAGCCGCACAGGCCACGAAATCTGGATTAAGTACCAGCTATCACTGTCAAATTCCAAAGATGCTCTTCCCGGAGCGACTGCGCTTGGCACCATCTCAACTTTCTGTCAGATGGGCTCACGAGTGACGGACTGCCTCCCGTAGTAGACTATAGGTGCCCCTAGTGGCAGGAAAGGTGCATGCACAGTGCGAAATTTTATCGGTAGAGACAATGCAGCACGAGAAACAAAATGGATACAAAAAACAAAGGAACAAAACAAGAACATGCAATTCGGGTAAAAATTAAAGGAAGCATTTTTGACCATACCGCATTCGATGAGATCCCCCGCTGTCTACAAGAAGCGTGTTTACCTGCATGTGTCACAACCGGCATCCGGAAATTCAGGTCGTGACCCGGATATCACTAACCCAACCACCGATTCTGTTACACATTACGCGCCTTCGATCGTGCCTGCGTCCCACCGGGTTCATTACGTCAACAAGGGATGCGACCTGGGGGAAGGAGTGGCGACCGCTCCGTGCCTCAGCGGGCTATATACGCGAGGGAAACACGGAGCTGCTGTTGTTACCCGGCAATCGCAGCCGGGGCTGCGTGCCGGGACCGCACCGCGCTCGGCTTTTCTTTGGCCCTTTGGCTTCTGGGCTCACTGCGCTTGGCGGCAGCGCGCTGATTGGTCCCGCGCGTCTCTCCGTTGTATATTATCGCCGACATCGACCAGCCCCGGCCGACGACGATAAGCAAGGGCAAAAAAAAAAAAAAAAAAGTAGCGCCGCCGAACCAGGGCGCGCGCTGTTGTTGCTTTCCCGCGCGAAGCGGTAACAGCCCCGCGCTCGCCTGGTGTATAGGTGCATCAATTAGCGGGAGCAAGCGCAGCCATGCCGATGCCCGAACAGAGCCAGAAAGCCACGGCAGAATAAGCAAACACGCCCAAGCGAGGCCCCACCTCTGAACACCAGAACCGTCAAATTAATCCATCACCTGGTGACGCCGCTAGCGCTTAATCTCTTTCCAATCACCGAGAATGTCACCCACGAAGAAGACGGACGGGCGCGCTCACGCGTGCTTCAATGCTGGAAGACATAACGCTCGATGTTAAAAGCGGACAAGACAGCACAAGGAGAAAAAAAGATATATATCCAGCGAAGGCGCAATTACTGAAGCGGAAAGTTAGTAGCTTGCAGTCGGGACCCTTTAGACGCGGAGGATAATTTCCGGAACAAAAACGCGGCGTCCCTGGCATCGAGGAGGTAACGATCGTCACACGCGGCGAGAAAAGCCCAATGACGACAACATTACTCGGGAAGGAGAAGAAAAAACGACGCGACAAGCACACGGTCCGGAACGGTGTTCCTCGCGCACATGCGGCGACCTCCTTCCCCATTCTCGCGACGTGCACCCACGGCGACGGCAGAGTTCCACTCCGGCTTGCGGGCGATACGGCGTTTCCGACTTCCGGCCAGCCACTCCATGCAAGAAGGGAGCGGAGGCAGCCGGTTCCGCGATTCGAACCCCCCTCCGTTTCCGCTGATGCGGGCCACCGATTGCGCGGCAGCAGAGACCCCAAGACTGCGCGCACGCACGCACCCGACACACACACACACGCACACGCGCGCGCGCGCACACACACACACACGCACACCACTAGACAAAGCAAGGCAATGCTCGCCACTTTATGAATACGTCAGATGGGCATAAAAGATGTCCTAACATCTCATAGTGGTCAAGGCGCGCTTTGAAATAAAGGGACTGAACCCCTTATTATATTGACTATACCCTTATTTCAAGTCGGGCCTCTAATCTCGAAGCAGCGTTGAAACGGCGAAAGCAGGGAGCAAACGATGTGCCTTGTTCATGAACCGGCCTGCCTTTGGCTTCGCACAAACTGCTCCAAAATAAAGCCTTTTGTTGGATTGCTTGACGCGCCAAGACTACTTGCGGTCGTTCTACACGAATTTCTGACAAGCACGAGCGAAGCGTTTCAAGAAATAACACAGTGAGAGCAACGTGTTTGCAAAATGTGATAGTTTGATCGGGGTCAGCCACCCAGCACGTTGTTTCATCCTGCAAAAAAGCAACAACGGCGTCCACCAAATAGCCTTGAACGAGTCGCCCCGTGTTCCCGGCAAAATAGCAAAACCCACTTTGCAGCATAAGCGAAGTGTAGTGCCCGCACGAGAACGACAAAGGCGCGGCATCTTTGTGCACGGTCGATGGGAGGGTTTGAATCCCCTGAAGTACCCGGCTGAGAGGCCCGCAAACAGCGCAACAAAGCCGCATAATTTATAGCGCGTACGAGTTCCGACTTCCCACGTTTTGTCCATAATCGATCGCGCATAGTACAACGCCTCGTCTGGCTTTGGGCTAGTAACACGCAGAAACTGGGTCTGACATTCGCCGATTTCAGGCAACGTGAAGAACAACCAGCTGGCACAAATTGATTCGCAGCCGCCTGACCAGCGTGAAGTTCTCCCGTGACTCGTGGCTGCACTCTGGATGCGAGCGCAGTAATCGATCACCGCTGGATATATAACCCGCTGAATCAATAGGAAAGCCTTTTCGCCGACCCCAACGACGGAAGCTGAAATATTCAGCCTCTTTTTTATTTAGCGGATCTGCTGTGTATGTTCAGACCAGAAGCACAAAAGAGCAGATCTAGCTGCTCCACATATAGGAGAGGGCAACATTAGCGAAAGAAACACCGCAGGCGCTTGCTTGCTCTATTTTCTTGCGCAGAGAGCCCCAGGGCACGGCGCCCAGCCGATTCATCAATCTTGAAAAAACTCATTCTTTTAACGAACGAAGCTTTCCGCGTTCCCGCTTTGCGCGTGGCTATGGGCAGAAACTAAATGAAACCTTTTACTGAGATTGACTGTTTTCAAGACCGGGGCAACAAAGGAGCGGCCAATTGGTGGTCCTCCTCCTCCCCCCCCCCCCCCCCTCGCGCTTTTGCCGGCCGCTGCTTTTCTTTCCGTCAAGCTGCACGCCCCATCGGAAGATGCGGGCAGCGGACAAACTGTTCGTGCTTCGCAAATCGGAATTCGAGTCCATTTGCCGTTCCCCCCGTCATACGCACGTACACGGCGCATCAGTCCTAATTCGATTTATCTACGTTTGCATTCGTAAACTGCAATGCATTCACTTTGCAGCTCACAGCCCGCGGGGCTCTTTTGCCCTGCCTGTCAACGCCCATGCGAGTCGTGTCTGCAACCGTGCCGGGGGCAGACAAGTGCCCTTTATCGCGCATCCCAGTGGAAGCGGTAATCTGGCCTTTTCGGGGAGGCTCTCCCGCGCGCCCAGCAAAGAGGGAAGTTGCGTCGAGAGAATGAAGAGGGCCGGCGTGTGACCGCGCGGCCGGGGGGCCATTGTGTCGCGCGACAGTGGCTCGGCCACTGCTGCATACACTTAGCATACTGATCGGGCCGTCGATTCGGACCCGCCAGTGCACATCTGTTGCCGCCGCCGCTCGCTCGCCGCCGAGGGCCATTATCTAATAAGCAAGCCGGCGGCCTTTCAAGAGCCCATCTTGATTTCGATTCTGCCAGCGACGACTTTCACCTCTCAGCGCTGGCGAAAGCGTTGTCGCTCCCATGCAACCCTCGCTCGCGCAGTGGCAAGACATGATACGCGAGGTAATTTTATACTGCGCCTCACGCGAAATTATATATATACGGTCGCAAGCAAGCTCTTCTTGGCAAGTAACTTTCCACTCGCCGCGGTAACTACGCCCATGTATGCTACCGCGAGTATACATTCTTCAAAAAAGTTGCGTAAAGTGAGTAACCGCGGTAGTTACCATGACTGACCGTTACTAACCTTTTATTACCTATTTACTAACATAAAAGAGCCATGCGGGCGCACGGAAGCTAAGTTAGTAAAGTATACTACCTCGTCTTGGCAGTGGTGTATAATGCCGTGTTGTGACGCAAAATTTAGACGAACTATAGCTTCTTTCAATATGTTGTATTAACATTTGTGCGCTACGTCGTGGCGCACTAATGTGAAAACGGTACGCTACAGAAATTTAGGTCCGTAACTCTGATTATTTGTCGAAATACATAGGTGCTCACCGGTACGAACTGTGCTCCCCTACTAAGTACAGATAAATACTCTTAAAATCGTTCATAAAATACGTGTCACGTAGTAACTTTGTTATTGTTCTGTACGTGTTTTCGCGTTTGTTGTTCACGCATTTCTGTGTGTAGTTAACCGAAGTCGCTGTACCATCATGTTGTATCTGGTAAGCATGACCACTAGGTACCAATAAGTCATGGTTAATTAATATGACAAAAAATGCGGTTCTCGTTTTTCATTTATTTATTTTACCTTGTTCTGCTTTTACAACATCGACGATATAATATGAGAATGGAAGTAGCGCTTATAAACCCAAAAGTTCCCACTACGTGGCTGGTAATTATCGTACAGTTGCGTTGGTAGTGGTTACTACGTTTTGGAGCTGATAAGTGAGCCCCATTAGAAAGGTAACTACGTTTTTTAGTTATTAAAGTTACTACCGTTGCCGTTACTAAATGAATGTTACTAAGCAAAAAAGGCGTATATACTGCTACTGAGCACGAAACCGTGGGTTCGAATCCTGGACGCGGCTGCCGCACTCCGACGTGGGTGGAATGCAAAAACACTCCTGTGTAACAAGCGTAGGGTGCACGTTACAATCTTGAGCCCTCCACTACGGCGTCTCTCATACAGCCCCCGCGTTGTCTCGGGACGCGCGAAGCGCCTTCAAACAACAAGCAAGCGAAAAACGAGAGTTGCTCTTTCGACAGACGATACCCTTCTGATGGGACATCGTCACGTCTGACGTAGTTTACTATTTGCAAAGAGCTTATCGAACAGTACCGTCCTCTCTCTCGATAAGGCAAGAATTCACTCCTGGAGCCTTCGTTCGGAAATCTTGTAATCGAAGCGCATTTCTAATCGAGAAGCAGATTGCTTTTCAGGACGGTATAGCATATACGCTCAACTTTGCAAACAGAGCCCCGCTTCTAACGCCGCGCGACAGCTAGCCCCGGAGCAGGGAGCACGTGAGTGTCGGAGGGCGTCTTTGTTCACCAGCGGCTCGATTCAGCGCGGCCGTTTGTTGAGCGCCAGTTCCGGCTTCGCTCTCGGCGGGCTTCCGCCTTCGGCTAATGATTAGCGCACCCGCCGTCGACAGCCGTCCCTCCCGGCGACGACGCCGAGAGAGGAAACCGTGAAATACGCCCGCGATCAGACGCAGCGAGGAACGGCCCCGGCAGCTAACGAGCACGATTGCCCAGAGCAGGGACCGTCCGACCGGCCGGGCGCCCACCGCTCCCCGCCCGCTCATATATAGGCGCGCTCCTCAACCCCCCTTTTTATTACGTAACGCGCAGGGGCGTCTGCTATGTCTGCACCATGCACGACATCAGAAAAGACAGATGAAGAAGGGGCAGTTCACATGCACAGCGAGTACTATAAGTCAATGACAAATCAACATTCGAACAACTAAAGCGCTATATACGGCGACATACGGGTTGAACCTGCAGGCGCTCATGTCCACGCCTTTATTTTGTTTACTGCGTCAGCCATGCAGTTCCAATCCTTAAATCTCCAAACTTTGTGTGTTTGCTTTGTGTGTCTCGAGCTATGCCGCAGGGCAAGCTTCACAAAAGATGATGCGCCACTGCGGCAATGTGCAGTTCGGAGCCGGAGGCGCTAGCCACTGAGCTTGCGCGCTGAGCAGTTTCTGCGGCGTCTGTAACGCTGACTGACGCTGAGGACTGCAGCGGTTTTGCACAAAGTGGGGATGGGGGAGTCTAGGAATTGTTGTTGCAATAAATGAGTGCGCAGCTGAGGAGAGAGAGAGAGAAAACACTTTATCGCTGAAGTCTGGCGATTTAAAATTTTTATTTTCATTTTTTTTTTTTCTGAATTGACCCTACGACCTAGTGTTCAGCAGCAGAATGGACTGCGTTCAACTGCTAAGCTCGGAAATGGGCTGAACATGCATCCGTCCTGGGCTAAGCAGATTCCCCGGGCTCCGCAGAACGAAGAAAGGAAAGGGCTTTGGCACGGTGGGTGCGAGGCTCGAGATGTATCTGCAGCGCAGTATGCCGCAAAAAGAAGACGCTCGCCGACCGGCGGGTGGGGGGGAGGAAAGGGGGGGAGGGGAAGAGGAAAGAAAGAGCGAGATGACAAATCTCAAAGAATAAAGTAGAACACAGTACAGGTCACACACAGTAGGGCCAGTAACTGCAGGTCACGCTACTAAAGAATGTTAAATAGAAGAAATAGTTTCTGGGTTACAAACGTGACCCTAAGTTCGTTACTTCTAGAAGAGTAAAGAGAGCGCGATGAGCCTGATCGCGTCGAGAGGCATAAGCTCTGGGGTATACAATGTTTGCATACAAACATTCGTTTAGTGTCATACACCGCAGGCCAAGGAGATGATAGTCCGACACTACTGACATGCGCTGCGCACTGAAAGCGGGAAACTCCAATATGCTCAAGTGTCTCGTAGCAACCGCAAGACGTATACACGATGCACTGGCCACACGTCCTTGTGTGTATAAACGTTCGCACACGTTCACATAGCCTACCCTTAGCTTCAGGAGTTGCGCTCTAGCGCGACGAGGCAAGCCTCGATCGCGAACAAGGGACGGGAACGTTCCGTTTGCTACGCGCTGGTGTGGATGCTACTTGAGTAGGTGGTGATGAATCAGCAGACGAGCGTCATCAAGGTTGCACAAAATTTCAGGGCAAGCACAGTCATTATGAGTGCAAGTTGAAGCCAGCCGATCAGTTTCTTCATTTCCGGCGATCCCTACGTGTGAAAGTATCCATTGGGCAACGAGAAATACCCGACGTGATAAAATTTTGATGGCAGACTCAGTAATGTTGCGCACAACTGGGCAATCAGTATGATTGCGTTGTAATCTGCTAAGTTCACCGCGGGAGTCCGTAAAGATGACAATCTTCGATGTGGTTAACTAGGCCTCTTGCACGTATTTCAGTGCAATTTTGCTGCTATATATCTCCGCAGTTGTTGACGAGGCTGGATGGGGTATACGAAATATACGTCGTATTTCAGTCGAAGGGCAGAAAAAAGCTGCAGAGGCGCCTTGACCGTCGCTATATACAGATGTATCTGTGAATTTGAATATAATAACGAGAAATATTTCGAACATGTGCGACTGAGCCAATGGAATATTGTCGAAACAGGCATATCAGACTTTTTGTGTATGTCAGGGATTGTGAGGTAAATGGGGAATACATGTTTGCTGATATCTTTCGGAGGCGGAGGCGTAACTGAAGCAGTATGTTCAGAAATATCAGCAATGTTCATAAATAAGCTACAAGGCAAGAAGAAAGCACCGATGAGTCGTAGCATATACGAGTTTGAACCATTGTCCAACATGTAACGGCATGATCACTGACACCGCTCAGGATACCGATCAAACATGTTTGAAAGTAAACACATCGTGTTCAGTTCGTCCGACCTGGACGAGCATGTTTCCAAGAGTACAGTATATAGTCTATTCAGAGCGGCAGTTATGTCTCCGTACGAGTTTTGGACATATCGCTCTCCTTCCGTGGCGACAAAATCCAACATAGAATTATAGTTGGACTGTGCAGAATAAGAGGCCCCGATTCTTGCCGCAAGTTTTCAGTAATAAGCGAGCACCCGACACGCCATCACATATCGCAATGGCGCCATTACGTTGTACAAGAAATACATCTAAACTTCTTTTTCCGCGCACACGAATGCGGAGAGGACTTCTTTAAATATGACATTGTATCACGTCGCTGAGTGACGGCTGTGTCTGCATTTCATTATTTCGCGGCCTCACTTCTTTAGTCTTATTTACGTTTCCTGCTTCAAACCTCCATGCATGAATCTCGGCTCTGTGGCACGAAGAAAATAAATTCTCATAAAAGGCCAATGGAGTCTTTGAGACGCACATAACCGCGTGCACGCTTCACAAGCTGGCAGTGGAACGAGCCAGTTTGCTTATTTGTCGCAGATGCAAAACGCTCAAGTTCGGCGGTCTGCTATACCGACCGTTGAGAGGAAGGCGGAAGCCCGCAACGAAAAAAAAATAATAATGGTGTTTCTGCGATTATGCAGGAGAACAAAGGAAAAACAGGTAAGCAAAGACGGCCATTTTTGCAGAAAATCTAGCTTTGTCCACGCCGTTCGACACGCGACGGCGTCGTCGGCAGCCGCGCGTCGCACGGCCTTATTTGTGCGCCCCCGACGCACCGCCGCTGTGCGCGCAGCAGCCAGATTATCCCCCCGAAGCTTCTCGTGCGAGGCGGCGCAAAAAGCCGCCGAGCGGTGGAACAGCCCGGCGGCCCCCGGGGATTGTTCCTGTTTAGAGCGCAACAGCCAGCCCTCCCCCGCTCGAGCGACCGGGAACCCTTGGCTGCGTTCCAGGGAAACTCGAACCGGCCTTTTTGCCCTTACAAGAAACGCCCGAACTCCGCGTGGGACCACGACCCAGCGAACATCTGCACTCGCGGAGAACGCCAGCGGACGCGCACGCACACTTCGAACATGCTGAATGGAGCGTTCGCATCTTCTAGCCCATAGTGGTGCGTGCGACAGTCCGTGAACTTCCGCCTTCTTCCTGACGAACCTACTACCCGTGCCCTTTCATGCCCAGCAGCCGAAGTGAACCAGAATCATGTAAAACCGACCGTGGCACGTGTATACATGCGCACCCACGACCACGTGTAACTCCAGCCGCGAGACCTGATCACCAGTGAAAGCATGGTCGTGCAGAACGCGATAACGGCGCTTTTTTTTTTTTTTTTTTCTCCGTCTCTGAACACTGCCAGATTCTGCTCCAGATAGGAGCGTGACCGTGTGATGTACAGAATTAATAGCAGACGGAACACGCTTATGATATCTGACTGCGTCTCGCGATCTTGCGAAACTCAAGAGGCATGCTGCACACTTGTGCGTAAGCGTATACCATGCAGTGATGTGGCTACGCTTCGAGTCCGCTCATCGTGCGGCACTGCACCTAAACCACGTGCACGGTATTGTTCATTCTTACTATTGTAGCGAAGTGACGCAGCAGTTAGTTTTCGGACGCATCAGCTCACCAGGGAGACGACGATGAAGGGGGATGAGCTCTGGCAGCGGCAGGTGCAGATCGGCAGGTACGACGACAACGCGAAATAACATTTGAAGAAACTAGGTTTATTTAACTTGGCATTAAATTGGCACCTTAAAACTGTACATACACATCTTATACATGAAACGATGTCATACCGATCGTCGACGGCCTGCCTGACCGGCTTGGTCTCCCGTGGTGAAGTGGCGCCGTGGGCTGCTGTGTCCTCTGCACCTCTGCACCAAGCCTTTGCACCAATCGCCTATTCTAGCCAAACAGGCAAGCCGTCGTGCTCCAATAAGGGCCAGAGTTTTCGCGACCACGCAGACATGGCCGCGACAATAGACCGTGAACAACAAATTTGGCCATGCCTAATGAACCTCCCCCCCCCCCCCCCCCCCCGATACAGCCGCGCGTGGAGCGACCGCGCTACACGTGCACACACTCGTTCAAACCCGTTTCGGGATTCCTCAAGGTCGGCCGCGGCATACGTTCTTCGCGACACTATCGATAACCACACTTTGTAAGTGCCATCAGCAAACAGTCAAGAAAAAATCCCAGGACTCTCCGCACTATCATGCCAGAGGAGTGCGGCATCGGCAGGAGACGCCGGCAATCACTAGACCGGTGTCAACGATCTCTATATATAGGCGCACGCTTCGCCATCGTGGGAACTTCGTCCCGCTTCATCGCGCTTTTGCACCAATACTGTAAATACCAATACTGTAAAGCTAAGAGCATCTTCCACCACTTTCTGCTTTTTACAACAAATAAACCTGCGTGTGTGCCGCTTTCGAACGCGACCTCTGAACCATCGAACGCGACCTCTGAACCACATTGTATTCCGGTTCCGCTCTCGCCAGCGTCGGGCGGATTCGACGAGAGGGGCTCAGGTACTCTATTTCCTCTGTTAATTAAATGACCAGCTTATTCAGTACATAAGGCATTCAAAATAGTGATGAACCGGATACAGAGGCTCCTTCTATAATTAGCGCTGAAGTTAGAAGGGCCTTGAAAGACATGACCAGGGGAAAAGCTGCTGGAGAAGATGGAATAACAGTAGATTTAATCAAAGATGGAGGAGATATCATGCTTGAAAAGCTTGCGGCCCTTTATACGCAATGCCTCACAACTTCATGTGTACCAGAAAGCTGGAAGAACGCCAACATTATACTAATCCATAAGAAGGGAGACGTTAAAGAACTGAAGAATTATAGACCCATTAGCTTGCTTTCAGTATTGTATAAAATATTCACCAAGATAATTTCCAATAGAATCAGGGCAACACTTGACTTCAGCCAACCAAGAGAACAGGCTGGCTTCAGGAAGGGATATTCTACGATGGATCATATCCACGTCATAAATCAGGTAATCGAGAAATCTGCGGAGTACAATCAACCTCTCTATATGGCTTTCATATATTATGAAAAGGCATTTGATTCAGTAGAGATACCAGCAGTCATAGAGGCATTGCGTAATCAAGGAGTACAGGAGGCATACGTGAATATCTTAGCAAACATCTACAAGGATTCCACAGCTACCTTGGTTCTCCACAAGAAAAGTAGAAAGATAGCTATCAAGAAAGGAGTCAGGCAAGGAGACACAATCTCTCCAATGCTATTCACTGCATGCTTAGAAGAAGTATTCAAGCTGTTAGACTGGGAAGGCTTAGGAGTGAGAATCAACGGCGAATATCTCAGCAACCTTCGGTTAGCAGATGACATTGTCCTATTCAGCAACAATGGAGACGAATTACAACAAATGATTGAGGACCTTAATCGAGAAAGTGTAAGAATTGGGTTGAAGATGAATATGCAGAAGACAAAGATAATGTTCAATAGCCTGGCAAGAGAACAAGAATTCAGGATCGCCAGTCAGCCTCTAGAGCCTGTAAAGGAGTACGTTTATCTAGGTCAATTACTCACAGGGGACCCTGATCATGAGAAAGAAATTTACAGAAGAATAAAATTGGGTTGGAGTGCATACGGCAGGCATTACCAAATCCTGACTGGAAGCTTACCACTGTCGTTGAAAAGAAAAGTGTACAAGCATTGCATTCTACCAGTGCTAACATATGGGGCAGAAACTTAGAGGTTAACAAAGAAGCTCGAGAACAAGTTAAGGACCGCACAAAGAGCGATGGAACGAAAAATCTTAGGACTAACGTTAAGAGACAGGAAGAGAGCGGTGTGGATCAGAGAACAAACGGGGATAGCCGATATTCTAGTTGGCATTAAGCGGAAGAAATGGAGCTGGGCAGGTCATGTAATGCGTAGGATGGATAACCGGTGGACCATTAGGGTTACAGAATGGATACCAAGAGAAGGGAAGCGCAGTCGAGGTCGGCAGAAAACCAGATGGGATGATGAAGTTAGGAAATTTGCAGGCGCAAGTTGGAATACGCCAGCGCAAGACAGGGGTAATTGGAGATCGCAGGGAGAGGCCTTCGTCCTGCAGTGGACATAAAATATAGGCTGATGATGATGATGATGAAGGCAGTTTTTGAATTGCGTACGAGGCCTTACGTACTTGAACTCAGGCACCTTGAGGGACCTTATAAAGGGTGTGCAGATGAACAATTTTAGTTTAACGTATACCGGAATTCAAATGTAGGAAATAAAGAAGAAACACGTAAGGCGGGCATACTGACTTCGATCGCTTGTGTCAAACCTCTCCAATTATCGTCCATTCGCTTCGCCTCATCTCGCCTAAATCGCAAGTGACGAGGGGCTAGCCTGCAGGCACCCAATTTCTCAGATCGTTTGACGATTCTGTCTTCGTATAGGCCTGACGAAACGCGTCCGCATATAGAAACGGCAGGTTGGTTGCTAATGAATTTCCTTTGCTAGGGAAAGCACAGCCCTCAAAATTACGCTAAAGTGGGAGCCACGGGTGTGGTCATATTAGCCAAATTTTTAAAGCACACCGTTTGCTAAATAACGCGTTCGCGCCCGTTTTTTCTGATAAAACGTATCTGAAGACTCGCGGAACAACCCATTTGATAAATCGTCCTTGAAATATTTTACTGTCAAATAAAGTTTCTTCCCATATACGTTTCCCATACACAACCGTCCTCTGCCTCCTCACTCATCGCACACAGCATGCCAGCCGGGAGAAAGTTCAAACAGCTCAGCTTTGGGGAGGTCCACCTCGCGTGCGGTGTGCGAGGAGGCGATGTCGACCGTCAAAATGCGATGTAACGCAGGTCAGGTTTTACATTATATCAGCGAGGCCCTCCTGAAGACAGCAGCACGAACCTGTCTAAAGACACCACTCATCTGCCAGCGTGGGAGCCACTACGGGACACTGTATGCACGATACGGGGCACGGATGGAGTGACATTTACGCCAGCTTTCGAGCTGTATAAAAAGAAAACCGTTTACCGCTACTACCCCCGCGCAACCTGCAGCAGCAGGCTTTACTTCATTCCCCCACTGCTTTCCCGCGTCCTGCGCCCAGGCGAACACTATTCGTATAAAGATGCAATGCACTCACGACACGACGTCAGTGAAGCCAAGCAGCAGAAGTCACTAGTGGTCAGACGGCTTCCTGCAGCCAACGTTGTCACTATGGTGATATCAGCAGAACAACTTCATATTCTGGTGTATCATCTAAGAGTTAAAGAGTGCATCACCAGCCGCGTGATGAAGACCCACCACGCTCCGCCCGAGCACTATAAGGCGAACTGATCTCTCGTCCACGCAGCAACGACGAACGCTTCTCGGGGACGGTGTTTTCGCATGCACGTGGTATGCGCAGACTGGACACGAAGCAGACACCTAACGGCCCTGTAATTCGCCCGGCGAGGAATGTGTGCACACGCGTCAAGTCCCCAAGCAGAGCCGAACAGTCGTGGGAACACAAGCTCGGTCGCGCTTCTTTATACCTCTAGACGGAGGCGCGCGTGCCTTGTCCTCACCCGAGAGCACGCACGAGAGCTTGGAGATGATTCAAGCAGCAGCACGGATGAAACAAAAACGGGTGTGCTCGATGACGAGATCGGCAGCCAGGAATTTCGCGATCATTGCGTGTGGTGATGTCCCTCGGCAATGTATACCCGCAAGCATAAATACACGACGGCATCCTCTACAAATGGTATCGATTCCGTCGCAAGCGCGCATGATTTGCCTTCTTACAAGATTGGCTTGAAGATTTGAGCGGCCCCTAACGGCACGCTTATCGCGTCATCTTGACTGTCATGCAGGTTCCCTAACTTGACAGCTTAGTCGCACCGCCCTTCGTGTGGCGTCAACGCGTATACGTTGCACGTTTCTTCGCGCACCCGCTTGCACATCGGGTGGTGGTGCCGTCGAGCACGTGGCGTGCACACGCACCACTGCGTTTTGGTGGGTACACAAACGCATTGACGGGGGCGGCGATGGGACGGAGAAGCACCGCCGTTCCACAGCGAACGGGCCGGAAAAACGGCGCGAGTTTGCGCAGCTTCTCGGAGGAAGAGAAGCAGCGGAACAAGAGCAGAGATCGCGTCGCACCGCCGGAGCCGATTTTCGCAGTTGCGTGCGCGCGCGCCAGACCCGAGACGCGCGCGCTCGGCAGCCGTTTGTTCGGGCCGTGGGCGGTGATGGATGCGTGCTCTCAATCACAGTGCTCGCCGAATACATCAGCGGCAGCCAAGCGAGAAGTCAATACCGTCCCTACACGCTCGGTCGAAGCAGCCGACGTTTCGCAATCCAGGATATGCCCGCCGCGCTGCCGCGTTCCCTCCCGGTGCGCTTTTCCCGTCGGGTTCAAGGACGGCGCAGCGAAAACTGTCACACCTAAGGCGCGGCGTTACGTCATTTCTTACTTTGCTGCCCTCTCCCCAAAAAGCTCAGCGAGTGTGCCTCAGTCGACGAGAGCACCGCAGCATGTTCAGCCCACTGGTAAAGCTCGAGACGCCTAGGGCACAACATAGCGCTGTCTCATTGCTCATCCGATACGAAAAAGCAGATTTCGCATGACGCAAAATGTACGGATTTCCCAACGAAAAAGAAAAAAGAAAAGAAAAGGAAAACATATGACTAACTTTTTTTATCTCGGTGGACGCGACCAACTGGTGCGCGTTTTCCTTGCACTCTAACTGCAACAGTGCACGAGTCCATAAGAAGTTAAGAACGCACATTCATCTGTTCGTCAAGCTATAGAGTAATCACTGTACGCCACGTAGGGACGCAGTGTCGTCACTCGTCGACTGACTGCACGGGCAACGTTACATCTTGCCTATCTACCAGCTGCGTTTCTACCATGGGGGAAGAGCCGACAGTGCACTGCAGATGATAACGTATTTTGTAAGCAACAAATTGCTAGCGGTGGCGGGTATTACTAGATGCGTGATAATCACTAATTAACTAGAATTGTTATTTACCTTCTAATTGCTTTAGGGGACATGTTGCTGTTGCGGAATTGAAGTCAGTCCTCAAAGCATGCATGTACCCCCTCGAGCACTATGAAAGGGAACACCCAAATTCCCATCAAGATGCCACGCATGCATACATGCACTTTGCCCGCATAAAAGTGTTTCATCCAATTAAATGTGGTCAACAAGAAAGCTACACGGTAAATACTAACACAGCAGGTTCTGCGCTCCCTCTGATATTAATCACGACTGTAGCAGGAGTCCTGAGACTATATAGCATAGGCATTCCGTTTGGATTATAGAGAGCGCTAACGACTTGAGTATGGCTTGCGTACGCAAGCGGCTTCAATCCCAGCGAAACCCCGGAGGGCTTGAGGTTCTTACGTACGCAAGCCGCTTGAGTGCCCCAATCTGAAACTCCTTCAGAAGCCACTTTCGCGTAAAATGGGGCAAAGCTAAGCGGAACACGAGTGCAATCATTGACAGAGTTCGAGGACGAATGTCTCTAAACTGGTGCTAGTCTCGGCACTCCTACTATGTGGGCGTGCGGCGAGCACTGACTGGCCTAGCTCAATTTCCCAACTGCAACAGGTGCGTTTGAGTAATCAATTAAGAAGTTAATTATCAAATTATAATTAGTGAATTAGTGATTATAGTTACTGCCGTCCACCAGTGATAAGTGATAATCAGTGATAAGTCTACTGACATCCACTACCGCTAGTAACGCGATGCGCCAAAGAAAAATACATCATTATCTCCGAAAATGTTGCGCTTGGTATAACCGGCCGCTTTTACGCTATTACTAGCCGGATCACTGGCCTCTGATTAAAGTACGGACGACCATCAATCTCTCGTGAGGCCAAAAAGGAACGCCTGAGAATGCCGCAGAGGTCGAAACCCTTGTAGCACGTCAAGGACACGTGCACACCGAAGTTCAGTAGCAGGATTTAGCTCGCACATGCAAAGGAAACCGAAAGACGGGCTGAGCCTTCCGCCTGCGCAGGTCCGGCGGCCACCGAACGAAAAATCCCTGCTCGGTGCCACAAGCAAAAGGGGAGCCCAGCGCGCGGCGCCGGCGACCGTAACGCGACCCTGGAGGGCAAGAAAAAAAACAGGCAGGCCACGCGTCATGCACGATTAGTGACGAACGTCCCCACGATGCAATCTACTGCCGCCAGTGTGTGTGTGCTCGCGCGCGGTACAAGATTAGGTGGTATAGTAGTAAGAGGGGGAGGCTAGGTCAAAGAACTCTGGGCCCGTCCTAATCCCCGGGCAGTAGCCGTGGCCCTGGCTCCTTGGTCCGTGGCCGGCCACCGCGGTGACGTTCACCCCGGCCGGCTGCAACTTGTTGCTTCCTCCACGGTGGAGGCATTTCCGCCGCCGCCGCTCCCCCCTCCTTACACGAGCCTGCGCGCAGGAAGCCGCCCGGGTGCCGCCGGTCACTCGAGCATGCAAGCCGCCGCTCGGCTCACGACATTGTTTCATCCTTGAGAAAGACCGCCGCCCGCTTCCCTCGCGCTCCCCCCCGGAACATACACACACACACAAATTTAAAAAAAAAAAAAAAAAAACACCCCCGCGAGATCTTTCGGGCCGCTTTTCTGACCCATTTCGACGCAGCCGCGCTCGTTCGGAATCGCGCCGAAATTTTCGGCCCGAATTGTTCTTGCGCAGGAAGGGAGCAATTGGCCAGCCCCCTCCCCGCACCAGCGGGTCGCGTCTTGGGCTTCCGTTCTCGTACCCCCCCCCACTACGATGATGACGACTGCAGCGCGGAAACTTTCACGTACGCGCAACTCGGCGAGGCCAGGGCGTCGGGGCCGCGCGCACACATTGTCTGCGCGCGAGGCGCGTACTCGAGGACACTGGGCGGAGACCCTGTTGGTGGGCGTGCGCAAGCTGCTCCCAAACGACGCGCGCCGGCACCGTCGCAAGCCCCGCTCAAAGGCAAGGGTCACACACCGTCTGCGATGCACGCTTCGACTGGCTGCACGCGTTTCCTATGGCAGCTTTTTGCGTGAACTGCTGCTTAGGCATAAGGAAACGAGCGAGGAACGCTCCGTAAGGACAGTATATACATCGCGATTTTGTTTATTAATATTTTTGTCCAAATTCAAACATCTTATTATTTCTTTTTTTTTTTTACCGATCTGTGGTAGAGAGCGCAATTCCACCTCTTTGTCCAGTTCTGAATTGTTTTAATGTCCGGAGAAATACGAAAAGTGTACTGTACTGACCTGTTCCGCTCACACCCAACGTACTTATCCCCATCTAGAGCTTCTGTATTCCACCAACGCTGTTGGATGGTTCGCCATCAGAGGAGTGCGCGAATTGCTTCGCCCATCAGTTCTCCTACGAAATTCCCCTTCATACTGTAACGCGAAAAGGTGAAAATTACACGAAAGCAGGAGCTTAGCATTACACTGGATATCGTGAAACGATTCAATACACCTCGGGTATAACGAATGCGTTGCACCGGATATAGCGGAGCATTTAACACTGCGGAGGCGGTGGAGCATACAGGAGCATGTGTCAGATAAACCGAAGTATATAGCGCTATATAGCGAAGCACTTGCATCAGATATATAGCGAAGCGTTCGCAGACTGTTGTGGAGGACTTACGAAGGTTGCGGGAACTCCCTTATACAGCTATCACTGTCTTTGATGTTTTAGTGGCTCGGGTTTGCGTACATCTGTGATTTTTCTTTCTTCGCGCGTGTATGCACCTAGCTGTCTCTCTGTGCGTACGTGATGCGTGCGTGTGGTGTTTGTGCGTGTCAACAAACACATTAAGGATGGTCCAAATATTCTTAGTTCAAGGACGTTTGCACTGTGAGGTGCCGAAAACAGGTGAACAATTCTGGCTCGTCCCGTGTAACAAACGATGGCGCGGAGATCTCTGAAGATCATCAGTCCACCAGACCGGACACAGACCGTCCTGTTAATTTCGAAAACTACCAAGAAGTACGTGAAAAGCGCATAGCTAAATTTACAATCATATATTGCTCCCTGGCGATATTCTAACGACAAAATGTCACGTTCGGTGTTTCTATAGAAAAATTGAACACTAGGGCTAACCATTTATAGTGTTTCGCTCTTTTTTTTTTTTTTTTTTTTTTTTAATGCGAAAGCAATATATGCCCCACGTTCCCGGCGCTGGACCTGCTGCGGCTCGCACTGCGAAATCTCACGGTGACCCACACCCAAAAAATTGACGTTGTTCAATTCGAAAATTGAGTTGACCCACGTTCAACCCCGACCTGGCTTACTCCCAAAGTTGACTTCGCCCACTCCCAAAATTGACTTTGCCCAATTCGAAAGATGAGGTGACCCACGTTCAAAACCGACCTGGCCCACCCTTGACCCACCCTCAAAATTGATTTTTCCCAATTCGAGCACATGACCAAGTGAAAAGTATCGCGCGGAAGAGTCAGAATGCTTTCGTATTCAATGCACGTACGAAGACTTAAGTGCCTCTGTAACTTTCTTTCCCGGGAAGGGGAAGGGGGGGGGTAAGTTTGCAGAGATGCTCGTACAAACCGCCTGAGACAGGTAACCTTTGTTCCGCATTATCAGATGTATTTCTGAAATAGATGGAAATTACGCCCTCATAAGAAACCGCATGTCCAAGCAGCTAATTAAAGAGATTCACTAATTATATTTTCACTGTTTACTCTGGGGCACGTGTTGCGGTTTCGAAATTGGATCTGACCAGTAGTGAAATGGTGTCTGCATTGCTGCAACCCTAATACAGTTTTGAGATATCAGTCCTTGGTGCCATTGGGGTTCCCAGTTGAGTTTCCCAAAAGCCGATCGCAGTTCGAGACAATTTCAACTAGAATCATGGTGAGAAGCAGTGCAAATTGAACACTAACGGACAGAAGAAACACACGGACGTCCGCCTGTTCGTCCGTGTTCAATTTGCGCTGCTTTTCACCATGAACGTAAACCAACTTGCCAAACTTTCAACTTTCAAGCAATTGTTTCAACTAGAATGCCAATGTATCTTTACCAGATTTTGGCGACGGATATTTCGAAGGTGATCCTAGTCTTGGAATTTCCTTCAGGAAGACACGAGTTCACTGCTGCTCTGACTTCAATTTCGCAATTGCAACCTGAATAATCAAAAACTTAATTATTTTAATTATTTAATTCTTAATAATTTTCATATCTTTCAAGAATCCACCTGCAAAGGCAAAATTTCAATCTGTCACAGACGATTTTTTTTTTATCTGTTCAAGCTCTACAAAAAAGTGTTACACCAAGTTTTTTTTTTTTTTTCTTCTATATTGTCTTTTTTTTTTCCTTGCTACATTTTAACACAATATTTTAAAACTGCTTGTAGCGGTTAGCACAATTCTACAACTAGGGGAGGCGGACATTAAATTGCACGCGAAATAACATTAAATTAGGGGTGCGCGACTATTCCAAACTTCTAATAGGAATCGAATAGTCTTTCGATCCGTATTCTATCCGAGAATTCACTTTCGAAATTGCCGAATAACACGCCGCGGTAGCCTACTGGCTATGGCGGTGCGCTGCTGAGGACGCGGGTTCGAATCCAGGCCACGGCGGCCTCATTCCGATGGGGGCGGAATGCAGAAACGCCCGTGCATTGGGCGCACATTGCAGAACCCTCGATGGCCAAAATTAATCCGGCGCGGCCAATACGGCGTGCCTCGTAATCAGATCGTGGCTTTGTCACGAAAAACCCTAGAACTAATTTTTTTTCTTCGTTTATTGTCGAATATTCGTTTGCGTTCGGATATAAGGGATAAGAGCACTTATGAGAGTCTCGCGGGGACCCGACACAAGTGGGGACTATATTGAAAATGAATGTGCTGGAGGAGATGCCGCGGTCCTTGCGCAGAGGCACCCAGTTTCTCGTGCGAACGCCCGATTAAGATACGTTGCGCTGAATGATTTACAGTCATTCAATAAGGCTGGCTCGCTTTTATAGGCAGCTCACCAACTTGTATCTCGAGTTACGCAAATCAATTTATTATTTGGCCAGACTCACCGTGTCTGCGTCCCGTTAAATCGATGTGCGGCGCTGTAGTATTCGACGAACACGTTACGTGGTGACGTTCTGTTGCTCCCTTGCTTCAGCACTCACTTTCATGGTTTACCAGATAACCGGCAGCAGTCGTTTAAGCTCCTCAGTTGACAGGATGTTATGTTGAAACGACATTACATACATGTATCAAATAACAACCCCATGCAAACTTTATATTCCACGCTGTTTATAAATTGGGAAAT
The DNA here is from genome assembly GCF_013339745.2 of Dermacentor silvarum. Lineage (NCBI taxonomy): Eukaryota > Metazoa > Arthropoda > Arachnida > Ixodida > Ixodidae > Dermacentor > Dermacentor silvarum. The sequence goes on from NC_051154.1 coordinate 36,015,208, forward strand.
ATTCGGTATTCGATTCGACATTCGAAGGTAGTTTTCTGTAAAATATTTGTATTCGTTTCGGATATTTCATTATTAGAACACTCTTACGTTAAATATTCAGCTAATTAAGATAATTTCATTAATTAACGTTTAACTAATCACTCTAGGGCACATGTTGCGATTGGTGGATTGAAGCCGTCGAGTTCTCAAGGCACGCCCACATGGGACGAATTTTTAAGCTAGCAACAATTCTGAAATAAGCGCCGTCGAAACTGTACCATTGTTTCACTCTTCCCTTTTTACATTTTTTCTAAGGCCTTCTTAAGGCAATGGAGGAGAAATTGAAATGGACAATTTGGGAACACACATACCCCAAAATTGTTGCCAGCCTCAGAACGTGGGTATGCCTTGCAAACTCATCCGCTCCAATTCGTAAATTACAATGCGTCGTCAATTATGCATTTCCATTTATCGTGCATGTCCGCCTCTTCAGCAATTCAGCTCAAGGAGTTTAATCGCTGTATCTGCCACAGGCGATTTTTTTTAATTCTGTTAATATTTAACAACAAAAAAGAAAGGGGAGGGGGGGGGGGGAGGAGCGGATACCTGTTATAGGAAAAGGCGATCGGCTATCGATCACGCGCTCGCTGCGCCGATACCCAATTATGTCGGCGGAGATTATGTCGATGAAAGGTATAAGGTACGCAACGTTCTTCCTTTCCATTACAATAACAGAAATATATATATATATATATATATATATATATATATATATATATATATATATATATATATTAAAGTTACAAGGGCATTTAGTTGTAACGTCGCAAAGTTTATCTATCATCCAGTCCGGCACAGACGACATTCACGATTGATGCATGTATAAGCTGTAGCAAGCTACATTTTAGCCTCCCCGTATGGCACACAGGGCATTAATTAGCAGCCTCCGAAATTTTCTTTGTCCGCACCTTCTCCTTCGTAAATAAAAAAAATAATAATAAAGTGAAACGCACATAATCCATCCGTTTTAATAGCCCGGCCTTATAGATACGACTAAAGCGCAGAGAAAGGATGGATATACGTGCAGCCGATGTTCTATCATGGTATAACGGCGGTCCCCTCTGGGAAAGAAAAGAAGAATCATAAAGGAAAAGAAAAAGTTCGGCGCTCCTGGAAATACCGAGGCAAGGAAGAAGAGACGCGCCAGCCACATCATGGCCACTCCCACCGTCCACCTGCCCACCCTCCTATGGCGTCTTAACGACCCGTGTTTGCGTTTCATTTTGCGACCCATCGCGTTTCAATGAGGCACGTGCCAAGTAATTCCACCAAGAGTTCCTCTGCTTGGCGCGCGCCGCGCGGAGCCCATTAGCGATGTTTCGAAATGCAAACACCGCCAACGAATAATTGTCTCTCCCTGAAAGAAACTGTAACGCGCAGCCACCTCTTCTTCTCTTGGATCCCGTACATACACCCCCTTCCTTCCGTCCTCCCCCAACATCGCCGCCTTCATCCGCAATTCCAAAAGGAAACGAATATAAAAGAGTGTCTGCAGAAGAGACCCCACCCCCATCCAGGATTGCCCGCAAAACTCGGCGGCAGCCGATGCTGCTGGCGCAGCGGCGAGCTTCTTTCCGCTCTGCATACTAAGCCGGGCGCAACAAACGGACCCCGACCCAATTTTCATTCTGCGCGACTGGCGTCATTATAGCGCGTCATGCGTGGCAAAACACGGTCAACGTCGACTCACGCCATTGCGAGATTTTTTTTTTTCTTTCTTTTTTCTCCCACTATACGAAAGGCACCAGGCTCCGGTTCGCGCCCGTGTACACATATGCACGGCGCGGCTTAACTCAGCGACCAGTTAGCTGTGGTTTTTGAGGCGGCAATTGCCGAGCGGCCAGGGATAGCGCCAAGGACAACGACGCAAAACAACGTTCATTACTACATCTAACTAGCAACAGGAACAACGCAGATGCGAGGACCGCAATGGACGTGAAAGGACACCGCTGCGAAGGTGAAAGCACGGGGAGGCACACAAACGTTGTCATTACACGGAGGGGCTCCGCACGGGTAGCTGTAAGCTTTGCCGTTTCGAAGTTTCACTTGGCTGCTTCCACAGGGACGCAACAGCGACAAAAGCGACGGCCGTTTCTGTTTCAGAAATGTATCTCCGAATTTAGCTACACAATTGCTAATTGCACTTATGCGCTAACGTGGTTGCGCCCGCCAACTTTATACGGCCTCGTACGCCCACAGTGCCAGCGCGTATTAAAACCGCCGTAGCAATCCTGGGCGCTGTAGCAATCACCAAATCACAGTGCGTTAGAGACACGCGCACAGCGAAGCAGCACACGAGGGCACCTCTTGGAGAATGCAGCACGCAGAAAAGTGTTCGTTGTTACTGAACGTTGTAGAAAACACGGAATACCGGAAATTCCCCACTGTCAAGACACATACATATACGCACGACCTCACAACAGAAAGGCGAAAATCGTTCCATAAAGAAATGCAGTATACGTTATGGGCGGCTGGGTGGCGTTTCGCTTCTGTTAAGAGTAAAAGACAGCTGCGCTGCCTCTGGCAATGCAACCCGCAAGCTCGTGTTGAGCAGCTCCCTGCTCCACGCACCCCCCCCCCCCCTCCCCCACTCCCATCGTTTCCGCTGGAAGAGCATGCCGCGCACGTACACACAGTATCGCTTCAATCGACTCTCTTCGCTGCATTCGGCTCGGAGCGTGGAGTGCACACGCGACGGGCACGTGCTAGATCCTTCCGGGCGGATAACTGAAAGCCACAGCATCTCTCCCATCCCGGTATACTATATTTCTTTTGCCCGGAACGATTCGAAAGATACGGAGTGACGAGTACTCTCTCTCGTTCCTTTTTTTTTTTTTTTTTTTTTTTTTTTTTGATCTTTCCGGTCAAGGCAAGTTGCTTACAGGACGCGCGTTAAGACGGCACCGCGCCTCAGTCGACACCGACGGCGCTCTGTATTCAGCGCGTGCGTAACGGTCTTGATAACTTAGCTTTCGAAATAGCCAACCATGTCGCTTGTTTATAAGCCAACTTGAAGAAAGAGTGAACACAAGGACTTCTGTCTCACAGGAACAACATTCTACTGTTAGCTATAGGACAGCGACGACAGCCGAATTTCGACGTGGACAAAAAAAAGAACAAAACGCCTGCATGCAGGCAAGGAACCGAAGTTGGACAAATATTGATTCGGAGCCCCGAATAAAGTGCTTCTCGTGCAGCTATGAGACGTTAAAGGGACACTAGAGAGAAAAATGATTTCCCCTGTATGAGTAAATTACCCTAATACCAAAACTTCACTTTTACCGCGAGAAGAGGCGTGGTGTGCGACAGAAAAGGTGCAAAAATGAAAGACGGGTGGCGACGCCGCCTTGAAGTTCCCGCACCAGCTCGCCGTGACGTCATATATTTTCACGCCGTCTGGTAGGGCCTCGCTAATTCTTTATCAGTAAAAATGAACTACATTGTCTTACAAAGGAACCAAAGTTCGAACATGGCAAGTTTCGGGAACTTTTACTGAGCCAACACGACTCCAATACGAAGAAATACTCTGAAATCCGTGACGTCACACTGACGTACCGGCGCTGAGCTTCGGGAGCGAAATTCAAAAAGTGGAACACTGACCTTTTTTTTTTAATAATCAAACTGTTATCGCGAAACTAAAGAAAATAGAGTTTTCAAAGAATTACATACTACTCTGAACTAATTTTTTTGTTCTTAAGTGTGTTAAACAATTACAGGACCTCGGTAACACCGCGAAATCGCGACTTCGACTATCCGGTCTTGGACGCCTATCCCGTGAATGTTTTCCGGCACCTGCACCACCCAATGTTCGTAATGTGGTGCCCTTCCCACCCACTGGAAGGAGGCAGGTGTCGTCTACGAATTCCAAGTGTCATCGCGCGACACTCCTTGTCTGTGAACTACAGGGGAACACCAAGATCGGCGTTGTACACACAGTTACGCCACGCTTCCTAATGTCGTCTCATGCTCCCTTTCGCCAAGCTAATTGAGAAGCTGCATAGCCGACTTTTTCTTTTTTACTTTGCCCTGGAAATTATCTTTAAAGCGTAAAACCGAGTTGTAACACTTCGGCCACCCAACCGCATCTTCAGGCAAATTCAACGTGAACATACACACGTATTCACAACGGCTGCCCGAGTTTTGCCGGGCGTACATCGTTTGCACACACTGGCGCCACTCGGAGTGCTAAGCGACCGCGCTATGCAAGCGACCGGCTGCTCGCGGAGCTGCGGCCGGGAGGCAATGGCCGAAAAGCCGCTGTATGAATGGGGCCCCGCTGGCGTCCCATTGGGCGGTCGTGCAGCGCGCCTCGCTCGCGGTGCCATCGAAAGCGGCGGTGATGTATCGCTATAGGCGCGGAATCGGGGCCAGTTTACGCAACCCTGACGAACGACGTGCGTCACGCGTGGCGCCCTGTCGCGTCACCTGAGCCGTGTATCAGATTTGGGCGACGAAGAAGTGCAAGGGCCGGCCCCGTCAACGCCGATTCCGTGTCAAGGACGCGCCACAAGGCTTTGGCGCTCGCGCGAAGAACGGGAGAAACCTGCGGTTTCGTGCCACCAAAGAAAAAAAAAAAAAGCACTTGCCAAGTGCGCGCGTCACGCCATGAACGGACGGAGTGCGCCAAGTAGCAGTATAGTATACAAAAACATTCGCTGAAAAGAACGCCAACGTGAGGCGCGCCGATGTGACCCGCCGACCGGCGGGCTAAGGGGAGGGGGCGCTGTTTGTCCTAACTACTCGACCCCTTTCCTACCAGAAGGCCTCCTTACCACTGGAACAAAAGGGTCACCCTGGAGCTGCGCCCCACCTCTCGCGCAAAGAGATGCGGAGTGCGCGCCGAGGACAGTGCGAGATTTGAGCCACCCGGAGATTTCAACTTTTTCAAACATGCCCGCTTTGGCATTTTATACCAGCGCGAAATGGAAACCTGCTCCGTAGGCGTCAAGCGACCACATGCAGACAGCGAGACCAGTCCGGTGTCTCCATTTTCGACAGAAGCAGGCCACAACACCCGAGTGGGAACCCCGATGGACAAGGGTGCCGAGTGCGCCGCGTTTACGTTATTGTCACGGCCGATTCAAGCGTCGGTTCACGAAACGCTCGACGTCCTGACGAAGCTGATTAGTGGCGACTGTGAAGAGAATGATAAAATACAGCGCTCCACTCATGCCCCGATGCTCCATCACAGCGCGTGGTTTAAACGACTTGACTGACTGGTGCCAGCATCTGCATTAAAGCGGACAAATCAGTCTCGTTCGTGGTCAATTGCCAAACATTATATACACATGCAGCAAGTCAGAAAAACTGGAATCTCCGATTCTCGTTCCGTTGCTTCTCGGCTTACTTCCGTCGACTACAGAAAGGGAGAGAGAGGGGGAAAAAAAAGAGATGATAGGTGTTTGTGTTTGTCAGATACTTGCCTTGGGTTTTAACTTTTGTTTGTTGTTTGTTCCCGCGCAAGCAGACATGCACTACCAAACGACGATGCGATACTGGCGGCGGCCTTGAGTGATGGGTCGCTGCGAGGCGTCAGCGCGCTGCACCATTAATGGCTGTTCGCCCGCCCGGCGAGGACTTCCGCGGGGACGTTTTTCCCGAACTCCTGCGGCCTCAGGAGAGAAACCATGAAGAGTGATCGTCACGCAAGCGCCGCCGCTATAGCACCCAGGTGGCAAGACAGGCGCGCCGCTTCCGGCCATTGTCCCGACACACCGCCCTCCGCATGCGCCTCGATGGCATAGCTGTAAAGGAAATAACTGCCATTAATTAACCTGCGCTATGAGGGACTTTGGGATCCAAGTGCGGCTCAACGTTACGCGACGCACTCGGCTACCAGAAAGACGGTGCGTATACACTGCTTGGTGCAGAAACTTCTCAAGGTCACCATTGTTTGTACAAGCGCTGCAGCCCGTTTGACACCAACTAACACTATACCACTTCACCCTTACGATCTCCCCGTTAATGGCACGGAAATAGCAATTAAACGACGGATTCTAAGCGAAGCTGCAAGAACATCCAGCACTCGCAGCAATAAGGCTGCGTCTTCGTCACTCGCGTTAGCTAGCTCTGCAAGTAATCGTATAAGCAAACTTTCAGCAGCGCTCTTAGGCTAAAAGATACGCTTCAACTGCTGAAACCGGCTCTTTCGTAATCAAACTACTTTCTGCTTACTGGCGACCATGTAACATGGTTACTTCAGGGACGCATAATTGCATGCGGTTCCTGCAGTGTCACGAAATTATGGAGTCAGGGTTCGCGCGCCAGACGATCCCCCCCCCCCCCCCCTTTTTGATGTCTCTCGTCTAATTTAAGTGTCTATAGGTTTGTAAATGAACTTTCAAAAACAATACAGGGTGAACACTAATGTTAGTGTATTTAGTGTAGAGTCGCAACAGGCTTGGATGACAAATGAATGTGCATTCGCCCCCTCCAGTTTGCCAATAGGCACTGCGTAGTTACAGGTGTCCAAAGTGTTAGCAGCAACGAGTTTATACACCGCAAGGCTACAGTCGTGCAATAACAGTTCATGAACGCATGACCTCAGAGGACGCGTACCGGCAGACAACTCGTTGGCGAATGTGAGGCCTGGACCTGGCTTTGAGGAACATTGTCTGCTTGTCCACTGCGCGTTTGTCACCATCATGCTATCATCGCAATGAGTACTCCAGGAAGCGCGCTAAACGAATTCGGTCCGTGTTTTTTTTTTTTTTTTTTTCCTGTTTTCTTCCCATGTATACATCCTCGTCCTCTTTACAGAGTGGCGGTCATATATGAATAAAGAGCTTTTTATAAAATTGCCAATACGAATGATAGTGCTGAAGGGTCGCGTGTAAAGCGACCCCGCGAATTCGCATTTCCAGGACCACTACAGGGATAAAAGCGGGATATACAATGGTGATGCGCTTCGTGCCGGGAACACTGAGGCAGTTTCTCTCTCTCTCACTCTCTTTTTTTTCTTCGGAGGAGAGGGGGGTTGCTCGCATGTTGTCTATACTGTTATAGATGATGCAGTAAAGTCAAAAGAGAACTGGCCCTGCACGTTCCGGAGAGAAGTGGGGGCGGGGGGACTCGCCCAAGTCGCACCCCTCCCGTCGCTGTAACTCTGGAAGGAAAAAAAGAAATAGAGCCCTATAGCGCCCGTCTGCAGACGATGTAACCTGAAACACGACAAGCATACGCGTGCGCGCGACTACAGCGATGGCACCATTCGGTGTACACAAATATAAGCACGCGCGCGATGCGCTCAAAGGAGAACCAACTGCTAGGCTATATAGTTGGTCTTGCAAAACTGGGGGATAAGTGCTAAAAGAACACCCACGCACAGAGAGGAGGACGAGCACCCCTATGCGCGTGTCTTGCTAAGCGCCAACGGTAAACCACAAGACCTTACATTTTGTGCCAACAGGTATACAAATTACAGGCAGAACTATTATAGCGCGACCATCAACCATTGCGAGCATAGACGACACCAGACAACCAGGGTACATAACGCGGCGTTACAGGCGATGGGACAAATGGAGAGCATCCCGGATCGCAGAGCAGCAGCAAGTCGGGCAGCGCAGCTGTTCGCCAGGGCCAGACTCCGAAGCGCGCTCGCTGCCACCCTGGCGCTGAAACCCGGTGCGTTGCCTTACAAGAGGTTCCCTGCAAGCGCCCTTGTAGCGGCACACGCGAGGAGCCCCTACAGGTGCATCCTGCGGGCAGCGAAAGGGCGCCAAGCACGTTCGCAGAACAACGCCCGCTCGGCGTGTGTGTGTGTATGCCCGGCGCGCTCCCGTGGCGTCCCCATTAGCGGGCGGACAAAGGCGCGGTATTAATTGCCCATCCGTAGGCGGAAAACAGGGGCGTCCGTGTGGCTCCCATGGTGCGCAAGCTTTTCGGGCAGAGCGCACGGCACTGACCCAGTTGAACGTCTAGAGCGGGAGGCTCGGCATATACGCATGGCGACGAGCCGCTCGGCGACACCCGCGCCGTGCGTAACGCCTAAAACAAAGACGCAAACGCGCGACGATAATGCTATCGCCGCATATCCGCCTGTGTAACACAAGTGGCAGTTCGTGGCGGAGTGAGAACCGCAGATAAATGAAGAAGGCTATACCGCCCCGACGCCGCGAAGGCGTCCGCGCGCAACGGGCCTCTCTTTTTGATCGGTTGGCGAGCTTCTTGCCCTTTGAGCGACCAAGCGGGCGTCGAACAAGAGCGCAGGGAAGGCACTCTTGTGCGCAGATGTCGCGCCACCGTTTCGCTTCATCGGTTGCACCACTTCATCGTCTGCAGCTTCTGCGCGACCCGCGGACGGCCGAACGCGTTCATGGAAAGGGCAAGAGGAAGTAGTAAAATAACTGAATACACCTGGCGTATTTGAGACATGATTCACTTCTCTCTCTTCTTGTAAGGTCGAGTAAAATTAAGTGTCCGCTCTAACGCAACTCCGACGAACGTCGCAAATTATTCAATACTTCGGCATTACGTAGTACACGTAACATCCTCAAAAACGCCGTATAAATTGGACCGCGGGCATTTTAGGCCGCAGCTGCAGTTCTTACTGCAGACAAAACCCTATGTATAGTATATAGAGGGTTGCTCGTATGCACGGCCTCGGCGGGACCAGAGAGCCGCGGGCGCCATCGGCGAGCAACTTCAACAAGCGGATTTCAGCGACGCGTGCAACACGGGAAACTGCTTTCGACTGTTCAGAAAAGGTAGCGCGGCGATGACTGTCCATGACAAATACCTAGCGACCTATAGAGCGGGCCCCATTGACACCAAAGCTGCGAACTGGAAGGATCTTCGCCCGGGGTGCCCTCGACAATATGGTCGGGTCGGCACACACGAAGCACACACTACAGGCGGACAGCTCGCCAACGACCGCGAGCTGGTTTTGGTGGGGTTTCTGTTCCGGAATGGTCGGTTGTGACCCGCGGAGTCGAAGGAACCCGGCAGAAGCGCTGTGCCTTTTCCCGTTTCTAAATTTGTAACGCCCGTGCGCGCGCGCGCGCTGCCACAGGGAGCAGGCGCCCATCCGAGCGCTCGAGTGGAAATCCGGTGGCACGTGACGCAATTATTTATCGGCTGCCGGCGGCATCTTGCATGCAGGGTACCACCACAGGCAGCGCGCGGCGACACCCTTCGGCGCCGCCGCCACCGGTTGCCGCCGTGCGCACGGCGCGAACACACAGGCGCTCCCACACACACCGCGGGAGAACACCTGGCGCGAGCGTTCGTGCGTACTTGCACTCGTGTACGCGTAAGCACCCGTGAGCTATGCGCGGCGTTTTCCCCGTCGTGCCCACACCGACCAAACGCCGTCGTCGGACGGCTGTAGCATCGGTAACGAGTGAAATCGGACGGGAAGCGGAGCACGTTCGCTCTGTCCCACTTACGAAAGCAAGCCGCCTGGAGACACGGAAGCTATAAAAGGTAAACGCGAAGATGACACCCGAGAGCGGGGCCATTAAACCAACGCAGCTGCTAAATGTGCTGCGCTGAGGCACGTGCGCAAAATTAGCATGTCACCCGCGTGTCAGTAAACGAACGTTAGTAACTTGATCGGGCTCAAACACGAGACACTGTGCGTGCACGTGCTGGCCCCTTTTGCGATATTCGCCACGATCGGTATGTAGGCGTAAGTTTGCGACCTATTTTAAAGAATTTTTATGTTCAACCCGCAGTCCCAAACCTGACGCCGTAATGGAGAGACTGGGGATCAGCTAGCGACTACTTGGGACCGCAAGAATTTTACGCGAAGGTAACAAAGTTACCGCATACTATAAGTGGACGAGTGACAAAGGTTTGAGAAAGTATGACTCTAAGTGGACGAGTGACAAAGGTTTGAGAAAGTATGACTCCTTGAGATTCGATGGGAAATTTATCCATGACTGAAATGCTTCGTGCAAGCAGTCCCTTAAAGCGCGCACAAGAACTGCATACTATAGCAATATGGCGCTTGCTTTCTTTCTTTTCCCTTTCGAACAATTCGGAATGCAACAATGTTGCACCTTAGTTGCACGTTCCCAGGACACAGCCGTCACGTGAATTCGAACAAACGCTCGAGCTTACTGAGGGCCACAAATCATAGTATGTTGTGAGGTAAACTCCGAACGGAGCTCGGTATACATCAACTCCAAGATATCACGGACACGCGCCGGCGATCCATGCAGTGAGCGCCTGGATATCGACAGGCAAGGCGCGAGCACGGGCAGCGAAGCGGCTCTCTTGTCGGATCAAAGGGCCCTTCATTTCACGACGTTAGATTCCGAGCTTGGATATAGCAAGCGAGAAGGAGAAGGTACCTCTCAGGGCGGGCAACTCCCCAACCGGCAGCAATCACCGTGGATGCTATTACGATGCTGGGTCGCCCGCGCAAATATCTTCAGCACGAATGGCTGTCTCGCCGTCATCACCAAAATCATCATCAATGACGGGCAAGCTTCCCCCGGTTGGCTCGCTCTCCCTGCCGACATTTCCCTTGGGAAGAAGCCGAGTGATTCGCCATATACGGCGCTGCCCCCCCCCCCCCCCCCCTCCATCGTGGAGCGCGTACGCTGCCTTATCAGCCAATTAGCCGCGAGCAGCGGGGACATCGCTCCTGCGGCGATCCTGTTTCCAGAGCGCGGGAATAAGACGCGCGCCGGATTACATGCGCCGGCCGCTCGGCCCCGGGACGCCTTCTTCCCCGCTCTGTTTTCGTTACCGTCGGCTGCCGCCCCCCCTCGGGCGAGCCCACGGTCGGCCAGGCTGCACAGCTCGAAAGCACTACGGCCAAAGCAAACACACGCCGCCGCAACGTCATGTGCGCGTCATTAGCAGTAATTTTAATGCGATTGCCAGCGACGAGGATAACTAGGGCCGGCGAGCGAGGCACACTATAACGATGACGACAGGAGAAACTTCCAAGCCGACAGGGGATGGGGGGATCATGCACTACCGGAAAAGCCACCACCACACGCGCGCTCGCGTTGTATTTGTAGCCGCCGGTGCTGACCGGACGCACACGTGGCCCGCTTTCGGTGAGTAAGCGTATTCGAGTCAAAGATACATTCTCTAATCAGGCCTCGGCGTAGAACGACGGCGAGCGTTCAGAGTTGTAGGGGGCTCACGGAAAACGTGAGCACGGGTCGACCGAAATAACCTCCCATGCGAGTACTCGCGAGCAAGTGAAGTATTCGCTGCGCGTTTGTTCTGGGACAGGGCGAAACAGTGGCGTAACTTGTAGCCATCATTCAGTGACAAACTTCCGACAAACAAAACATTCAAAGCGAAAATGTAGGTGCTGGCTTGGCAGCGAAATGCTCTTTTCAGCGTCGTCTACGAAACTGAAGCGTGAATCTTTCGTGAGCTGCATGTTAGCTGACGCAAAAGAAATTATTAGCCAGAATGCAGAAACAACGCACAAGACTTGAAGGAAAAGGTTAGACTAAACTTTTTTTTTCTCGCAATGCACAAGTCCAGCAGGCACGCGACGACCAACTTCCCACTGAAGACAAAGGTTACCTGCCGAGTGCGGGCATTCTGCCACGTGGCAGACCCTTTCTACAATGTAGCGTGTTTGCCACTAAGCTCTAAGCTGTCAGCCAGAGGGCCACGTGCCGGTAAGATTGGGAACCGCGCTTAGCAGAAGCCACGCGCATTCGTCAACGGGGTTGGCTTCTTTCCCCCGGCCATCGAGGGAAGAAGCCGTTGGGTCGGCAAGAAGCAGAGGGGGGCCGCCGCTCTTCCGGCGCGACCTCTGCCGGCACGCTCTGCGAGCCCTTCCCAGACTCGCGCTGGAAAACGCAACAGCGAGCGTGTGTGACCCCGCCGCTAGAAGCACAAGACATGTTCCCTCGCAGGAAATCAGGGCCGACTCACTCACTGGAAGCGCGCCGAGCGAAGCGCGCCCCTTCCTCGCCCCCACCACGTTCTTTCTCGGGCGCGCACCACGTTGAGTGATTGGCCCGATCCAGGGTAAACAAGCCGGGGTCCCGCGCGCGCGCGCCGGGAATCGAGAGATTCCGAATGAAAACAGCGGCGCGGCGGCAAGAGCGCTGGGAGCAACGGCGGGGGAGTGAGGGAGCGCGGAGAGAAACTCGAACAGGCGCGCGACCGTGTGTTGAAACACGGGGGCGAGCACTCCGCTCGGTCAGGCTGCCAGGAAGCAGACGCTTCTTCCCCTCCCCGCGCGCTCTTCAAAACAAAAAATCTACGCGCTGCCGCGAAATGTCAGCGGTGTACACACACCACTGCTTCCTCCCTCAACGGTGGCACTACACTCCCGCCCAAAAGGTTTACCGCCATATAAGCCGACTCAGCGGAAGAAAACAAGCGCTTATCGTGGCTGATGTTTGCTATTTCCTTGCGTCCTATTTGTTCTTGAAAGCGAAGAAGAGGTGGGTACGCGAAACCAATATTCTTTGCGCAAACTGAACATACAGTCCGGGACATATAGCATACCGGGGTGCTCACCCCTTACTGCGACAGTTATTTCTACGACAGGTTCCTTTCAGACTTGGATCTGCACTGGTAACTCGTTTCAAAACCGAAAAACACCCCAGAGAGACGCGAAAACATCGGCGGCGAGTTCCACGAACGCTGTCATGCCGCAATTAACGTTCGTACGTCACGCAATCTACCGCCGATCCAATCTACCGTCGACTCGCAAGGAATCCCCGTGAGCCCCCTCTCGTCTCATTATGGAAATGTTCTGTCGCGTGAGATCCGCGAATGTGGACGGCCCGGCGCGCATTGCACGGGGAGAGCCGCTCTCTCACCTTGAATGTTCGCGCACGGGAAAGCCAAAACCGCGCGATCGGGTTGCAGCCGTGTGGCGAGAGACGGGGGAGGGACGGGGGGCATGCATGCCATCCGAGAGGAGACGCAGAACACGGAAGCGGGGGAGGGAGCAGTCGGCTACTGAAACGACGACCCGACTGTCGCGACGGCAGATGGGCGTCTCGCTCGCGCCCAGCGACGCTTCGAAGCCCCTCTCGCGCAACAGGACGACACGCAACGACGGGGTCCGCCATATACCATCGAGGCTATCCAATAGTCAGCGCCGGTGCGAGGCCCATACGCAAGAGCGCCAGGAACCGAGCGGTTCAGATTGCCGGGCAACCGTTCCGTAACGTAGGATTACTTCGGCATTATTGCACGTTAGTTTCATATTGTTAGCCTACTAAAGTATGGGGGAAAAATGAAAAAGGTCGCACAGACAAACGCGTATGAAAACGCCGGCCCGTCTATCTAAGGAGTTGATTTACTTTCCTACCGCTGCTGGCCCGAGGTGGACGCATCAGCTTAAGAAAAGAGCCGCTAATGGAGACTGCATCGGGCGCGGTTGACGCAAAGTTGTTCTAAGAAGGTGCAATATGGCATTAGCATGTTTTTTGCATATGGCGCCAATGGATAGTGTAATAATTTAACGGCATAAGCATGCACTCGGGGGCCATATAATAAGTGCTAGGAACATGAAGCGCTGGTCCCGGCACTGCATTATATCTCTACGACTTGCAAGGCTCTAGGTATAGGAATTTCGATCAGTGGGACTTAGCGCAACCGTAGAGCATATATCTAGCTGTAAGCGGAGCCGTACTGGGGGCACGGCATAGAGGGAATAATTGAAAACGGTTTATAGTTGGTGCGGGAACATGCTTATAGAAAAGAAAGCGCAGAAATTAAGACGGAACTTCCGTGTCGTTCTGTCGACGAGTGCTCTATTTTTCTTGCTGTTTTGTGAGAATAACGAAGGACAACCAAATTCCGATAGTTTTGTTGCTTAATATGTCACGCATGCGACCGGTCAATACAAATTGCATCGCGGAACCCGCTAAAGCACAATTATTTTTAAGTACTTTTTACTTCTTAATCTTCCACTGGATTCAAAGGAGTCGTGGGCAAGATGTTTCGGCGCACAAAAGAGGCTCTGTGAAATGTAGGAGACGCCGAAAGGCGTGCACTTGGCTCTGCGAGCCGAAGGGGGGAAACACGCGCTGAGAGCTCCTTGATCAACACCAGACGCGCCCCCGCCACTTTTGAACAGGCGCTGGTGTTCAGCATCTGTGACGCTACCATTTGACGCTTGACTTTCAGAAACCAAGATCACTCATCTGAGAAACCATGATAACAAGAAATTTGATGCGTATTGGAGAATTCCTAACTGCGATGTGCGGCTATTATTATTATTATTATTATTATTATTATTATTATTATTATTATTATTATTATTATTATTATTATTATTGTTGTTGTTTTTGTTGTTGTTGTTGTTGCAGCAGGTGTTGTTGTTTCAAGCAACAACAAAAAAAAAGTCAGAGACAGGTTCACTAACTTCCGGATAAGGTCTCCAGATAAGTTATCAAGGCACACAGCGGCCCTCTGCCTTAACGAGAAAGGGCAGAGGAAAGGAACATATAGGAATCACAAAAGAATACGAAAGACAGAAAGACCGCAACAAGTTCACATGGGGTGCTGGAAGAGCACTGAATGAGCTAGTGCTTGACAAAAAATGCCTATAATAGTCAAACAGCGCTGGAAACAGAGCAGGCTCGCAATTAAAACAGCACGAACAATTTGGTTCAATGAAATCTCTGTCCACTCAAAAAAAAAAAAAAAAAAAAGTTTGTAAAGACACAAAAACACACGAAATTAGTATCATAGTCGACAGCCCAGCCTAGATGCCGTATGTAAGCTAATTCCGTGCTCTTGATCCCAGAGCGATGCACATGTGCTCGGGAAAAGAATGCTGCCCAAAGAAGGGCCTTTCTTTGGAAGAGGCCAAGAAGACGATAGTCACGAAAGTGTTACATGCTAGCCTTTTACACACGGTCGCTTTGAAGCTGCCATTGTGAACCTCGGGGGTGTGAGGGATTGCAGCATTTATGCCTATCCCTATACCACTTATACACAGCTGTATGCACAAACATGGGCCAATAAATGTATCCTCATCCTTTTTAAATGGTGTTGCACTTTGTTGCGCACATGCTCGACGTTCTAGGATGACAAGATTGCCAACGAAGTATCACCAAATCCAAGCAGGAAACCGAAAGCTCGGATCTCGATGCATGTGCGCCATTACAACTTCCGATGCAGTGTCCTTGTATACATACATTATTCCGATGAACGGAGCAGCGCCGCCCGCGCGCCCCGCGCTGCAAAGGCGCTTTTAACTTTAATGGGAGGCACTGCCCTCAAAGCGAGACTGTGATTACCTTTAGATGTGTCCGAGAGAATGCTCTTTAATGAAGCGCAGAGAATTCTGTGTAAAGTCGCCTACATGCTACTCTGCATGAGGGAGGGGATCAGGGTTTCAATGGCCCTAAGAGATGAAGGGCGCAAGAAAAGAAAAAAAGGCGCGAAAAAAATGGACTTGGTATTTACATATAGAATGATGTTCGGTGTACGTGTTACATTCAAAACGAAGGCTAAGCGAAAATCAAATTTTGTCGTTCTAATGTGTGCATATAGCTTTTCCTAAAAAGGCTTGTCAAGCAAGCCAATATATCGAAGATAAGCAAATACAAACTTAAAGCTTGCCGCTGCCTAGAAGGGCAAGGCATATAGGACCTAATGTGCTTCTCAGCGTCAGTGGTGCCTGACTCATTTTGTCCGTTTGGTTTTCATAAAAGGTTCTTGTCATTTCCATAGGTTGGGCAATCTAACAGGATATGCTCTACTGTTTCTATAGCCCCACAATAGTCGCAGTAGGGATTGGTAGACTGTCCAAGTCGGCACAAATAAATGTTTGTAAATGCAGCAGGCGAAGACGAGTTTCTTGCCACCGGGGAAGTTGGCGCGGAAGTTTCGATCTCTAGTCCGAGTCTACCGAGTGAAGGAATTAACGCACGCTGGTGAACTGGTTGGGTCAAGACGCGGTTCCTTTCCGCACGAGCACGACTTTTGGCCACCGCCGATGCATCCCTTTTCGTAAAGTATGTAAAGTGTATTCTGTGTCATTTCGCAAGTCATCGCATTCAGCTGGAGTAGCATGCTAGGCGAGCCGCCAGGCAAACGTCTTTCGTTTAACAGCTCTGCTATCTTTCTCCACAGAACTTTCTGATCATCCTGCATCCTAAATCCGGAATACACGCCTTACCAAGAATCAGAATGTTGTAGCAGCCAGGTGCGACGTGAACCCTGCGTGCTCGTCGTCACTACACGCAACATGGCCGGGTCACGTGATGAAACCTCGGGGGCGGCATTGCGCATGCGCAGTAGAAACGTTCTCGCTGGAATGCAGGAACGTTATATAAACTGGTCTCCATTTACGTACCTTAGATATTTCTGCCTTAAAATCCATTAGGCCGACGTCGATGTCGTGAACAGGTGTTTCCTCGTGCTTAGATGGTTTGACCACCCTGCATAAGGTGGTTCGTGTGGAAAAGTGAAAAGGCTGGTGCTATATATCTTCTACAGCCCTGACTTGAATGATTAAAACGGCAGTGCCATCAGGTGGTAACGGCCCATTTTGTGAACATAGGGGGACAGCTCAGGTCGCAACAGACGGTGGAGTGAGGCGCCCGAATAACTAATACGTTTAAAGAATAGTAACTATAATCAAAGCTACGCGCTCGCTTGGTGCATTAAAGAGTTCATGTAGAGAAACAGTACCACAGCGGTGGTCGCAGACGTGAATAAACGCGAAGTGTGTCCCGTCAGTGACGTGCCTCTCGATTATTTAATACTGCGGCAGTTATAAATTGCGGATGCTGGCAGCTTTGCGCTCCCAAGCACTGTGCATGCGCGGCACACGAGCCCGGCTTATAGGCTTTCTGTACGCGGGGGTCTTAGTTTGCAGTTAGGTGCACACTTACAGCTATATCACAGAGTGGTAATTATTGGAGTTAAGAAAATCGGCGATCAGGACATAGCAATTAGGGTGGAGCGGTCTGATGCCGAACATAAAAGCGCAATCCAAAGATGACAATCCCTTTACTGAACAGAATATCCTGGGCCCGTGGCCTCAAGCGTATGCGATGTGCAAGGCCACGAAAGCGCTACTGCGCTTCTTGCGGGGCGGCGCCAACTTATACGACCGCCTGTGACAGACTGAGCGATGGACGCTTGTGCATGTGTGTGCATACGGCAAACTTCTCTCCTCATCTCTCAATCCCTTCCCCAGTGCAGGGTATCCAAACGGGCTCAGCCTGGTTAACCTCCTTGCCTTTCCCCTATCACTGCTGCCTCTATCTAAAGCCACGCTTCTCAGAAAACGAGTGATGGCAATTCTTGGGAGGCCACATTCTCACGGAAGTGGTAACTAGCAAATAATGTGAGCGCGAGTGTTGACGAAAGCGAAATCGCGGATTGATGCCCGTTGCGGTATTTGTATACAACGCGTCGTCTGCTAAGAGTGCAGCCTGGATGGATATGGCCTGTGCAGTATGAACAGGGACGAGAAAAGAGAGAACACCGATCGTGTCATCGTTTATGGTGATCCTGCGTTCGAGACTGGGAGAAATGGCACCACTGTACAGGCGACCCAGACAAACTGCGGTTAGACATGCTCACCAAATTCAGATCAAGTAATGCAAACACATACGAAATGGACAAATCCTGCGCTTCCTACTTGACCGGCTCAGGTCGGAAACGAGGTTGAGCATGTACGATGGAAGCTGCGCATCCCAGTGCGGAAGGCAATGGTAACAATGGCATCAGGGCTGCAGAACACAATCGCTGCGTGCAGCAGTGAAGAGAAAAATAAAAGCGGAGAGCCGGCAGGAAAACGATTTCCACCTAACGACGCAGCGCGGAAGTGTTTGTTCTTTCTCCGAGGCATCCGACCATGGCGCCCTGGTGTATCGCGCGGCGCAGGTAGAGGAGGCGGTCGCGCCTCCTCGAATCTTTTGCAATGATGCATCCTTCAAGAGAACCGCGTCTTCTGCTTTCATCAAAAGCCGAGGCGGCAGTTGAATAAAAGAGGGAGAAGAGATAGCGCGGAGGACGCGTCACGGCGCCTTTGTGGCGACGTATCATCACTTCATCTCGGTGGCTGCCGAGTGCGCTCCGGAAGCCGCGGCGTCGAGCACACGGCGAAGTCTTTGCACCAGCCTGACTCATCTTTTGACTCACTCCCCAGGGGGTCTCATGGAGGCCCTCAACTGGCATGCCCCTGCGTCCAGCACGAACGGTCGCGCGTGCCCCAGCAGCTCGCCGCGACAGGCACCGGGAAAGATCGAGGTCAGCTATCTTTCCGATGCCCGGTCCAACCACCGAGCGCCTCCTCCCCTTCCTTTTTCTCCATCGGAAGAAAACAAGCGCGCCAGGGAAAGCGGTCAAAACGAATTGCATCACCGCGGAGAAATTGCAAAGGCGACAGTGGTCTCCTCGGCCGCCGCATGCGTGCGAATGTGATATCGCAGGTTTTGACAAAGGCGACACGCACTCGCGGGCCCGCCGGCACGAATCGCGGTTACGGTACGAGTGTGCGTTCGCTGGAACCCAGCCCGACTGGTGAGAAGATTGCCCCCAGCACAATGACGGCCGTCTCGGTAGTTCGCACGATGACGCTAGGAAAGGGGCAGGCGCAAAGCGAGTGTTTGCGATCACAATGAGGTGCAGCAGCGAAAGGAAAAATGGAGCCACCTCGAAACGATCCAGGAAGGAAACGACGGCAGTCACAATCAATCGCGAATACCGCTTTGCGTGGGACGCCTATCTACATAAATAATGGGCTCTGCATATGGGTCACTGTAAACGCGCTTCACTTTTATGAAACGCACGTCCCGCAAGCTTTTCCGCGGCCTTTGAACCGGGGCGCCCACGTCGAGCATACAGCGACAGCGACTCGGTTTCGCCCACCGCACGCACTTGTTTGGGCCTGATGCAAAATCAAATGCCGCGCTCCAAGCGAGCGCGGAAGTAGGCAAACTTTTCTCCGCTCCTCTTTCCCGATAGGGTTGCGGCGAGCAGCTGAGCCTCGTCTGCGACCACGCCGGTTGTGGGCTGCTATTCTAAACGCTGACTCGAGCAGACAGGCTCGCATTTCGATAGCCCGTGCGCTTGACATCTCGCGGGACAGCCCTGCCGCGGCTGGTGCAACTTCGCCAAGGAGCGCAGCCGCAGCGAGCTCGACCCCCGCTGACCCCACACACACACACACTCCCCTGGCAAACAAACAGCCCACCAGACGCGCGTGTCTTGAAACAAAAACTTGCCTCTCTCGACAGCGGCGGGCCGTCACCGGTGCTACGTCGTCCAGGCTACGCAATCCGCTGCTTGACCAACCCGGGCTGCTGTCCGTGTGGTGTGGTCGAAGGATCAGGCACAACAACGTCCATGGTTCGCACACGACTGACGACCACGACGTCCCAAAGCAACTTTCGCGACTGGCCCGGCGCCCGCTGCTGCGCGGCGGTGCGCCCTACCGAAAACGCCGGCTGTTCTCTCGCTCCCTCGTCCTCGCCCTCCGTTCTTGTCTGCTCGCTCGTCGACGAGGAGGAGAGAAGCGCCCCCTCCGGGAGAGTCCACTCGCTACGCGCGGGGGAGGAACGCCCTGCACGCGCAGGCCGGCGGCTTCGGCAGGGGTGTGCGTGCGCCAGCTGCATGTTCCGTCAGCTTGCGGCGGTGCTCTATGCAGGAGCCACGCACGCACACACCTTACTCTGCTTGTGTTGACTTCCTCCCTTTCCGCGGTACTGCCGCCCGCGTAGTACGATCCTGCATCGTTCACACGAGACAATGATGGCGCCCCACGACGACCATGGAGCGATGCGAAAGAGGAGAAAGCAAGTGATGCCACAACAAACATTATTGCCCTGAGGCTAGGCGGCGTGGAGCTGTGACTAGTCGTTCACGCGACAACAAAAATGAGCCCTGCACCTCGTTTTCCACAGCACATGCGCCTCAACAAAGCTGTGGTTTAATGTTCAGGGTGCTATTTAGGAACTCGAATTGCCATATAAACAACAAGAAAAAAAAAAAAAGAAAACGTTAACCACCTTCTCAGCTGTCAGAAGCAAATGCAAACAGTATGTCACAGGCGGGGCTCTTTTGCTGTCGGGCGCACAAGTGCTGAGCGTCGCAACCTCCCTGATAAAGCACCGTTCTGAAAAGGTCTACCAGCTATCTTCAGGAAGAAAATAAACGCATCGATAGAACATTCGTGCCTATTCTAGGCTAAAGATACCGACCGCTGTCGCGATATCTTCCTCGTTCTTTTCCTTTCTCCGTATACGTACAGAGCTGCACCGCGGTGCACTCACCATCCCGCAATATGTCCACGTGCAGGATCGTATAGGCAACGTTTGAAGGCCCAGCGCGCCGCGTGTGCCCTGGTGCCGCGGGCGCCGTAATTGCTATTGAAAAAGAAAGGTTCGCTTTTGTTGAACAAATCTCATTAAATTAGGCCATTGTGAGCTGCTCACGTTTTGGCTTCCTCCGAATAATGAGAAACCGTCCTTTTTCTTTCTTTGTGAGTCGGGTACTTTGGCACGAGTCAAAATGCTAGCGGGCGTGTGATCGTTGAATATTTAGTACTGGTGTTTTCTCTGGCAGTGGAGATCCCTCTGCTCTTAATTTATTGTCTGTTCGTTGTATTATCCCGTCTTCCCTATTACTTTTCATTGCAGGAACTCACAGAGCACTTGTATATTCAAAGAAGCGACTTGATGCGTAGTGCGGTCAACCCAAAAAACATAAAGCGCCCCTTGTTCCCTTGTGGCCCTTATTTAATGCAAGGCGAAACACGTGTGTGCGTCCACTATTAATTGTTTCGATGAAGACGACTGCGCTTCCGCTGTTTCAGCTCGGGCATGTAAAAAACACAATGGCATCTGCTAAGGAAGCGGCGTGCGGAGGAGGCGCAAGCCACGGACACGTTATGACGTGTTCACAAACGGATGCGTGGGGCAGGCGTCGCGCGAATCGGAGTGGTTGGGGGGAGTTCGGTGCACGGAAAGACGCCGCAGCGAAGGGGGGCCCAAGGAGACCGTGACTCTCGCCCCATCGACGTCTAGGAAAAAAAGCTGTACAAAAATACAAAGGCGCTGAGAAAGATGGGGGGGGGGGGGGGGGGGGGGGGGGTCAACTGGGACGCACAAGAAAAGCGACGGGATTAGTGACGATGGTACTGGTGTAACCGCGGGCCGAAAATCGGTCCAACACACCAGATCGCTCCGCTTACTCATATCCCGTGCCACTGTTACAAGGTTCGTAACAGTGGCACGGCATTTTTATTGCGATAGCAATTATATGTTTGGCGCTCTTTGGTCACAGTTGCCCTTGCGCCATAAAAATCTACCACTAACTAATTATATGGGCACTCGAAGCGGATTTCTGCAGTCGGCGTCGCCGTCGCCGTGAGGTTCCGTATAGAGTCCAACGGGGATGAAATCGTCGCCGCGCGCCGTATGCTGTATGTGCGAGTGAAAGCGCGCCAGGGACGCTCGCTTTTACGGGGAGCGAACGCACGGCGGAGAGCAAACGCGACTTCTTCTGTCGCGCAAAAGGCCGTGGGGGACGGAAGGGAGGCAGGGGAGACTACGTTTAGCTGCGGCACCAAATGCGTATTTATATAAAACGTTGCGAGGCGAGAAGGTGGTAAAGACTTCCGACGCTGCTCGACGAGTGTCCCGTTCTGATCTCGTCGAATACCTCCCAAGCCGCCCCCAGAGGCACCGGCAACAGTCACCAACACCGCGCGCGTTCGGTGCGAACGCGGGCAAAACGCCGACGGCGTCGACAACAGTTCTGCGCGTTGCTGGTGCTGCTGCATGTCCAAGTTTATACAGCTGATAAAACTACTATCCTTACTCCGTATAGCTTTCTACTAATTTGCTATCGCAACTGATGCTTCGCCTTTCGGGTGAAACTGCGACATTTTTTTTTTTTCATGCCTCTTAACGTCGTGCTTTCCCTCTTCACTAACGCCCCATGAAAAGTGCAGCAGAAGCCGTTGATAGGCTTCTGGTGCACTTGACTCGATTGGCGGTGTTCTCGAGGTGACTTGAAATTTCCAATGCTACGGAGCTATAATTGCTATTGGAGCCCTAGATAATGTACGCGAGCGATAAACAGGAACAGTCCTAACGCTTTGTTTTGTTTTGCTGGGAAACATCGCTTCAGGTCCACTTTCTTAGTCTGGATATAAAGATTAATGGATCAGACCTGCTCGTTTCTAGGTCCGAAAACGAAAGTGTCAGGAACAGCAGGTTCGCATACACGTCCAATGTCAACCTGACGACCATTACACGATTACAGAAACTACGAAGAAAGGGAGAGAGGAGGAAGGCAAAGGCAGTGCCAGATTAATTAAATTCTGGGAGTTTACGGGCCAAAGTTACCATCTGATTATGAGGCACGCCATAGTGGGGGAACCTGGATGAATTTTGAACACCCGGGGTTCTTTAACGTGCGTCTAAATCTAAGTACACGAGCGTTTTTTGCATTTTGGCGCAAGAAGTTTAACCAGATGTTCGTCCAGTTTGCTACCGTATACCAGAGAAAGGAGGACAGGTGGATAAAAAGAAAGAAGATAGAGAGATCAGTAGCTGTGCGTAAACGGGCGGGGGGACATAAGGCCTAAACAGTCACCGAGGCCAGTTGTCTTCATGAACATCACCAATACCGACGTTGCTTTCATAGCCTACAGCGTATGAGGCCACGGTGCAAGAATCCTCTCATGAAATGTCCTTTAGATATTTGCCAACTCTCCCGATTTGTTCGGGAGACTCCCGGAGTCGGACCAATCCTCCCGATTGTACGGACACGGTCATAATATCCCTAAAGCTGCCCCAACCCCGCCGCGCAACAAAAGAAAAGAAAAAAAAAAAAACCGTGTAGCGCAGCCGCATCTTTCCCGAAGTCAGATGTATACCCAAGCCATTTGTATGTAGGCAGTGTGCGTCTAATTCAGTTCGCCACAGATCGAGAAATGTGTTAAGGAGGGCGCGTGAGGCAAAGGCCTATTACGTGTTGCATAATGATAGGTTTTCTGAAGTCAGCTTCGCCGCAATACAGTACTGTTATGCGGTGAAGCACGCGCAAACTATTTTTTTTTTTTTTTTGAAATTCTGGGGTGTTACGTGCCAGAACCACAATGATAATGAGGCACGCTGTAGTGGGGGACTCTGGATTAATTTTGACCACCTGGGGTTCTTCAACGTGCACCCGATGCACAGTACACGGGCGCTAATGGCGCATAGGAACGCGAAACCATCGCGTTCAAGTGCTAAATGCTGCGTCGCCTGTTACAGCTTGTCTAGACAATAAAGTATAACTGGCTACATGTAATTGGTTACTGAAAAAATTAATTTATTTACAGTGAGCGTTACTGAGTAGGAAAACGCAATCCACCAATTACAAAAGTACCGAAAAATGTAACTGATTACAAGTAATCACATGTACTCCGTTACGTATACAAGTCTGCCTCGCAGCCTCCGTTTTCGACCAAGGTATTGAACCTGTGCCTTGATGCGCCGACCGGGAAGCCTCGGCAGCGAGGTCCTACATACCACCAATGTCGCAGCGACCCGCAAACATCTGGACGGTGGTGTCGAGCCCATTATACAGAGGGCGCGGATACCATTAATTGTTCACGAGTCCTACGACGGAGGGCTGACTGCCAACTCTAAAGGGATGACGTGGAGTTCAAAACACAGCCCATTACTGAAGTGCCTACAGTACGAAATTAGCTCCAGCAAGGTGAGCGCTGTTGCCATTAACATCGTCATACTGGCGCACGTACTTGTTTATCATCGACTAACAACTGTTACAAGTTATCGCTTGGCGCAAGACGCGCCTTCATGTATCGGAACTTTCTCGAATGTTGTCGCCGATTCTATATAGCGAAATGATCTTGTCAGCAGTCAGATTACATGCGTGACACGAATAGTGGTGTATACATTCAGAACGCACGCGAGCACCAGCGATTACGCAGGAATGTACGATGAATCATGCATAATTAGCCGATGCGCTTGACCCGTTTGTCAGAATTTCACGACCGACGAGTGTGCTCGCCGCTATCGTTGTACTTTGGGCGTCACTTGTTTTTCTGGGTGCAAGTTGGTCCAATAAAGCGTTAAGCTTGTGACTCACAAGTTTTCTAAAATGTCTTGTGCTTCACCGTCACTATAACGTGACAATATATATAGTACACCTTGGACTTGATTGTGACAGGTATAGCAGGAATGACTACGAAGAAGACTGATCGAGACAGCAAGTGCGCTGAGCTGACGCTCTTAACACAAAGCGCCCAATAAAATTTATTTGCCCTGCTCTACCTGCCTTTCGCCCTTGAACAAAATCACGTTGTACTGCTAAGCTGACGTCACTCCACAATTTATTTCTCGAACTTTTATTCATTTAATTTTAACAAATATTTGAGCCTCATATAATGAGCACTAGCATGTGTCCCCCGCCACTGCATTTTGGACTTAATTGTGCTTGGAATATATATAGTCACAATGGAGTAGATATGTGCAGGGGTGGTATTTTGTGACAATTTCCTTCGTGTTCTTTTTATTCTTTGTCATTGGTTAGCACCAAGCCGCGCCCGCGTTGTCGCCAGGATCGGCCAATCAACGGGACGTCTGATCTGGAATTAGAAGAATCGGATAAATATAATCCTCACAAAGTGCGGCCCTAGATTTCTGTGAGCGGAGGAATACGGGGCTACAGTCCAAACTACGTTCACAGAGGTCAAGACCTGCACGCCAAGAAAATCTGCAGAAACCGGGCCTCATTCGGGCGTCGGAGCCACGGGCGCCTTATCTTGCGTAGATTACCAACGCCCCTCTATGTACAGGTCGAAGAAAGCCAGCACGCGAGCGCGTTTCAGGAAATGATAGCAGCCGTTCGTCCGCCCGCGCATTCTGGTGCGCCCTGTGTATCGCACATCCTTGACGAATGCGCAGTAGCGAACGAATTGATACGCCGCTGCAGGAAGACGATAGCTAGCGGGTCTGCAAGCACCCACTCGCCCTAAAATGAGATCAAATGAGTGCATGGACTGATGTGCGATATACACACTATTGGCACCAAGCAGGCAGGCGGCGGTGTGCACGTGCGTGTTGTGTG
This sequence comes from Dermacentor silvarum, assembly GCF_013339745.2. Taxonomy (NCBI): domain Eukaryota; kingdom Metazoa; phylum Arthropoda; class Arachnida; order Ixodida; family Ixodidae; genus Dermacentor; species Dermacentor silvarum. The sequence continues at coordinate 36,040,240 of NC_051154.1, forward strand.
CATGCCTGGACTCTTTTTTTTTTTTTTTTTTCTTTTTTTTTTTTTACAAATTGCCGACTAATTATGCAGAATCTCGCATCTCTCTATGTCCACCACGCAGCAGAAATGTGCGCGCTTAAAGAAGAGCGGCATATAGTTTCCCTCGGAATTTGTTGCCTATAGCCAAACAAGTAAATTATATCATAGCTTAGAGGCGGCTATAGATAATAAATGCGTCCATATCACATGCCAAAAATTAAATTAGGTGGTTAAACGCCGCATTTCTCAATCTGTCGCTCGCCGAAAACTGCTATTCGGAATATATTTGCAAAGCGCACAAGTTGCCACATCATCGCAGGTTTTGGGAAGCGCATATACCGAGTAAAGAAACAATAACACCTTTAAACAAATAACAATAGTCTGAGAACTTTCATTTTGAAAGCGGAAGATTACTGTTCTACTGCCGATCATGTCGCCTGCATTCTGAGATGCCGTGGACACCTTAACATGACACACCTACTCTGCTAAAAGCAATTCTTCTTCTTCTTCTCGAATTTTAAGTGCCAAAACCAGTTCTGATTATGAGGCACGCCATAGTGGAGGGCTCCGGATTAATTTTGACCACCTGGGGTTCTTTAACGTGCACTACAACGCAAGCACACGGGCGTTTTTGCATTTCGCCTCCATCTGCTGAAAGCAATGTTGCAATGTTGAAGGCAAATGTGCTTTTATATGACCAGTCGCCGACGCCAATCATGTGTGCGTCAGGTTAGGATCAGGATAGCTCGTGCGGGATATGTACACGTTATAAACGCCGTGCCTGGTATAACTGCATATCCCATTACAGACTTCAGAACCACCAGTGTGTGGTCGCCAATCACTGTGATCTCTGCGTGACTTTTTCTTGAACACTGCATGATGCCGTAAGCGATAATTCCACGCTAGCTATAGGAGACATGTAAATGGCGATGACGCGCCTGCGAATCGCAAAGAGGTGTGAGTTCTGCAGAGGGTCTGCTACAACTTTGCAGAACTCACATATCTTAGCGATTCGCAGGTGCGTTGCCATTAATAATGTTCATCTATGATCAGCTTTTGAACAAATTTGTTCAGGACACTCTGCTATGCACTTGGAAAATGAGGAGTGTTATCCATCGAAACGTGTGCAACTTAATTCGGAGCATTAAACGAGTGTAGCGGATTTGCCGCGCGTTTTGGTGAGCTGCAATAACTGACCCGCGTGCTCTGACCTATAGCGCGCACTTCAAGCCTTTAAGCAAAGTATATGTGGCGTCCTATAGACACATCGCCTTCACAGCGCAGTTCGTGTCAGACGGTACCATTTTCGTTGCAGAGGAAGAAACTGCCCAAAAAACTGCGCGATGACAACGGATGCGTGATATCCTAGAGATAGGACAAGCAGCACGGATGACAGAAGGATCGCGTAACACAAGAGACAGGCGAGTGCCTTTTCATGGCAAGGGTTCTTCAAGGGCGGCATGCCTCATGCATGATGGCAATTTTCGAATAAAGCGTATCGCGAAATAGCGTTTGGTTCTTGAGCGAAAGCTTTCTGGATTTATCTTTTTTTCTGGTGCGCCGTCCTCCAAGAAGAAGCAACAATAACGGCGGTGTATAGGCGCATTCCGGTGTAATGCATGCGTTCAAGTTATCCCGGAGAAGCAGTCGTTAATATGCATGAGCATTCGCTGACCAAATCCAGGGGCATTGATGAAGTCCAGCATAATACATTTGTTAGAGACTACACTCTAAGAAAAATATCGGGGAAAACGGGAGTAACTGAGCTGTTAGTCCTAAAAAGGGCGCTTTCGTCCCTCAAAGGACTAATTGCAGGAGTGTGCGTGTCGTGTGCAAATTTTGGGGAGTAAGTGTTTAGTCCCTGGTCGAAAAGAGAGCAACGGCAGGACGAACGGCAACAGTTACTCCCCAAACATTTCGCTGTTTTCGTCCGTGTCGTGGAGTGGTGCGCCGAAAACCGTATTGTCTATAAATCGTGAATATTTTGAAGTTCGTGCACTGTCTATTGAACTACATGCAAAGCAGCACTTTGTCTCTTCTTGAGAAAATTGTGTGAAATTTAAAATGTGGAGTGTGAAGACACATGCAAGTCATGTGCAAGCCATAAGTGAACGATACACATTAAACGCGCAAGTCATTGATGGACTGCCACATGTTCTTGGTGAAGAGTACCTAAGTTCCAACCGTTCCAAGGAGATTACGAACTTAAGTGAAGCGAAATGTAGCTCAAACTGGGCACGCTAAGTGACAGATAAGTTCGCCTTCTCTGTCGTCTTGAGTGCCCCGTTACGCTCGCTACACGTATGTACGTACACCTCGTAATGTCTCATTGCGTAATCGGGAAACTTTCTTTTTGCAGTCGCATGGTTGCAAGTACACACAGCGTTAGACTCGCCCCGCATATAGGATACACAAAATGCCGAGTCTCTTGCATTGCCACACCTGCGTTTTGATCCATAACCATGTCTAAGCGAGCTGCCGTTGTATAGTGGTTAGGTTATAGCCGTCTTGTGAGCGAGAGGACGTCAGTTCGAATTCTGTTGCGGAAGCGTTTTTTTTTTCTTTTTTTTTTTTTTGTAACTTCAATAGCTTTTTTTTTTTTTTCCTTATCAGCGTGTAAATGGCTAATTTCGTCAATTGCATCCTTGCGGAGCATCGGAAAAAATGACCGTTACTCCCTTGAGGGGATCGGAAAAGAGCAACTGTTAGTCCCCTTGATGGAGTAACCGCATGGGGAGTAACAGTTCATCCCCTCGCAGTTACTCCCCAAAAGGACTAACCTCGATACCCCATTTCGTCCTTTTTTTCTTAGGGTGTACATTATTTCCGGTAACGCCCTCGACGTCAGTTCAAATCAGGCTCAACAATTCTTGTTTTATTTCACCGATTTTCAAACACGCGGTTCTATATTCGCGTATCCGAGAGGCGCCGCGCTCAGTGACGCCGCGCAGCAAGGCCGAGCGTGCGAAGATGACGAATCAGGCTGCAGATAAGTTTGGGCAGTTACATTTTCAAGACCGCCGGCACGGTTTCGGCCTCCTCGTCACGCGATTCCGGAGGAATCCGATAAGGACGCGGTGCCAGTTATGGGTGCGCTGCCGCGTTCCCTTGCTCGACCGTCGGTATTTCCGTCTCCGCGCAAACGCTGCATCCCGAGCCCGGAGCGACGCTCCGCGCAAATCGAAGCGGCGTCCGTGGAGCGCGAAACGGACGCTTCCACGCGCGGCGCGCTAGTTCCTCCTTATCGCTCTCTCCGGCCTCGAGTCGAAGAGGCCGCGTTGCCGCAGCGATGGCATAAACACCGGCGCGGCGCACGCTTCGGGCGGCTGCTGTCGGCAGCTCCCCACGTTGTGCACGTCGTGCTCGGCGCATGACGGCGCGAACACCCGCTTCGTCCCCGCCACGTCTCACTTTCAGAATCAAGCGACGCGATAGCGAAGAAATTTGGCCGGGGCCCCCGGCCGGCGGGAGTCGGAAACGGGATCGCGCCTGCCTCGCGACCAGCCGGCCGGCAGGATTCCGTTCGTCGGTCGTTTCGCTGCGCGCAACTCGACCGCGCCATACACCCGTCGCGACTGCGGACTCGCGATGCGCTCGATTTATTTCTGAAAGACCTTTCAGTGGCTTGCGTGGACATCGCTCGAGTTCACCCGCCGAATTTAATCTCTCACTTTAAGGTCTCGTTTCTTTTTTTTTACTCGCGTCGGTTGAATCTTTCTCTCCGGAAGCTTCCGCCGACGTGGTCGGCCGTGCGCGTTGAGACAGAAATCAGAATTTGTCGCAGTCTTGCAAGATGGAGGGCGCCTCAGTGTGCAACTCAGTATGACATATACGCCAAGGGCGGGCCGGTCCTTTGAGACAGAAAGTAGCCAGCCGATCGACTGCTTTAGGCCGTATTCGGAAAGTGACAATTCCAGCTTTGACGCGGATGCAACCGTACATATTGTCGTCGTGTTTGGCGTATAGCTCTACACACGCATGTGTCGGTGACCAATTTCAGTGGGATTCAGTGGATCATATACTGTTCTCGATTACTGCTAACTATATATAGAAAGCAAATAGTGTCACTCTTATCTAACCACAGCGGGACGCATGTGGATAAACTTTTATGAAAGTATCTGCAACCGTGTGCGTAAAATAATAATAATAATAATAATAATAATAATAACAACAACAACAACAACAACAACAACAACAACAACAACAACAACAACAACAACAACAACAACAACAACAACAATAATAATAATAATAATAATAATAATATAATAATAATAATAATAATAATAATAATAATAATAATAATAATATGAAAGGAAGAACATGCCGCATTTCTACGCATATCGAATAAGACTATAACCATGAGTGTAACTATGTTCTAACGGAATTTTGGAATTTTGTCCGTATAGCAACCGTTCAATTGCTTGGCTACAGGAAATTTTTACAGTCCTTGCGGCGTTTGAACTGAGATATTAGGTGCAAGTGCAAATATTTCGAAAAGTCTAAAGTAAAGACAGCAGCACGTTAATAATAAATTTGGCTAAGTTGATAATTTTTAATAAGCGTTTACCGCAACAATTATACAGCAGTGACACGCAATTTCTGGCAGAAATGGAGCTCTCATAAATGCGCGGCTCAAGGACAATCGAAATGACTCGCGTAAAATGATCTAATTAAAATACTCCCTACGGTCCTATGTTCCCGAGATGAGTGCTGCGCTTCTCGAATGTCCTCTTGCAGAGTATATGTATATGGCTTTCTAAATCTGAACCCAATGCTCGAAGTTACGCGCATTCGCCTGTGATGCACTGTTCGTAGAAGCAGGATGTATTATATAATACATCCTGCTTCTACGATAATACATCTGCGAACTAAGTTGGGTTTTTTTGGCATATTACATTGTTTTCTACTTTTTCTTGAATGATACCCTCCTTCCTTCCGCCATGCGCAGAGTTCTTACTTAAAAATCCAGGTAAAGGGAAGCTTTATAAATGGGAGACCCAGAAGTTAGGGGACGATATATCGGCCGGGCGTATACAACATAATGCAAGAGGTATGCAAAATAACGCAAAATGAGTGCAAAAGTGCGCAAGCGGAGGGCGGCTGTTTAGGTGCGCAAAACTGCTTGGAGATGCTATTTATAAAACTCACTAGAGAGATTTAGAAATAGCGTACCCAAGTCACTTAGCGTACGCAAAACTCAAACTACATTGTATAGGTCCTTTGAGTTCTTTTGTACGCCCGGTGGTTCGCGTTCCTCAGAGCTTATAATAGGTACCCTGCGTTCCTCAAAGCTTAGGTACCCTAATCTAAAACTCTATTATTAGGGAGTTTTAGAAACAGGGTACTCATAGTTAGGGGCCGCTATCGGGCAGGCATACAAAAGAACACGAAGAGAGCACAAAAGAACACAAAGGGTCTACAATGCAGTTTGGGCTTTTGGGTACGCAAAGCCGCTTGGGGACGCTATTCCTAAGACTGGGGACGCTATTCATAAGACGTTTTAATCAGGCAAGTACTGCTTTTAAATATGGATTACCAGCTCATGCTTATTTCAATCGATGTACTGTAACATGATCGGCTGAAATACGTCAAACGGCCGCGCCGCAGTTCTTTCGGCCATGCATGGTGTCACAGCGTATGGACGGCGGCTGTCGCTCTTCTCGAAACCCCCGGCCAATCCTCTAGATACGGTTAAGCAACCTGTATCTTGCTTTCTGTTCTTCTTTTACTTGGATTTCAAGTATACTTGAATGTGAAGTGCATAATGAGCACTCCACGCACACGAACAAAGTGCTGAAATCACCAAGTGTGTGGGAGCATTGCTGACAAAGAAAATTACCGAGAAAAAAGAAAAAAGAGACCTCACATGGGAAGAAAAGAAAAAGCAAGCCTACATGTAGCGCTCGTCTTTGTCTTTTCTTCCCACGTGAATTTCTTTTTTGTTTCTTTTGTTTTATATTACACGAATTTTCCGCGTCAGAAATGAAAGAACAACTAGCCCGACGATTAATTCTTCTAGAGTGTGAGAGCAGCTCAGAGTCGCAGCACGAACGAGTCATTTGATAATGGATTAGACTCGCCAGCTGTGTGCAGTGCAACGAAGACTCGTGTCAGCCACTCATTAATGAGAGCCAGCTGCGTGTTCCAGAGAAGGGAGGAGGCCCATTGTGCGCCACTGATCCATCCGTGAAGCTTCCATTCAATCGTCGTCACGCGGTGGCACGGCCGGACTGGACTCGGCTCGCGGCCGCGACGGAGGGCGATCAGCGGCGCACAATAGACGAGACCTTCTTGCGGTTCTCTTTACGGGTTGGCTGACAGCGACCCACAGCTTTCGCTGCGCTGACCTCCTGTACAAAGTACTTCCTCGCAAAGCACCCCCACTCCCCCTACAGCGTATGGGTGCTCGCCGGCACCGAGAAAATGCACAACAAAAGGCTTAATGGCCTCGTCGATCCCAGCAACTCCGACTTGACAAACGTAAAGCCCTCCGAGAAGGATGGGGAGTTTCACCACAAGCGAAGGCATGCACGCAAAAGCTGAGGAAGGAGTGGAAGACGAGGTGCTTCGCTTTTCCCTCGAGGGGCTCTGGCTGCTAAACGGTATTTCGTCGTATAGTCGTCCGCTTCATCAGGACGTGCCCGGTTTTGCACGGGTCCCATAGTGTGCCTGTGTGGTGTGGCCCAGCTCTCCCAACAAAGAGGTGTGAAAGGGTGCTCAGGGGAAGGTGTATACGAGCTAAAAGGGGGATATGGGTGCGGGCGGGGACAGATCCGGCAAGTGTTACATGACAGAAGGACGATCTGATTATCAGGCACGCCGAAGAAGGGGGGGGGACTCCGGATTAATTTCGACCACCTGGTGTTCTTTAAGGTGCACTTGAATCTAAGTACGCGAACATTTTTGCATTTCGCCCCCACTGTAATGCGGCCACCGCGGTCGGCACCGAACCCGCGACCTCTGAGCTCAGCAGCGCAACGCCACATAGCCACTGATCTACCGGTACGGTTGCCATCCCAAGAAAACCACTAAGCTGACGGCGTGATCCAGAGAAGGGAGGAGAGATCGTCTATTGCGCGATATATCCCTTTCATAGCCGCGTTTACACGAATGCGACAGTAGCGTGTCGCGTTGTTTAGCGCATCACGGTAATTACTATGCGACATCGTTTACATGAGGGCACATCCCCCTTCGTCTGAAACGTGCTGGTTCACCTGTTTCCGGCACATTTCGCGCTCTCCCGTCGCATCAGTGCGACTCGCCTTCCCAGCGGATTACCGCCGTTCTCGCGAATGCACTAAAATGCGATGCGTTACGCATCTTGTCGCATTCATGTGAACGCCGTTCATGGCGCTTCCATGGCGGCTCTTCGGCTCATGTCGTGGCGCCGAGGGCAATTAGAGACGAAGGCTGGGGGATCCCTTCTTGTTCGCACGTCTGGTTGGCTGACACTACCCGTAGCACTGCGTATCAGCTTCGTGATCCTATTCGTTTTGATTTTATTTTGAGATAAAGACTCGGGCAGAAAAGTGCAACCCATGGAAATCGTTTGCCTAGCAGCTCGCTCCGGAAGTCGGATTAGACGCGTGCCTCTGAGCAGTTGGCGTTTGTCGTGCTGTTTATTTTTTTGGAGCGAAAGAATGCACCATCCGATACTTCTCGCGGGAAAGGGTGTACTCGTCTAAAAGAACAAATAAGTAGAAGGACGTGCATGCCATTCTGTTTACACGCGATCAGCGCGTGCTTTACATATCGCTTATCGTAGACACCTAATACCATGTCAGGCACTGCATACGATGCGGGCAATCCTCAACAGCAATCCCCAAGGAAACGAATTACGAAGACGAGAAGGCTGCGCGGATCGCCTTCGCCAAAGCGATTGGCCAAGCATGACAGGAATCTTCAATTTGCGAGCTCTGAAACTGCGCGGACTTTGTGCGCACAGAACAATCGCGGTGATAAAGTAAAGCACCACTAGCAGTCTGATTGAGTCCCTAAATACTTCGTAAAAAATTTGGCAGATCCAACGCACATCTGGGATTCTATGTGACGCGAAGCTTTTGTGAAGCGGTTAATCAAGTGCTATTAATTGGCCCATTTCATTCCTGCGTCTTTGGCTTATACGGGCGCACGCATGTGTTTTCACCCATCCATGCTACGCAATGTGACACACGCAGCGAATCATCTCAAAGAGCTATAGTTTGCGTTGACATGATAGAATTACACGTCCGATAAGCCCGAAACACCAGAACACGCTTTTATAAATTGTTGGGAGCCAGTGTTTCACTGGGGCGTGCTACAGAGAACACTAAAAAAAAAAAAAGGATCTTCCGATAACGCCGTATGAAATTCGCTTTTTAGCTGTTGAACATCAAGAAATTCCGTACGATCTCTTCATGGTGCTCAGCCTTCACAGTACTTACATGTATATATATACGTATATATATTCATTGGAAGTGTGGTGACGTGCTTACGTGATGTATACATCACGTAAGCATTATATATATATTGTCGCGAAGCACTTTGGAAGTAAGCGTTAGCGACTAGCTCGATAGAGCAGCAAGAGGTAACACAGCCGATCGAGCACCGAAACAAGGTTTATCTTCCTCGTCGTCGTTCTCTCTCTTATAGCCACAGCCCCACTGCTCCTTATTGTACAGTACAATATATATATACATTCAGGGCTGAGCCCGAACCCCCAGAATGGGTCAAGTTGCTACATGATCTTGTCTACTTCAAAGACGTTTTAGAGCTGCGCCATATGTTAAATATTGTGACTTCAATTGTACTTTGAAGAACGTTTGTATTTGTATTGTGATTTGAAATGAAGCAAGCAAAGAAAAGAATTATTTGCCTGATGGTGAGAGCATCGAGCTGCTGTGCTAGGGCATCGAGGTTCGATCCCACCATTGGGCCCGTAATATTTCTTTTTTTTTTTTTTTTTTTTTTAAGTGTGAGCTATTGGACAAGACAGCAGCAGCACCCAGCAGCCACAGTCAGGAAAGTCCGGGAGTGTTCGCAAAGAAAGCTTCGTTTAAAATTTACTCTGCTCGCACATGAAGGGGAAAAAAAAAAAAAAAAAAAAAAAGACGTTATCGCCGACGTTCTACACGTCGGCGATAACTGTTGCTGTGACGCGTAACTCTAATGTGGCTGTGACCATGACTCAAATCGCGGTCGCAATGTGCGACACATTCATTTATTTTTTTAGCAGGCGGCATACGTGAGTCATAATTCGCGACGAACGAGAACAAACACGAGATTTTTGAAACCCGTTCTTGGAATAAAGAGAGAGAGAGAAAATTTATTTACAGAAAGGCAGAGGAGGTCGGCCTGAGCTGTAACTTGCTCTGGCCTGCTACTCTACACTGTGGAAAAGGGACGGGGAGGAAAAGGGTTAATGAATGAATGATGATGATGATGATGATGATGATGATGATGATGATGATGATAGGAGGAGGTGTGTATATATACAAGTTTACAACGTTGTGGCATCTCTAAAGCCGTGTGTCCAGCCCAGTGGCCCGTAGAAAGACTATAGCGACAATGGTTATCACGGCTGCGCTGTTTGCATTGGGCCAAGTACCTGAAAGAAACTCGTCTGATAGGGGCCTCTTATCGACTTTTGCAATTGAAGAGACCAGTTTCTGTCGCTCTTGCGCGTACGCGGGACAAACGCAAAATATATGATCAAGTGTTTCTGACCGGTACCTGGCTGTATTCACAATTGGGGTTAATGTCACTGCAACCAATCATATGTCTATCACGATTCGTGAATGCGACACCAAGGCGAATCCGGTGCACCATGCTTGTTTGGCTTCTTTTGAGCTTGTGAGGAATGCGGTATTTCATTTCTGGGCCCCATTTATGCACTCGCTTGTGTTGACGATCTGGTTGGGTCCAGTGCTCCAACGTGTAATTGCGTATTACGCAACGAAGTAGGGCATTTATGTCTGTTCGTGAGGATGGAATTCGTACTTCAGTCGCATTATTTAAAGCAGCTTTCGCTTCAGCGTCTGGCTTATATCAAAATAAAGTATAGGTATGATTAGCCTTGCGCAATTTTTCTTCCCCATGGTACGAATTCCAGAATAGCAGTAAGTATTCCAGTTAGGAAAGTAAGTGTAACTTGCCTTGATGAATAACCAGGTCAAGTTAGCAAAAGCACATGGAAAAATAACGTTACAGCTGAAGTATATTCCAGGACTTAAGCAAGGCACTTGATTCCATCAAAGGTGGTAAATTCGGTAAATTACCGTATTGTGGCATGAGTGGTACAGTGCTTCAACCCCTCTGAGGTTACCTTTCTATGCGGTCGCAATTCGTTATAGCCAATAAGATATGAGGTAAAAAGGAAATTACATGTGGTATCCATCGATGACCTATAATGGTTTCAACACCAGTTCTTTTATATGTGAACGACATTACTTGCATTCATCACACTCTAGAAATCGTGCTTTTTGCAGATTACGCGCAAACGCATTTTTCTCTTTTGCTTAATCATCGCTTATCCCAGCTGCATACTTGTGGAAGAAACTTTTCAAAGTGGCTTGATACTAATCAGTTCCCTCTATATGTTAACAAAACAAAATACGTGGTCTTCTCTAGTACTAACACACTAAACGACCTTGTTGGATACAATAGCCTTCAAATCGAAATCCGTAGTGCTTGGAAGATAATTACCTTAGATGCAAAACTGCTCAAACATATTTCATATGCAACTGCCAACATACGGGGTGATCATTTTAAAGTTGTACGGAATTTTTAAAAATCGCCTGTTGCAGATAACTTAATTCTAGTCCTTGAGCTCGATTATTCAGAAAGGCGGCCATTACTTACACGAGAAATCTAAACACATGTTCAACTAATTAGCATAAATTCACTAATTAAGTTTTTAATTAATTGCATTACGGAACATATGGCAATTTACGAATTGTAGCTGATGAGTTTGCAAGGCGTATTCACTTGGAATCAATTTCCAGACTGACACCAGTTTGGAGATTTGCGTCATCAAACTCGCCGTAAAAATGCACTGTTGTTCCACTTACTTTTTTAACAAAATGCTCTTTTATGCATTGAAGCACAAAAATCCCTGGTACGCCCATGTATTTTGTCCCCCACTTTCGGAAGTATTATCTCCAAACTGGTGTAATCCTGCAAGTTCATTTCAGGTGTATACGTCTTGCAAACTCACCGGCCACAATTCGTAAATTGCAATATGTGCCGTAAAGTAATTAATAAAGGAGATAATTAGTGTATTTTCATTAATTAGTTGAATATGTGTTTAGTTTTATCGCGCTAGTAATGTTCACCTCTTCGAATGACCTAGCTCGAGGACAAGAATTATGCTATCTGCCGCTGGCGATTTTTAAATATACTGTAAAACTTAAAAATGATCATCCTGTATTTATATAAAACGACAACATTATTTTAGTACAATCCACGCACGCTTAAATTACTGTTCACTGGTATGGAGTGCGATGTGCTCATATATACTCTTAATAGACTGAATGTGATATAAAATAAATGCGTTCGGTTTTTGAGAACCTTACAAAGTATGAGCGCACATTACCAAATTTAGAGCGTCACAAGATATTGTTATTTCAGGAGTTATATACAAGCATAGCTTATCATAAATAATATTTACGCAAATTAAAATAAGAAACCACCAGTTAGCTTACCACATTTACACAAATACGGTTACGCTTTATCTGTCAAGGCACACCAAGTTTTTGAAGCCACATATTACTACAAACTATGCCAGATAACTATTAAAAGGCAAACACCGAAACTACCAAATAATAATTGCTTCATAATATATTTAACCGACCAAACGTATTCCATGGTTGTATTTAGAAAGAGCCTAAAACTATTCCTTTTGGAAAATAATGTCAGCTTCTGCGTTCCCAGCTAGGAAGGGGTTTGTAAATGTTTGCCTTGTGTTCTCGTCTTCTCTGCGTATGTATTAGCTTAGAAATGCATTACTAGACCGTTGTTCCATTCATAATGTATGAGTGCTCTTTGCAACGTTCTTTCTTTTTTCCCCCGTCTCGAAGAACGAACGTGTTGTCATCGAGCTGTGCTTCTAGGAAGCTTGCAGTTCGTATACGCGTAGCTGTACTAAAACGTGCTGTCTGTAACTGAAGCTGTTGCGTGTGGTGGCTCTAACAGTCAGGCTACCGCTCGTGTCGCCTTTAGCCAAGGGGCCACCATATATCAGTGCTGCATTGGTTACAAATAAAAATAAAGCAACAAATAGTAGGTCGAAAAAGAATTCTGGACCGGCGTCAAGAGAAAAAAAAAAAAAAAATTCTCCCCTCAACAAAAGCAGCGCCCGAGATTTTCTCCCTCTTGCACCCACGCCAGACTTGGTAATATACTCTAAACCCCGAAAACGCTGACATAGACTCTATAACGTATACCGCGAAAAGTGGAGCCATCCCGAGTTCAGGCAAACGTTACCCTCCCAATGCCATTTCGTACATCCAGTTCGTGTTTTTCGTAATCCCAGTGGACGACTCTGTGTGGCAGTAAAGTGAGGCAGACGGGGCGACGTGAACGTGCCGATTCACAGAGGCTCGATAGCACGTATACGTGGATCGCATATACCTAACTGCGGACATGCGTGCATGCCACGAAAATAGAATCCACTAAAACCCGCACCGCGAAATAAGTCGTTGTAGCTATAGCGTAAAGAGCAGCGCTTCACAGTCGCCCCATCGGTGCATGCCGTTTGTCGTATCTGGAGAACACCTCCTCCGCTGTGTTCGTCAACTGGTGGGTGCGCGCGTCTCACGTTCGCAGACCGGCATCTCACGCGACCCTGACGGAACAGAGCCCCCCCCCTCCCCCGAGATGCTCCGCGCACGCCGGTCGCGATGGGCTGCGCGCGCTCGTACGCGCGTGTCCAGCTGGCACGTCGCGCAATCTGTGCGGGACCGGCCTAATCAACACGTGCGATCCGCCGTCACTCGCTCACGAGGCACGTTGGTGCCCGCTGGGCGCTGCTGCCAAGCCTCTTTCGAGTCGCGCCGTCAAGAAAAGTGTCTAGCTTCCGGGCGAACCACCCGAAAATCTTTAGAGTAGGTTCGTGTCACTTTTATAAATATAGCATTTTCTTCTTAAAATAAAGTCTGGCCTTTGCCTGCAAATGCCAGAGCACCTACATTTCCCCCCTTGAGTCTTTTTTCGGTTTGATTTTTTAATGTTGTTATGCAGATATCCTCAAACCTCTCCGCCTTTCAACAAATATCACTTCTTCTTTCTTTCCTCAATATGCCGAAAAACCATCGCCGTAAAAGATTTCGTTTTCTTCTTCTTCTTCATCGTCATCTCTCTCGCTATGGGAAAGCGCGACCTGATTCTTTAGGATGACACAGTAGGAATCCCTTAATTTTCGAGTGTGTAAAGTAGATCTAAGTAATGCCAGGCGTTTCACAAAATGGCGTTCGAAATTCCTCAAAAATAAGCAAAATGCAATAATTAAACTCTTTCTGCGTGATTGCATTTACCGCAGAGGCATACATATTAAATTTACTCGAGGTAATAATTGGACAAGTAATTATGAAATTACACGAATTAGATTTTAAACCGTAAGTGTGAGCCGATCGATCCTGAAGCAAGGCTTGAAGCCGTCGTCCGAAGAGTTCCGAACCACTTACGGACTTGCAAGAAGCCGACGCTGCTAATTTCTGCGGGGGTAATGAATTCCAACCCATTTCACCCAGAAACACCGACATTGAAATGCCAAAGAGACAGCGTGCATTTCATTTGAAGTCTTTTTTTTTTTTTTTTTTTTTTTTTTTTTTTTTTTTTTAGACGCGAGTAAACTGTCGGGCTAGTTGGTTCATGATCAATTACTTGCACCGCATGGCAGTAGAGCGTTGACTGGCCACATAGAGCGTTGACTGGCCACTGAATATTCCAAGGTCGGCCTTTTATACAACAATGGCAAGGTTTTCTTATCACCCAAAATAATGCTGCGTAAATATGCTCAATTTCTTCTCCGAAGTGATACACCGAAGGGCATCAGTCTTGCATCGTTCCATTTGAAAAGATGCTTAGTATCTTCCTGGTTAGGTTATCTGGATGCTTGTGCACCAATGCGCATTGATTGGAAGAAAAGCACTCGCGGCTGTGAAAGGGCAAAATTACCACAGGTAGCAGTTTTGCCGATATTGACGTTATGACATCTTCCGGACGTGTATCTTTCCATATGACAGTGACAGCGATTTGACAACTTGCTCCGCGCATTCCGCGCGAACTGGATTTTGCATCCGCGTCGCTATTGCATCCCACAGTGCACCTTGGAGCACATATCAAAGCAATTTTTGCCTCCTGTGCAAAAAGAAAAAAAGAAAAAAAGAAAAGGAAATTCACACTAACGTGTCACAACTTTAAACAAAAAAAATGTGCAGAATTCTATGCAAATAAGGCACCAGCAGCTGTTTCATTTCCTTCGATAGACGCCTCTGTAACTTTCTCGTCGACATGTCGACCGTACTTGGTCGAAACACCGCTACTTGGTACTTGCATTCCGTGCGTTCGTATGGTTCAGAAAATCTGCGCAGCTGTCCTTTAGTATCAAAGAACGAATAAATCTTCATTGAGAAGAAATATTACTCGTGGCCTGCTTGGGGGTTAGGGTTTTGGGTGGAGTTTAAAAGGACGAGAATAAAATCGCCTCTCTGGACCGAAGCCAGAAAGCAATCAGGTCTTTCTTGACGCGAATGTATACGTCCAGGAGTACGGTGCTGTCCCTTGTATTTTTATCTGACTTGGTTGAAGGCTGTGAAAATCAGACTATGTGTTTCAGGTCTGGCATGCCGCTATCGCATCTGAAGCAGGCTATTTTGGTTCTTGTTGGGCTGTCTTGGAGCTGTTGCTGCGGTTTTCCTGCAGGCCGACTCTTTCTTTAGTTGTAACATTTTCTCTGAGGCCTGGAGGCCTGCTCCTGTTCGTGTCTGGCTTATAAGTACATCGTTTCCTATCCTTAACCCTTTATGCAGGAGTTGTTCATTCGCAGGTGTAATGTGCACGTATTCTCTGTTCTTGGCTGTGATAGCTTTGAACGTTAGAGTGAGGCCGCTTGTTGTTGCTCTCATGATGGGAATGGGTTCCAGGGGCAGTGGGAGAGAGAGAGAGAGATAGAGAGAGAGAAATTTATTTACAGAAAGGCATAAATGCCAGAGAAGTCCGTTGCTTTCATGTGGACTGTTTCATTGTCGAAGCAGCCCGCATGTCCCGAAAACCAGCACACCCGAGGAACGATGCCACGCTTGGCCTGTAATGTCTTACAGTTCTCTTTGATTTGTTGGGCAATTGTATTGTCGAGCATGCATTCCGGCAAAAGGGCTAGGACTTGATTACAGTCTGTGTACATTTGAATGTTCATGGAGCTCTGATCCGATAGCAGTTTGAGAACCTCCGCTCCTTGAAGCGCGACTGTTTGTCGTGAGAATAATGTTGGTGGGAAGGTGAAAGGGTTCTTCGCGTGTGATGGGCGCTATGAAGAGTGTATTTGTGGGCGAGACTGCATGATGCTAGTCTACAGCATTGCGAGTCGGGATAATACGACGCATCTGTGTAATAATGCAGTTCCTCTTTTTCTGTGGCCTTCTTGTCTATTCTATTGAAACGCACCTTTCGTTCCTTTAGATATCTTTCTCTATACTGTCTTTCGTCGTCATATGTTTATGGGCTACAATGTCGGCCTCCTCCCATTGTATACTATCTGTGTTGGGACGTGGGAGTCGGGGATTGCTTCTCCTAGTATGGAAGCTATCGGCGTCCCAAGTTTATCGAGAGTCGTCTATTGACATAATATCGTCTTTTCGTACCTCGATAATGTATACCCGAGAAATGGTGAATTGGCGTTCCGTCTTGGGTATCGGTTTGTTCGTGCCTCAGCAGGCATGTAATGGCTCTTGGCATCGTGTTTTGTAGTAGCTCTAACCTGAAGAAGGTTTGTCTTGTAATTTTGGCCTCCTTGCATCCACGCTTCGGACGGGATATCTGCAATGTAGTGAGAGCGCACAACTTTCGTACGAGCATCGGAACAGTGTACCTGCTTTTTTATGATGTGCAGTTCGTGTTCCCATGTTCGTTTGAGGTTAGAAAACCCTAGTCCCGATATTTCATTGTTAATTAAAGTGTATGGCTAGAATACGTAGGAATTTTGGCTCGCGTCTCTCAAGGTTCATATGGTTGATTGGAAGGTGCTATTTGCTTCGTTCTGTGACGGAGCCTTTTTGTATGTATTGCGTCGGGGATAGAGCTAGTCCCGTCCCTTTCATTTTATCATAGAGTGGGTCGAGCCCTACTTGTACAGAATATTGTTATTTTTCAGTTGAATGGCTTGTTTTGGGTTCTGCCCAAATTTTAATATCTCCCACGTACGCTGTGAAGCCTGGTCTTAGGTTTTTGAGCGCTTTCGAAATGGTGGCCAGTGTGATGTCAAAGAGTATATAAGGGATAAGATTGCACCTTGTGGTACCCCCTCCACTGTGAGATAAATGTTTGTGGATTGCGGCATGTCCGTGGCTTTTATAGCGATTTGGAACGAACGGATATGTAGGAAGCTTATAACGATGTTGACTGTTTACGTGCTCCAGTTTCCTCGAATACTTGAATTATTTTTCTATGTTCGATTGAATCGAATGCCTTTTGCCGGTCGAGTGCTGTTATAATGATGGAGATTTCTTTTTTTTTTTTTTGGCTCTTTTGCTCATTTTGATGAGGGCTGAGGGGATCAGTGCTTACGCTGTCGTGGGTATAGATAAACCCCTACGGATTCCCGCCTATTTGGGATCAAGGAATCCTGTGCTTTCTATGTGATACTCTAGCCGGCCCAGTATCGTTTTCTCTAGAAGCTTACACAGCGTCGAAGTAAGTGATGTAAGCCTCAGGTCGCGGGTCGCATATGCCTGACTCTTCGGGCTTTGGAATATAGTATACTTTAACGGTGTTTCCTACTCGCTGGGTACTACTACTGTCATCCAGGCCTCGTTTAATTCGTCGAGTAGCTTGATCCGATCTTCGATGTCCATGTTCCTAATTATTGGCTAGGTAATCTTGTCGGCTCCTATGGTTGATTTCTTAGTGGATCTAGCTACTGCCATGCAGAGCTCTGCAATAACGAAAGAGTTCATCCCTTCGTCTGAGTAAATGGGAAGGGATATGTAATATTCCGCCATTTCTGAGTTTATGGAGGTTGTCGACTTGGGATAGAATGTTAGTACTAGGTCGGCCTCAAGGTCTTTACTCGGCATGTCTAATTGGAGTTTAAGATTAGGGATGATCTTGCGATTCTTGTTTTTACCCATCATGACCTTAAGTGCGCGCCATACTGTTGCAGTTTCAACTCGCTCGTCAAACGTCCAGCAGTGATTGGTTCATCTGTTCATATAGTGAGCAATTCGGTGTGCCTTTTGATTTCAACAGTATTTTTCCTGATCCGAATTAGATCCTTGTATCGTTTGCCGTTAAGAATACATGTTCTACGTAGCCGTTCTTTAGCACTTGATCGTATGGGGAGATGCGGGAGGAGTAGGATAGTTCAAATATTTTTAATACCATTTAAACTACGCAGTTGAGGAAACCCGTCACAGATAGCGCCAACGTACATTAGTTTCTATATTAGTTTAGTACACAAAGCGAGTGACTATAGCAGTTTTGTTGTTACCGATCTAAAGCCAAAACAGCATGATAGATGTGCGGATAAACAAAAAGCTTCAACTCTTGCACGTCTGACATGTTTTCTGTCACTGTGCTCTTAAACAGGGTGTCGGAACGAAATGTTTTTCGATCTAGTTTTAGTTTCGTTCCACTGAAAATAAGTTCCGTTCCGGTTCTGCTCCAAAACTAAAAAAAAAAATGTTCTGTAACGGTTCATAACGGTTCTGGTTCGCATGCAAAAATTGTAAAAACATAGTATTTATTTTTCTCAATAATGTGAGAATATCTTTCTCAGTATTTGTGTTTCTTAATATATTTCTCAAATATTTTTCTCTCAATTTATTTGTCTATGCGCGCGGTAACCGTTTTGCGCGCGGTGTGATACGGTAGCGCGAATGTGATGCGGCTGACGACGAGGGCTTGCACTATAGTCGTCTCGTCCTCGGTGAGGTTGTCCTTGCTTCGCGCTATTCGGGCTATTATGAATTATGATTTCTGAGATCATGCTCAGTGCCTTGAGTCAAGGCACCGAGCATGATCTCAGGAGCAGCCCGTCATCGAGTGTACTCGCTGAAATGCGAGGCCGCTGTTCCAATAAAACGACCTTAAACGAAGATAAACGAACGTTAAAGCTTCGGTAACAAAGCGTTGCACCCGTAGAAAACGAAACGATGAGCCCTTCAGCGCGCAAGCCCTGGGTTTTTTTTTTTATATGCGATGCCGATGTGCTAGTTAACCAAGCGGCAACTTAGATTAGTGGAGCGCTCGACCGGCTGTCGCTCGCATAATCGCTGCCTGAGATACGCACTAATGTGGACCTCTGAGATAAGCGCTTGCCTGACGTCGGTTGTTGCGGATTGCCGACTTTCCCCTTGAACCGAAAACCGATCAAAAATATTTCGGTTTCACTCCGGCACAAAATAATAAATAACGTTTCGGTTACGTTTTCGTTCCGGTCAAAAATATCGTTCTTTTTCGTTTTCCGTTTTTGTTTTCGTTCCTTTCCGACACACTGCTTATAAGGTTCATCAACAACGCTATCACGTGGAAAGTGATTTCGATTTGTCCTGCATCCTTACGAGGAGTGGGACACCTACCCAACTCCTCCCAGCTGCGCTAAATGCTTTTGTTACTTTAATAGCAGATAAGACGATTTTATATTCGATTCACGGGCGCCGCCATCTTGGGCTGTTAAACAAACAATTTCTTAGTTTTATGAGAAGTTAAGTCACGTAACATGGTCATGAAACGGTGAACGCATTTATGCAACTGTTTTCATACTTGCGAATCGACTGTAGTACCGTAAACTTCGTTGTTAAAGACAGAAAACAGCAGCGTTATCAGCCCGAGATGGCGGCACCTAAACGCTTCCGTAAAATGGTCTTATATAGCTAGCTGGCTATTTCATTTCTTGGCGAACATTTGCCACTTTGACAGTATCTATCTATCTATCTATCTATCTATCTATCTATCTATCTATCTATCTATCTATCTATCTATCTATCTTATCTATCTATCTATCTATCTATCTATTTATCTATCTATCTAGCCGCCTACGTCTTGGTGCTCTCATGGTCATTTCGTTAACTTGGTAGGTATCAAAATTGGCGTAGCATGACAAGAGTGTATGACGAACATAAGTCATAGGTCACGACATGAGCATCATGACGTGTGTGTCATGTAGATCATGAAACAGCCGCTTACCTCTTGGTGCTCTCATGGTCGTTTCGTTAACTTGGTGTGTACCAAAATTGGCATAGTATGACAAGGGTGTAAGACGAACATAAATGATAGGTCATGACATGAATATCATGACATGTATGTCATGTAGGCCATGAAACAGCCGCCTTCGTCTTGGTGCTCTCATGGTTTCGTTAACTTGGTATGTAACCGGAATAGGTTCGGACATGGCTACTAAGTGAAGGAAACACTAAATGATGATGGTAGAAGTCATAGCAATGAGCATGATTCAGCAAAAATGAAAATGACTCAGCGAAAAAAGATTAACAATAAAAGACCACTGAAATGGGTTCGGACGTGGGCACTAAGTGAAGGAAACACTAAAGGATGATGGTAGAAGGCATAGTCATGTACATGACTCAGCAAAAATGACAATTACTCAGCGAAAAATGAGCGATTAACACTCAAAAACCACTGGAATGGGTTCGGACGTGCCAATAAGTGAAGGAAACACTAAAGGATGATGGTAGAAGTCATAGTCATGAGCATGACTCATCAAAAATGGCAATGACTCAGTAAAAAGAGATTAACACTCAAAAGCCACTGAAATCGGTTCGGGCATAAATGATAGGTCCCGACATGAATGTCATGACATGCGTGCCATGTAGGTCATGAAACGGCCGGCTACGTCTTGGTGCTCTCATGGTCGTTCCCTTAACTTGGTCGGCTCCCCGCACTCTGCTTCGCATAACATCGATTCCCACAGGGCGTGGGATCTGCCGGCTTTTTTCTTCCACATTTATAACTTTCTCCTGAATCTTTTTCAGACAAATATTACGACATGTAAGGTTGTAAGCATGTATACTACGGTGTAAACGAACTGGCCCAGGAATCGCGGCAAACAAAGGCACGGCAGCGGAACGTAGACGTTCAAGGGAACTATAGTACATCGAATGACTAGTCCATAGCCTTGACGTCGGGAGAAACCGAGCTGGTGAGTGACTTGACCATCCCTGACAATGAGCCGCAGGGCTTCCCCACCAATCGACTTTCCAGGGGCCGAACTCTTAAAATAAACTCAGTAAATAGCTAGTAAATGCACGCGTTTACTAGATTACTATGTATTTTACTACCTCATCATCACAAGACCTCGCCGTCGTCTACTGGCATCATCAGCTCAGGGAGAGTATGGAGGCTGTTTCCGCTATAGCCTCACTATATAGAACGCAGTCGCTGCAAGATCGAGGCTAGAGGAAGACGGGAGCTGGTCTAGCCGCGGCTGGGGCCTGCTGGCTGCGGCTACCCCACGTCCTTTCTGGCAAACAATCGGCTCACGGGTAAGACTGACCTATCTGCGGTCCCACAGTGGTAGCCTAACGATCGAGCTTAAGCCAATGTTTGTTTAAAGGAATTTTATGCGACCTTTCATCTACCCAGCAAAAGGAACACATAAGGAGCTTGTATACAGGCCGTGTGACTTAAGTGCAAATAAAATCATCAAATCGTTATCAACACAACCGCAATACTTTCACGCTTCGTTTATCGTGCCTTCGCAACTGCTGGTTTATCTCGTTAGGATTTCCTCGTCTCTCTCTCCCTCTCCGCTGATCCTTTCACCTGACCACACTCGACCACATTGTGCCATGATGCAGCTAAGTACGGTGAACTTGCCCACTATAAAGCCTGCTATCCCAAGACCTCAGCTAGGAAAACGCAGCGGTAAACAAACAGAAAGAAAGGAACGAGAGCGAAGAAAATTATGATGACAAAACACTGACCAAACGAGTCTATCGACTAAAGAGAAAATTTGATTAAAAAAAAAAGACGTGCGAAGCAATGCCTGCGATAGCAAGGCCTTTCGTTGTGCTTGAACGTCTCGGACGTTGTTCGAACTATACGCGGGTCCGACTAACGCGGACGCGACATACGCTGGTGCGCCAAAATTCCTGGCCCCCCCTAAAAGCTTCAACACGCCGTGTATAGGGCCTGTAATGACACCGTGCAGGCGCCGCTACGCTGTCCGTAAAGAGCCGCTCCAGTAAAATTACATTACTTTCAGGTTTGGGCACTGATATTGTATTGCACTTTTAATACTTTATAATCTGAGTTTTAAGATAAATGGCATGCGCTGTGAATGCTATGTTTCATAATAGTTGTTCGAGGGCTGCCATTCTCAAATTTTTGAGGAATAATTTAGTCAAGAACGTAAGACCTGGTATGAACAACTTTGATGATTGAATAGCTATAAATTGCAGCGAAAGAAGAGTATTATCAAGCCTATTTTACCTATGTGGTGAATAATTCTGCTCTGTTCTGGAAGCGACTGGACAGCCTTATAAAACAGACCGATGTATAACTCACGTTGAAAACATGCGCGTGAACAACACTGTTGCCCGCGCAGCAGACCTTTCGAATGTTCTAAATGATCACTTCGTAGCCGTTGGAGAGCCTAGAAGTTGCAACACAGCAAATACTCCCTAGATTCACAAAACAGCAAACTTTTCTGGCAGCATGGTGTTTTTCCCCCACGACAGAGAATGAAGTTAAACATGTGTTTCACACCCTAAAAAAATCCAAGTTACTCGATGCAAATTATATGCAAATTTGGCCAATCAAATTTATTATGGACACAACGCCGCCGATTATAGCTGACATTAATAACTTATCTCTTGAACAGAGTTGCTTTCCGAAGGAAATGCAGATTGCAAAGGTGGTAGCAATCCACAAGGGAAGGAAACAAAAATGCCGTAAATAATTTTAAGGCCAATTTCCATTTTACCGGTCTTTTCGAAGGGTGTTCGAAGCAATTATATAGTTTTTTAGACGGACACTCGCTTATCTCGACAGCACAATGCGGTTTCCTGAAAGGCAAGTCAACGGAATTGGCCTTATTAACGGAAAAGGAGTTTATAACTACGGCACTTGATGCAAAAGAGGTAGACTTTAGTATATATCTAGATCTCACAAAAGCATTCGATAGCGTTCACCATATTCTAGCTTCTAGCTAAGCTTGAGCAACACGGAATACGTGGTCATGCAAACAAGTTTTTGTCCTCCTATCGCCAGCATCGGTCTCAGTATACGTTAGTGGTAACTGTTCAAACTAGAAAATAAAACCTATCCCACACGGTGTGGCACAAGGGAGCATTCGACTCTTCCTCCACACTAGAATCGCCCTTAACATCTTGGGCGATCGACTAAGACAAGAACATCACATTGTATGGTGTCCGGGGCATGCTGGTGTCACTGGTAACACAGGGGCAGACGCTCTTGCTCGCGAGACTTCAATCCGAGCAAGGAATGACACCCCAATCGGAAATAACAATCAAATACTAGCCTGCGATGTCTTAGAACATCAACGTCGTTCTCGCCAAGAACTCGCCGCGCCAAACCCGCAATCAACAGTGGAGGAGGTTCGGCTATACAGAAAAATCCAGACAAACACCTACCCACATCTGGGGCGATGGCATGCCATCTGGCCAACCAGATATGTCAGTCAATGCCCCTGGTGTGGGGGGAGGCCATTCTTGCCCCATGTGACATGGGAGTGCCAATCACGACCCCAAAATTCAAATTCACCCCGTTTAGCACAAAATTCCTTTAGGGAGCCTTGGGCAGCCATCCTCGCCCGGACTGACCTGGAGACTCAATTGAGCCTCCTCGACCAGGCACGGCGCGTGGCGGTGGCCACTGGAGTCCTGGACTAAGGAGCCACCCTCCGGCCCCCTTAACCCTATTTTTCATAAATAAAGTTATTTCTCTCTCTCTCTCTCTCTCTCTCTCTCTCGGGCCACTTAGTTTTATTGTTTATATGAACGATGTTTTTTCTACAGCTGAAAGTATCAAATGGCTTGCATTTGCAGTCGACACCATCCATTTTTCCAGGGGCACGATTCCGGACACCGTCGTCAATTTTGCAAACGTTGTGCTCCAGGATATTTTAAACTGGTGCGATAGAAACTGCCTAAGAATTAATGCTAAGAAAACGCAAGCGATCATCTTTCGCGCAAAGCATAGTACCCTAAATATTGAAAACATGTTTGCAAATTTAAGTTTTAAATTTATATTAAATTTAGAATTTCATTTAAATTTGAAAGCATGTTTGCATATTTAGATGTTGTATCTAAACAACGCGGAAATTGCAATTTTAAGTGAGCTAAAAACACTAGGAGTAAAATTTTCAGAAAATTTACTTTGGAATCAACATATCGAGTTTCTTTGCAATAAGCTAAACAAAATAACGGGACTATTACACAGTCACCGACAGGTCTTGTCCACTGTTGTGAAACGAACTATGTAGAGTTCACTGTTCCTATCTACATTAAATTATTGTCAGCTACGGGCTGTCCATCGGGCCCGCGACGCAGCAGAGAGGCTGGGCCTTTCTGTACCGATGTGGGAGCGGCCCGCTACGTGCTGACGCGCGTTCCGAGGGACATTTAATAAAGTTTTATCATACCATCATACCTAGTCTGGCCAACAACATAAAAAAATCACTAAATTAAAATTACGTCAAAAACGCCCAATTCGTGCTGTGGGAAATATTCCCTCCAAAGAACACACTTGTAAATATTTCTTTCCGAATACAAAATAATGTCCGTCGAATTTATTCACTCATTTCATCTGGCGTGCATGTACAGATCCGCATTGCAAAAGGGAAATGTTCGCTACATGAACTTGTTTAACCTGAACCGTCTTGAAATTCCATATAATACGAGACATACAGACCTTCGGTTAGAACGCTGTCGTCGTATACACTTTATGGGCGGCAATCAGTATCATACCGCATTGCTGCTCTGTTGAACACCCTGGCTGCTAATGGACTAAATCCGGATGCTACACGTCCGCTCGTTCCTTTTAGAGCGCAGCTCTTAGGGCGCGTTCACATTGAGACATTCGGCGTCTGGAGCGGCGCGGAATCCAGTTCGGCGGCGGCGAGATCCGCCGGAATAGCCCGTTCCGCACCGATCGCTCCTGGACCGATTTTTGCGGCAGCTGCCGCCGGATTGCCTCACCGCGGGCCAATCGGAGCGCGAGTCAGAAATTCGAAAGATGGCGGCCAAGTCCGACGCGCTCGCCATGTCGCAGTCTTCAAGGCTCGTCGCGACATCGGAAATGCTCATCGAATAGGTGCGTAACCACCCCATCGTTTTCGACAAGCACCACGTGAAGCAGAACGCGACCTGACAAAGTGGCGTGACCCAGCTTCTCGCGGTCTTGCAGGACGAACCCCCCGCCACCGCTGGCGTCGTTGCTTTGGCGACTGCTTCTACGCGTCGTGCATCGCCAGCAAGGTGTATGCCAGCAGGCTTAGCATCATCGTCGTTGCAAGGAGGGGTGAAGAGCCGCAAAATAAAAACATGCCAACTCGACACGAGAGGAGATAAGTGCGTAGTTTCGATAGGGTGTATAGAAAGGCGGAGTGGGTCCAGCGAACGCCTTGGCAAGCGCCCATAGGCTGAGGCGAGCTCACGGGCTGAGTAGCTGTCGTCTGCTCGACGCACCGTCTTTGTTGCGTCGTTCGCTTCGTTTCTGTCACGCTTTCTCCATTTCGTTGACTACATTTTGTTGACAAAATCACTGTTTGCATCACCGAGTATGAAAACTAGATGCAGCAGAGTGAAACGCCTGTCAAAGCTCCATGCTGCTGCGGGGTAGGGTCTGCGACGCCACAAGGCGTCTGGCCGACGTTCCGGCGGCGCGGTAGGCAAGCAGTATGAACGCCGTGAATTTCGGCGGCAGGAGAAATCCGTTCGCTGTAGACGCCGAATTCCCCAGTGTGAACGTGCCCTTAGGCGCCCGTTCCTGCGGCGACCGTCGGCGTCGGCGTAACTGAGCGAACGAGCACAGCGAAAGATGAAAGCGGACGCGAAGCGGGGGATGAAAGACGCGAGGAGGAAAGCGGAGGAGGAGGGTGCAGCGGAACCATGAGGCGGAAAGCGGAGGTGTGGCGAAAGCCTGAGAAGAAAAGCGTAGTGCGGCAACCATGGCTGCGAGATGGTGCCACGCTCATCGTCTGGTAGATTTGCCATTTTATTCACAGCAGCCGCATTTTATTTTGAATTCTTTCCGCGCTTCCTCATTGGCTATGGCGCTACTGGTACTGCCTAAAATCCCTATATAAGAAAAGTACCGCCATCTACTCTTTCCTCCGCCGCCTCCTCTCCTAAAGCGCTTGCTTTTATTGCGATATCAATTATATGGACACTTCAACCGGATTTCTGCCGTCGGCGTCGCCATCGTCGTCGCCGTGAGGTTCCCTATAGATAAAATCTTCGCCGCGCGCCGTATGCCCGAGCGGAAGCGTGCGGGGACGCGCGCTATCACGGAGAGCGAATGCACTCAATCTCCCACGCGCGAGCAAGGAAGCGGGAAGCCAGCGCCGGAGGGAGCGGGTGGGGGGGGGGGGGGGGGGGGGCACTTCTACTCTGCCAACAACCGCGCTCGTCGCTCCGCCCGCACCGTCTCTTATCTCCCCACGGCTCTGACCTTTATGCGCCGTGCATTCACCGCTCAGTTTCCGTTGAAGCGATAGACCGCACGTAGCTTCGCCCGCTGCTGCGGTGTATATATGCGCTTGCTGCCAGCGTTTTGACAGCCGTTGTCTGCAGTCATTCAGTGTGATCTATTCATGTTTGTTTGTGCGCGCTCACACCACGCTTGTTCATTCAGTTAGTAATAGTCGGGCCACATTTTCCAACGCACGCTGCACATGCAATGCTGCCCGGATCGGCAGTGCAGCGCTACAGGTGTGTCCCTTCGCACGCGCTACCCACGGGAAGCGCTTCTCAACACCACCGTTTCACACGCGCCTTCTCGTGGTCATCGAGTCTCTCTTCATGTCGGTCTACTTACGCCGCAGCACACCTGCTTACTTAATCAGCTCATGTTTACTACAATTCATATTGCTACCAAAGCCGCTCACCTTACTTCGTACGACATTGCTGTGTTGCTATCGCATTCATTGCTTCGCCCTTAGGGCGATACTGTGACATTTTTTTTTCTTTACTTTTTGCTTGCGAAAGCCAAGTCGACGGTGGCGCACCTAGAAAGTCCACGTTGAAGCTTTCAGGCCGGGCGCGCGCCGCCGCCGGCGACTGCGGCTGCGCAGAGGACTTTCAACATGGCTCTGAGGCGGAAAAAAAGAAAATATAAAGAAGTGAAAAGCGCGCGCTATCGTCGCCCAATCGGAGATACAGGAGAGAGAGAAGCGGCGTTTATCAAAGGATGGCGGTACTTTTCTTATATAGGGACTTTAGTACTGCCGAGATCGCCCAGTAGGCGCGACGGATGATAAGAAGGAAATAAAATGAATTGTTATACAAAATACGACCCCTGGGTTAATTTAACGTGTACATAATATAAGTTCGCTTCGGAACATGATATAGGTCTGGGCGTGGTGTGCACTGTGCATTCACTCAACCGCTGTCGCGATCGCATTAGCAGTCGCTCTTCACACACCTTCCTTCGGACTTTCTGTTCGACACCCGGCTGTCAGCTATCAAAGTTCAAAAGAAAACACACGCAGACAATAAAAAAATTAAATAAAAAGGGACGTACTCGCGTTCAGAATACCCGCACCTTGTCTGGAATCGCGCCATGCAAAGCAAATTATCATGGCCTGTCGACTGTGATCCGCCGCCTGTGGCTGTGAGCATGCGCAGTGAGTATTCATCTGCCTTCCATTGTGTTGCGATGAAAAAAAGGAAAGGGCGTCCCTTTCGTCAAGTTACCGTCGAGACAACCTCGCGAAGTGTGATACCTCTGGTGGAATGCAGCAGAGATGAAGTGGGGATAGGATCTCGCCTGTTTTTCTGCTATGCCTCGAACGCAATGTGATCGTTCGCCGCTGCTGCCAGCATGGGCCGCATGCGCCTGGCGTCACCCGAGCCGGGGTGACCTACGCGCCGCTGTCGCCACCGAGCGGAGGGTGTATTGATTCTCGGGAAGGGGGGCAGTAGGGAGTACCAGACCTAACGCAATTGTCTCTCAAGAAGAGGACACCTGAACTAGCCACAGCGGAAGGACAAAAGGGACAACAACACATATATCGATGACAAAGGAGAAGACGGAACAGGAATGGTAGGGGTCACCAGCGCTGTATGGAGCTAGCCTGGTGGCGCTAGAGCCCAGCTGTAGAACCAGCTTTGCGAACCTCATAACTCGATAAAGGAAAGGAGTGCCCTGCGCGGTCCTGATTGCTTGTTTTTGTCCTGTCGACTTTTCGGCGAGGTAAGCAGTGAGCGCATGGCGGTGCGTACGTAGGGTTTCTAAGTAACATACTCTAGTAAAACTTTTTCATAGCCTAGTGTGTTAGACATACATCTTCTTCTTCTTTCTGGGGTTTTACGTGCCAAAACCAGTTCTGATTATGAGGCACGCCGTAGTGGAGGGCTTCGGATTAATTTTGACCACCTGGGGTCATAGGCGCCGACTACGGGGCTCGTGCGTCGCACCTTAAAAAAAAAAAAAAAAAAAAAAAAAAAGTCGGTTATAACTTAAGAAGACAGGAGTGGCGCCCTTCCCTGACCACTGAAGCGCAGCAGCCGATTTCCACCGCAACTAAAGAAATAGTCGCGCTGACGCGACTCGGCCCAGCTCGAAGCGCGGGCTGCCATGTCCTCCGTCGTCCGGCGGCCGTCCGACTCATGACGTCAGTCTAGAGTGCGCGCCCATTGGTGGATGCATGCTCGTGTGCATCCACCTTTGAGGGGCAAATGCCGCTGCCTAAGTTGTACACGACTATACAGGGTGTCCCAGCTATCACGCAGCACGATTTTAAAAAAAGAGGAACGGCGTTACGCGAAGCAAGCCTAGTGCGTATTGTTGCCAGTGCAGTGCAGTAGCCGCCAGTAATTTTTTCGTTACTGAGATTTAATTAGTTAATTGTAATTAATCGTCTAACTCGCGAAGTAATGGCCTAATCATCAAAGTGTCAATGAGAAAATTGTAGAGCAACATGAAAAACTCCCGATACAGCTTTCTGCTGCTCAATACGTGCTACATAAAAGTCCATCAGTGTAGACATTTGGGCTTGTTGGTATAACATGTTTTGGTATAACATGTATAACATAACTTCATAGGCACGTACCTGTGAAGTAAGTGGGGAATGAAAGGAAAAATTGAGGCTATAAAAGTGGCGTCCGTCCCGGAAATAAATCGTTGTTGGAAGTTAGCGCATGTGTGTGTCTCCGTTCTTCTTCTACGCCCGTGTGCTTTTGCGCTACATGAATAAAATCTGCAAATACATAAAAGTGTTTTTCCGAGTGTGAAAGGAGCCCGCGAATACACGCAAAGTGCCTCGAGCGGCCAGTCGCGCGGTAATTATGTGTGTATTCGCGCGGGCTTCTTTCACACTAGGAAAAACACATTTATGTAGCACGTATTGAGCAGCAGAAAGCTGTATCGGGAGTTTTTCATGTTGCTCTACAATTTTCTCATTGACACACACACACACACACACACACACACACACACACACACACACACACACACACACACACACACAAATATATATATATATATATATATATATATATATATATATATATATATATATATATTAGATACCGACCCACCATGTACAGCAGCCAGCAGCAGCCGCGCCAAACACTGCAGGTTAGGCAAAA
This sequence comes from Dermacentor silvarum, assembly GCF_013339745.2. Lineage (NCBI taxonomy): Eukaryota > Metazoa > Arthropoda > Arachnida > Ixodida > Ixodidae > Dermacentor > Dermacentor silvarum. The sequence continues at coordinate 36,069,246 of NC_051154.1, forward strand.
AAAGTTTCGTTTTAAAACAATGACATTTAGAGGTCAATAAATTGAAATAAAACCTGCCATGGCTGGATGATGCCATACCTCGTCAAACGATGCTGCTGTCTGTGACGAATGTGTAGCACGCATAGCGTGTTTGATGCCTCCGCTTTTGCAGAGACGCCGGAGGACAATGGAAAACTTTTTTTTTTTTTTTCATGAGTAGAATTAAGTGATAGTGCATGGAAAGCAACGTTAATTCTCACCCGTCGGCAAACTTATTCCCCGATAGTGTGCACGAAATCACTGTTTAACAAATTATAGGTAGCCAGCCACTTCGGTCCTATATAGTATTGAGCGTGTTTTCCGCCGCGAGGCTAGAGGTATATACCCTAACCCATTCTGTTGACCTACCGCACGAGTGAATGGTTTTCCTAGGGGGCGAGCTGCGTGTTTTCAAACAAAAGACGGGCCGGCGCCCAGTTCCGGCAAAAATAGCGAGCTAGTGCAATCCAAACAAGACGGAGCGGTCACAGGAAGAGAAAGCACGTATTGGCTAACGTTGGCTGAGGCTTCCTTGCTCAACGACTGTTGATCAAAACGAGTACCAAGGACACTCCGCTGCTCGCTGCCTTGAACAAAAATTTTCGCGAAGTAATTTTTGAAAACCCGCCCCGGGTAACTGGTATTGACTTTCGAGCAAGATTCACGCCAGTATATCTCGTATATTTTACCTGCACTGAGAATGACAGTAGCACCGCCGAATCTCTATACGTCGCGTTCTGCATCTCGTTTTATGCGCTGTACAATTTCTCCGATGAACACGAAGTGTGTTCTCACGCCTTTCGTCGAACAAAGGCCACAGACGGTATTTCAGAGGCTTCGCGGACCGCCTCTCGTATTCTTCGGCGGTAAACACAATGGATAGCAAGTGTCTCCGTCTGCACAATCTGATTGTCTCGAAATTGCGACTCTGCTGAATACATAAACTTGCACGAAAAAACCCCAGTTCGTACCGCGCCGCGCTGTTACGGTAATATCTGCGAACGGATTCTGGTACCGGCTTCCATCTCCTGGCATGTGCCACTCGCCATCCAGCTCTCCAGTTCTGGAAGAGTGCTGCGCAAACAAGAGTAAAAAGAAGAATACAAAAGTGCGGAGGCACTTTTCGGCGACGTGACAGCCTCGTCGCGGTGTCCTATCGTCGGGTGACGCGCAGCAGCGGGGGACTCGGGGCACCTGGGCTTGTTTTCTTGCAATCCCGAACGTGTGGAAGGCTGCGCTCAATGCGATCAGCCGCCGGAAGCCCGGTGCCGGCGTCACACGCGGCTGAGTGACCGAGGCGGCGGCGCCTCATCGTGTATGTATGGAGACGCTCCATCCGGGCCGGTCGATGCATACAAAGCCGCCTTCTCCAGCGGGAGGCGCGTAATTGCCTGCGCGCAGTTCGCTCGCTGACGCGAAAGAGCCCCTTCATCGGTCTTCTTCCACCCCGTTTCGGTCCCGCTCGACCGTTTTCGTTTGTTTGTTTTTCGCTTTGCGTTTGCCCTCTAATGATGCATGCTGGTCCTCTGCCTTGGCCGCTTGCATGCGACAAGTGAAGGCTCTGCTCGTGATCGCCCTCTTTTGTATAGAGCAAATAAGAACACCAACAGCAAAAAAAAAAAAAAAAAAGAGAGAGTGGACCTGTTACTTCTTGCGCCCGATCGAGAGTCTCTATATATACATCCGAATGTCTCCAGGCTGCACGATACGAGCTACAGGAATGTAACGGGTCCTCTTGGTGCACTCAGCACTGCAGCCAGCTCTCCGTGCTTGTTGTCCCGTTGAGTGACGCGTCGTCCGGAAGGCGGGGAAATGGATTCATTTACTATGCAAGACACACCGCTCTGTCTCTACAAGGGCCACTTGTAGAGGCTTACGATAACAATGTTCAGATTTGGCGGAGCATTCAAGAAATGCTGGTCGTGTGTCCTGTATTCAGAAGAGGGTGTAGTTATCGAATGCTTTGGCATGGCCACCGACAACAACTTGACTCTTACTGCATGGAAAAAGAAAAAAGGAAAAAAATATATTCTCTATCGATTACCTTTGGTGATACCTTAACGCGACGTAATATCAAGCGCATTGTCGCGATCATTACGTAAAGTCGTTCATTCCTCGCACTCAATGAAACAACCTGCTGACGCGCGTTGCCATCGCAAAAAAAAAAAGAAAAAAAGAAAAAGAAAAGAAACGAAAAAATAAAATTTAGACAACTTTCAAAAACTCATGCGCATTTAAAGTTGCCTGAGTCTCCCTCTCTCTTTTCCATTCTTTGATAGTTGTTGTTTTGTTTTGTTTACTCGGCTATTTTCTGTGCACTTATGTTATATTATGCACATTTTTTTTTTTACTTGTACGTCATTGTTCTTCATTTCCCGTGCTTTACACTGCCTGCTTACTCTTAGCGTCTTCCTAATATTACGTTGCTGTCCATTGATTCTTTGTGTCTATGCCTAAATTACGAATGTTATACCCCCTATGTAATACCATCTCTGAGGGCATTACATAGAGCACACACTGAAGGGGATATCTCTGACTGGTCGATCGAGAAAGCGGTCGCTCTTAAGTAGATGTGAGTAAACTTCCGAACAGGGCGTTTTGAAGCGTGAACACTTGGTGCGAATTCCAGGAAAGGTACAAAACATTTTCACATTTCTTTCCGCTCCCCGCCAGTGTTCTGCGCACTCTGAATGAAGCAAACTCACCGACCGCGGCATAGGCCCGTTCGAGCGGAGATGCTGTAATACTTATCAGTGGCGCAAATTACTTTCATTTTATGCGTTTCCTCGTTATAGAAGTTATAGAAATCACGCAGTGTTTCTGTTGACTTCATTAAAATTTTGTTTGAGAGGCATTTGAATATAACGCATTATGTTTGCAAGGCTTTGCTGGAGGTGCTTCTCTCGACGGCCCGTAACTTTCCACTTGGAACAATTATCGGAAACAACCCCACTGGTTGGTTGTTATGATAAACGGTATATCATCCACTTGAGCGATACGTCGTCTAAAACACAATGCGAATTTTATCGTAGCTGTTCGCACCATGTTTGTTTAACTGCGGCCCCGACCTACGGGAGGCAGGCGGCGCAGAGGTGCCTTATATATATAGCCATGTCTAACGTTTCAACGTTGACGTACAGCTCCGGATGTGCACTCAATAAGCGTTCTCTCTCAATCTTGTTAAAGCAAAGCATCCCCGGGGTTTAGCGTTCGTCGTCGTTTCCTTGCTAGATGTGTTTGTTGATCCATATATCTCATGGACAATTTTGGCCACTGGATATGTGCCCTTTGCTGGCTGTTGTCTGGCATATATAGTAGACAACTTGGGGTACATGTAGCACAGGGTATGTGCCCATTCTTGGCCAATCCCCCAGAATGGATGTGCCACTGTGGCGCACGGGGTGTGAATACTTGAATGTATTTAGACGTGTGTACTTCTCTGTGCCCCATGCACCTCATGTCAACATTCATCCCTCGACAAGTATCATACATCGCCTCCATCCTTGTGACGCAGAAAGCTGACGGCTACAGGCGACGAGGCTGTGCCCGTGTCACCCGCTACTGCTGCAACCTCGCTGACACAAACGAGCTTCGGGTCATCGAGATGCCAACATTGCGTCGAATCTGCGTGTTTCTCTTCGCGTTTCTTTGCGCCCTCGCTCCGACATAGGGTAGCAAACGGGACGTGCTTCCGATTGCAACCTCCCATTTCTGTCGACGTTAATTCGCCGCCTCTTCTCATCTCGCCACTGTGACGCGGATGCTCTGCAGAAGCGCCCGTTTCGGGTCGTGGTACGGCGTTCGGTCGCGCGGCCCGGTCACTGTGAAGGGCGCGCGGTGGTGAGTCAGCAGCAGCGGGGCCGGCCGCCCGGGAACACCGTGGGGCGCTGCAGAAAGTGCGCGCACGTTCTCGGGAGAGACTACAAAGCGCGGAGGCCGAGGAGGACCGGTTTGCAGCATCGAACGACCACGCTGTCTCGTCGCTGAGCGAACGGCGCGCGCGCCCCGACTTGTCGCTGCAGGTGCCCCTCGACGGTGCATCCAGTTGCGGCTCTCACGACGCCCCCCTCACGCTCACCAGCTGGTTGAGAGGCGCGTGCTAAATTGTACTTCACTTGTTTGGCGCTGAGCCGTGCTCCCTCAAGGGCTGCAGAAGATAGCGTCAACCTTACCCTTTCCCTCAAGAACCACTTATCATCATCATCATTTCACTTGCGCCGGAAGAGCGAGCGAGAACGCAGTGTTCCATACAGGGTGTCCCAGCTATCACGCAGTACGATTTAAAAAAAAGAGGAACGGCGTTACGCGAAACAAACCCAGTGCTTATTGTTTCCAGTGCAGTGGAGCAGCCGCCAGTAACTTTTTCGTTACTGAGGTTTAATTACCTAATTGTAAATAATTATCTAACTCGAGAATTACTGTCCTAATTGTCAAAGTGGCAATGAAAAGATTGTAGAGCAACATGAAAAACTCCCGATACAGCTTTCTGTTGCTCAATAGGTGCTACATAAAAGCGTTTTTCCGAGCGTGAAAGAAGCCCGCGAATGCACGCAAAGTGCCTCGAGCAGCCAGTCGCGCGACAATTCTGCGTGTATTCGCGGGCTTCTTTCACGCTCGGAAAAACGCTTTTATGGAGCACCTATTGAGCAACAGAAAGCTATATCGGGAGTTTTTCATGTTGCTCTACAATCTTCTCATTGCCACTTTGATAATTAGGACAGTAATTCTCGAGTTAGATAATTATTTACATACCACGGTCCAGATGGCATTATGGCGACGCCCAGAGCGTTCCCGTTGATAAGGTCTATGGTGCAAACCGTTGCACAGCACACCTATATAGCGTCGTGTTGCAATTATTTTCAAAATATGACATTCAAAAGCAGTTCTTTTGTGTTTGATAAAGCATGAAGCATGTTTTTATTTGTTTAAACATGTAATGGTGCGACCTAATTGGGACCATACGAATGTTACCTGCGACCTGGCGTGTCAAGCCAATCAGAACGCACAGTGTCAGTGTCATATGTAACATACATCACTTCCGCTTCTAAAAATTGCCGTTCTGGGTAGCTCTCGTCGTAGCAGGAGGCGGTTTCTCCTGTCAAATAAAATAATAAATACTTTTCTTTCGGCATTCGCGCTGGTGCTACGTACGATATTGCCGCATCCCACATTACCAAAAGAAGCGATGAAAACGACATGATTAATTTGTGTCGCAGTGCCCCTTTAAAGTGTGCTACGAAACACATTAGATCCCAGTTAACAATTTACCAAAAGCGCGCGTTAAGTATAGTTCAGGACGATCTTAACTGGAGCACCATGCATTCTTTAGCAGATTTTGGGGACGGATATCTCGACAGTGGCGCTATAGTCTAAGGATTTCTGCTAAGTTGACATGACTTCGCTTCTGATCAGCTTTAGTCTTTTAAATTGATAAATGTGTTCTCAAGTGAATAATGACAAGGGGAATTAGGTGAATCTTTTTAATTCAGCCACCTCGACATTGCGATCTGACGTGCAAGTAATGTTCGACTCTTCAGGTAATTCATCTAAAACGGAACACAACGCACTATGTGCTCTCTGTTATTGATATATATATATATATATATATATATATATATATATATATATATATATATATATCGTGCAGGGATGTCTGTGTGTTATTCGTGGCCTGAACGAGACAAGCGCCGCGTCGACGTCGCAGTGTCCTTCCTGTCCGCAAGCATCACGGCGCATTATTGGGGTCTGTTCATCTTGCCAGTAAGGTTACACATAACAAAACGACATTGCAAGTGAAACGTATAGGGATGGACTGTTCTATATTATAGCAGTATCATAGTTACAAGAACTCGGTTTCCCGTGTTGCTGTCTCGGTAGAAGATGCCCTCGGGGACATAAAATGCCGGGCTGCACAATCCATCAGGTTTCGCAGAACGCGCTCACTTTTTTTTTTTTCTTCGCAGAGCAATACGCGCAACCTGCATCCTTTGCTCGAGCAATCTATATTGCTCGCGGCCGCACGCTCCCCAACAACTCCTGGCGAGGTAATCGCTTCTGTGCCATCCTCGAGCCCGCTATTCCCTCGCAAGCAGTTATATACAGGGCGAACAGTGATCAGGAGGTGCAGTCGCGAGCGCCGGGCCAAGCTCGGAGAAGTTGACACCATTAGGCGGCGTCTCGAAACTGCCGAGCATTTTGGAAACAATGAGCCGTGTCGGATGGCGCCTACACACTGCGCACCTGCGCAGAAGAATCGTCGTCTCCCGTCCTTGGCCGCGCGCGGTGGTTCTCAACAAGTGCGCAGCTGTATCAAGCGGTGCCAGGATCTGGGCACCGCCATAAAATGCCTCTCTTCCTTGCGCGGCGATCCTTGAAGGTGGCCGGCGGAGACGCAATCGTTAACGGGCGCCACACAGAGAGTGGCCGAGGGGAAGCGAGGCGCAGCCGAAGAGGCATCCGCGAGAAGCGGCAGCGATTCCCCGTTGTGGAAGTGACAGTCCGGACGGCCGCGGCCCGTCGGCGAGCGCAAACCGCACCGACGTATTATAGTACACGGGCTATACGCCAAACAGCGGGCTTGTCGAGACGCCCGAGGACCTCGTGCGAGGTGCGCGCGTGTTTGCTTCTTATACTGTGGGAAGGCGCACGGACAGTCTGGCAAGTTTGTGGACATTCGCTTTGCGACCGACAGCGCGAAAAACGACGGCCCCCCGAATAAAGCGAGCGACCTTCGTATTCACCGTTCCTTTCCTTTCCTCCCCTCTTGAATAATAATAATAATAATAATAATAATAATAATAATAATAATAATAATAATAATAATAATAATAATAATAATAATAATAATAATTAGAGGTGGGCGAATATAAACTTTTTCGCGTATGAATTGAATACGAATAGTAAGTGTCGAATATCGAATGGGATATCGAATAGTCAAACGCAGACGCATTTAGTTAAAGAGGGAACACATATTTCGGCATAATTAGGTACCAGGATTGTAATAACTAGTGAAAAAAAAGATAGTTCAGTATCAGGGACAATGAAGATCAGTTTTAAGCATAAAATTACCAATTGTCCTTAAAAACAAGCAGCACGAATATGTAGAAATGATCATATATGAAGCAAAAGATCCCTCTGAATATAGCCGGATTGCAAGCAAACCGTCCAATGATACCTGCCGAATAAATGGTTGCCGCTAAATAAATGGTTACCGTAAAAAGGTCAAAAGTTGTGGAGAAAAAGAAAAGAAAAAAGACTTACCGCCGCCGTGTTGGCTTAGCGGCTATATGGCGTTGCGCTGCTAAGCACGAAGTCGTGCAATCGAATCCCGGCCGCCACGACCGCATTTCGATGGGGACTAAATGCAAAAACTTTCGTTTACCGTTCTTCAGGTGCACGTTATACAGAACCCCAGGTGGTCAAAATTAATCCGGGGTCCCCCACTACAGCGTCCCCCTTGTAACAACCTGTGCAGTGCGCGTCTCTTCTACTCCATGGCTGAGGCGCGTCCTATATATCTTGGAGGCAATATGCGCTGGGTTCTATATATAAGGCTTAGCCGAGGATGGTGGGTGCATGTGCGCTGTGTTTTCGCGCGCCTATAGTTCGCGTTGAAGCGAGTGGCAGCAGCGTTATGTCAGCGAGTGTCCGCGATCATCGAGTGAGATGTGTTTGTGTTTGCCTGTGCGTGCGGGACAACGTGCTTGTTAATTTAGTCAGTAAGCGAATGTTCGCCGCATTTCATGCAACTGATAAAACGACTAACCTTATTGCGTATAGTTGAGTAATAATTTGATATCGCAATACTGCGATTTTTTTTTTCATAGCGAACACGTGTTAAAGTGCACTGCGCCAAATGATTTGCTTTTTTTTTCTTTCAGACGTAATTAAAAATACCCTTAATAGACACAGGTAAACTTCCGTATTTTTATACCGGAACACTGGTTATAGTATGTCCGGCAATTATGCAGCACGCGATGGCATGAAAGCTTCGAGCGACGCTTTAATTTCCGAATACGATTACAGTATGTTACGGGCATCACTATAAGCAACGTCATGTTCATTCTTAATATGAATAATGTGTCCCTCGTCAATTTGCACGAACCTGTCGCACAAATGGCGCAATCGCATGTTTTCCCTGTTCTGTCCGCTGAAACACGCACAGAGCAAGACAGATGGGGGCGGCAGATATCTTTCGCTCCAATTTGCGCAGAAGCAGGGAACCTGGCCGCGGTATTCAGAAGGAAGTGGACCATAAGATGCTGAAGTTTGCTCGAAAGGATTCACGCAATTTGAATTCGCGTGCAGGAAAACCAGCTGATCGGCGTTATCCCTGCCATATACGATTAACTGCGCTTGGTCAAGGTGTTTGAGCTAGTGGAGTCTTTCACTTGTAATCTGGCGTTTCAGGTACTTCTCCGTACTCGGGAGTTTCAATGATAACACGTCCACGCATTGTTCTCAGTGCTTTCGAGCTCTCTATAGCACCTCCTTTTGTTGAGGGCTATTGACTCATATAGGGTGGCACAGTACAGCATTTATACAGTGAACAAGTAAGATGGGCGTACAGAGCTCACAAACATTAGTAACCGATCGCATGCTGTTAACGGCTCTGGGGTCTGTACCGTCATACTAAATGCAGTGATCTCGGTCTTCTTTTTTTCGTCAGTACCTGTGCCCACAGCGTCGACAGCTCCCGCGTGGTGAAACTTGTGATTCTTTAAAATCTCTGGTGTAAGGCAACAGTATTCTTTGGTGACGCCAACGCAATGAAGATGTTCGATGCTGACTTTAGCTGTTCACCCTCCGTTCGTCGCTCAGCGCGGACTGTGGACGCCTCGTACTGATGCTGGAAGTTCGAACTTCAAGCAGCGCTGCGTAATTTCGAAGTATATTTCACGAAATATGCTGGAAGTATTTGGAAAGTTGAATATTTGCTCGTTTCCTTCGAATAGCGACACAACTACCTCGATATTATATTCCTTACTTTCTTCAGTTCGCTCTACCGAAGGTTCAGTACATGAAGAAGACAAGAAGCTGTTGAAAATGAAGACGAGAACTAGGTTTTTGTTTAGAGTCCTCCATCCCATCTGGTGCTTGCCATGTTTTCCTGCAAATATAAACGCGCCCACCTCGTAGCAGTCTTGGTGTGTGCACGAATGTGTGGAAAAAAGAAACAAACAAAAAAAGAAAAGAAACGCGCGTCGCCTCATCGAATATCTAGAATTTTTCGATTCGTAAAAGGCTGAAGTGAAAAAATGGGTAAGCATACATATAGAACAGATATAGAACAGAAAAGCGGATATAAACAAAACAGATATATAAACAGATATATAAACAGATATAGGACAGAAAAGACGGATATAAACATAACATATTTAAACAGATAGAAAGCTAAAGAGATAGAAACAGATATACAACAGAAAAGACGGATAAACAGATATAGTGAAAAGAAGGGTATTTCTTCGAGAATTTTCTACAGACTAAATTTAACAAAAAATAAACAAATAAAAAAGTGGGGGGAGGGGAATTTTCGGTCAACTGCTCAGCCTGTAAATGACCGACCAGAGAAACAGCGTCAGAGTTTGTGCTGTACGATGAAAACGAGAAAAAATGATGATGATGATGATATGCGGTTTTTTGTGGCGCAAGGGCCAGGTATGGCCATAGAGCGTCATGACTGATAATGCTGTGTTAAGCGCCGATTGATTAGTTGCGATGATAGGATGTAACATGGCTGTAAAGTGGCCTAAAATCAATCGCTATCGTATAGAAACGAGGAACTCCGCAGTACGCTACATGTATGCGGAAACATGTTTACTGTTTACGGGAAAAGAAACATTGCGAGTTTTCGCAAAGTGCCCTATAGTAGCCCTGGCCGCACCGATGTCCCTCTTTCAGCAGAAAGCGATCCTTCACTTCACGTCTTGCCCTTCAAAATGAAGGCGTATAATACGTAATAGTAGCAACGTGGACCGGACGTAAGTGGAAGTTCGAAGACGTCGATTATCAAGCTATGGAATGGAATACGAGCAGAATAACACACTATTTCGTGCTTGCCAAAAATGTGAAATATTCGCACACCTGTGCTTTTATTTTTCTTAAATTGCAGGCCATTGAAAAGGCATGAAGCCTTCAAAAGGCGTGCCTCTGTCGAAGGAGTACGGCCCACCCGGCGTGCGACCGAAGCTCACTCCGAGCCCTGTCGTGGGCCTCCTGATCAATATCTAGAGCTCCCAAACAGCGGGAGGTGAGAGCAAGAACTCTCCTCGATTTCCCGTTTTGTAGATTTTTGTAAGGACGGGAAGCCTACCAGACGGCTCGAAACCAACTTCAATCACACGCCGAGTGGGCCGCGTATTTGACAAAGGCAGTGCAAATACTGTATACGACACTAGAAGTGAAGGCTATACGAATAATGCCTGTATAGAGCGAAACAACTGAAAACTGCAGGTTTAAATTTTTAGACTATCTATGAGGGCAAATGAAACGAAACTGGATCTTGTTGTTTAGAGGGATCCTCTTTTCATTCAATGGCATGCCACGCCGATAGAAGGAAATCAAATAACAAAAGCTGAGAACATTTTGTGGACTGGACAGCTTGGGGTCTTCCCAAGAAGCGCCTGTTACGCTTCCGAATAACGACCGATAAAAGGGGCGCGATAAGAGAAGCGCAAGATGGTGTAAACATGGCTGCGGCACAAGTGGCGTGGCGGCGAGGAGGAGGCGGGGGGAGTGTAGCGTGGCTGGCTAACAAAGATAAGCTCGCGATGGACCGATGACGAAGAGCACGCCCGCTCGCAACGTCCTCCGAAGGCGGGAGGCGCAACCGACCGCGCCGCGTGCGCCCGCTGATGCTCGCGTAGCTTCCCGTTCGTTTTCCGGAACACGAGAGCCGCGGAAAAGCCGAATAACCTTTGCACAGGGGCACGCTTGCTCGTGCGGACAGCTCGAGCAATAAGCTGACGACTCACGTGCGCACGGCACCTGATTTGGTCTATCCGAAACCGTGTAATGTACCAAAACTGAAGGCATACGCGAGGCAGCTTATTCACCAGTGAGGCTGTCGTCCTCTGGACAACTCGAGTGTGCGTATGGTTTAGAGGGAGCTGCTTCTTATGGCACGCATGCAGATGCCGCATACCGATACCGGCTACTAGGCTTATCAAGTCTTAAAAGAACTTTTGTTAAGGCCCAACGAAGAGGCGAGACACAGAGAAACGAGCGGACAAGGCGCTTATCACGTGCCAGCAAGTGAGCCCATCGCGACGGCTGCGCTCTCACTTCCGTATGCGACGAGAAACCGACGTATGCGTCGTGCCTGCGAGGTTGTCTTTGGCGGCTGCCGCGTTTCGATAACTGGTGTGCGCAGCTGTGCCTGTGTTTCGAAACATGGTGCACAGCATTTTTTTTTTTTCTTTAACGACACCTTCTGTTCTCGTTTAAAGGGGATCTATACATCATGCATCATTCCTGCGGTTGCGACCCACGACGCAGCGGAAGCACTGCCTTGCGAAACCAAACGCTAAAAGCAATCATATACAGAGGCTTGCTGGAGCAGGAAAGCATGAGCAATGTTCGCAAGCGCGTCGTCGCGTTTACACCGGCCAGATATCGCGGGCGTCACGCGTGTAGATTGATTGATTGATTGGGAAGCGTCGGCAACTCGTGCCTCCGGCTTGTTGTTTCACAACAGATCGTGAAATAATACTGTCACGATCTAGTGACATGGCAGAGGCAGGAACACTACTATAGTGGCAAGGCGGAAAGGTGAGCTTGTTGGTTGCACTGCTTGCACCACTTTCGAGATATCCGTCCCCAAAATCTGCCAAAAATGCCTCGGCGTTCCAGTTAAGATCGACGGGAACTGTTAGAGCCACGCTTTTAGGAAACTTGAGTGGAATGCCAATGTATTTCGTAGCACATTTTAAGGTCGCATATCTCGAAAGTGATGCAGGAATAGTCCTAGGACTTCTGCTAAACAGACATGACTTCACTACTCGTCGGCTTCTATTTCGCAATTACAACATGTGCCCTAACGTTATTAATTAAACAGATAAAATTAACTTACCCACTTTATTTAGTTGAGAAATTATCGTCGAAATTGTTCTCGTTGCTAATGTCTGCCTCCACGTAGACTATCAGAGAAAACGACAGGGGCCTAAATGTGATAGTTTTTGTGTTCCGAATAAGAAAGAAATACATTCATTGTCGTATCTAGACAGCAGGCAGGCTGCGCTAAAGCGACCATGCATTTGAACTGCCAATATAAATACAAAGACTACCGGAAATAGTGAATGATGAATCCTGCACTTCACGCTCCTAAGACAACACATCGCCTTCAACTTTTTTTTTCGTCCCTCGAAATTCGCTCGGAAGTGATTACGCAACATATTTATTCTCGGTATGAAAAAAAAAAAAAAAAAAAAAAACTGTGGTGCCAAAATGTGCCGAAACTACGATCTGATTATAAGGCACGCCGTAATGGGGGACTCCGGAATAATTTGGAGCACCTGGGGTTCCTTAAACGTGCACCTAAATTCACGGGTGTTTTCGCATCTCGCCTCCCTCGAAATGCGGCCGCCGTGGCCGGGATTCGATCCCGCGACCTCGTGCTTAGCAGCCCAACGCCATAGCCACTAAGCAAACACGGCGGGTCTCGCTATGAAGTTCGGAGCATGTGTAACTGTAAAGAAGTGGTTTACTCATATTCTTGTCGTCCGCTTTAGAGAAAGTTCACGCTAAATTGATCTAAACCTCTGTGTCGTCCTAGACGGCCGAAGCAACCTTGAGGTGTGTTTCGAAATGACTGAGATTGCGTGAAAATACAGGACGCGGCAGCAAAATTGCAATGTACTAGACGTATAGTTCCATTTTCATCTCTGCGTTTGGGCAATGAAATGCAGTTTTTACCATAGCAAACATGAGGAGATGGTGGAGATAGTGATTTTTTTTTTTCACGTACATAGAGACATCTAACCACTGTATTTAATTTTTTTAAATTGTTTTAGACACATTCATAACATAACAATAGACAATAAAAACCACCTTGAAGGGTGATTATGTCCCATATGGCTGCATTCGAGTCTCAGGAGGATTTATTGGGAGAACGTGCACCCAGAAAGCAACACGATGGCGGCGATCGCAGCCGGCGGTCGGGAAATCAGGACTGCAGCGAAGCTCTCAGCCGGCTGCTATTTACATACGGCGCATAAGTGTCTCAGTGACCCCTACATGTTTGTGACGGAGCCACAGGGTGAAGACACACTCGTATAAGGCGATAACCGGGCAGGTTCGCACCCATGCACCGGGCACAGATACGACGTGCGCAGGTATAATGTGACTCGTGCTTCGATACATAAAACGATAATGCCGTTCGTCAGCGGCGACAAGAAGACAAAAGTAAAACAATCACATCACGTGGGAATACAGTGTTTAACGCCTCAGGGTTGCACGGTGGAGGGATGCCGCATTGTGGAAGGATTAATTTCTCCCACCGGAGGTTCTTTAATATGCGCCGAAATCCATGTCGGAACGCGATTGCAGCAACAAGGAGTCGAATCCTCGACTTTTTTTTTTTTTTTTTCACTCAGCAGAACAGCGCCATAGCCTTTGATCTGGCGCAGCGGGAGTGCAAGAATTAGGAGATAAAATGGCGGAGACGGCAAAGCAACAGCTGCGCCGAAGGGAAGCGTTGCAGGGCCTCCTCGTGGGTGGCGGCGACTTCTGTTCTTGCCATTGCAACACAGCGCGTATGCACAGTAATTATGAAGCGATTATAACTTTTAATTAAATGAAACGGCAGAGTTTGCAGTTCCCGTATACGCCACACTTTATATAGCGACGCCACCGAGAAGACCGATTTCTTTTTCTTGTTCCGTGCAACATGTCTGTATGTTTGGGCGTGTCTTCCTCTGCTGCTTTGAACCGCGATTTAATGTTTCGAAGGAACGCCGTCCGCGACCTTTTCATCGCACTGCCGCCGAAAAAGCGGGCATATTGCAAAACCACGTCGACTTGCGCGTCGCATGCAGCGGCGGCGCTGACGCACACATGTGGGCGCGGAGTTCAGCACAGATCGTCTCGTATATACCATGCACCCACGCGCAAGGCGAGATAGCAGCAAATATAGGCGCGATAAGTTGGCATAAACACACCATGATAGAGTGAAAGCACAGCCAAAACGCTGGAAGCGTACACATCCTAAGCATTTTTGCAACCTTAACAGTGCTGCTTTGCCCCATTCTAGAGGCTCTGATTTTGTTTTCATTATGCACGACATCGAGCTCAAACTGCAGCTGCGAAAAAAAAAAAAAAAAAAAAAAGGAGACGGTAGCTTAAAACTGTGTATTCATTCTGACCATCTGGTGCGCAACGAAATTGCTGACACGATCGTTCGAAAACAATAGTGTATATTAGAGAACAATATAAATATGATGCTGTGCTTTCTGTGAAAAATTCATTACCTACGTTACTAAGCTATTAGTTGCTGTTGTTTTTCTGTTCTTTTTTTTTTTTTTTCTGATAACGCCGAACAGGGCGTGCGCTGGTGCAGCCAAAGGGACCGAGATGGATAACATTTGATTTATTGACGGTGACATAAAGCTCCACTTCCCGCTTTGTTCTTTTCATTGTGCTGACTGTTGCGTACATTTGCGAGTCTGTGCGCGAGTGGATGTGTGCGCGTTTATTTCTTTGCTTCTTTGATCTCCTGTGATTTAATAAACTTGCCGAGCAATGCCAGGCTTTTCGTTCGGCTAACCTCTCCAGTTATCGTTAAATTTCCTCTCACCTGCGCGTACGTATTTTCGCATACTGGTTGATGTATACGGTTTTCTTGTCAATACATTCGTGGAATACGCGCAAGTTGTGCACATGGTGGGTGGGCTGTGCGGTGCAACTAGCATAACACCCCAGTGTTTGTGCAAGAGGCTATATTGCCCTAGGCTAGCGGTCAGACATAGCCCAGCGCCAGCTTTCAGATTAGTTTAACTCAAAGAACCCAAGATGTAAAATATCTTTTTGATGATTAGTGTATATTTCATGCAGTATCTGTGTCGCCTGGCGCAGCCATATTATCGCGTTTACTTGTCACATTAGCTCGTCAAAAATGAAACTTCATTAATATTAAATTAAATTTTATGGTTTTACGCGCCAGAACCATGATATCATGTTGAGGCACGCCGCAGTGGGGAACTTTGACCACTTGGAGATCTTTAACGTAAATAAAAGTTCATTTAAAAGTGTTAGTAATAGAAAAAAAGCACGCTTACGGGTGCAAAAATTTTGCTGTGCACATCTAAGAAATATATAATTCGTCACGCCACTTTCCTTTATTAACTTGTTTCAGAATGCTCGGGGCCGAGTGGGCGTTACAGAAATGATTGCTGACTGTATATATAGTTATAAACACAAGTGTATGGGACAAAGGCTAAGATGTAGAATTCTCTTTTAAAGGCACCGTTAGTCTTTGTTGCAGTTATTGTGCTGATCGGAGCAGGCGGTTGGCTGTACCTCATACGTAGTTTCTGAAACGAATGAATGAAAGTTGGCTTATATAACAAATAATTAGAAACGCCCACGCAACGATGATCGGAAATGGGGTAGGTACAACCGCATGAAATATGATTACATACAACCCGGTGCCCGTGGTTGAAGGGGCCCCAAGACTGCACGCCGGCGCCGACATACGAAAAATTGTAGACGTAAACACCCTTCCAATTATTGGTATTTATGAAACCAATTTTTCGTATGTCGGCGCCGCCGTGTAGCCTTAGGGCGCCTTCGATCTCGGGCACCATGTTGCAATCATATTTCATGCGGTTGTCGTTGCGTGGGCGTTTCTAATTATTTGTTATATAAGCCAACTTTCATTCATTCCTTTCAGAAGCTACGTATGAGATACAGCCAACCGCCTGTCTCCGATCGGCACAATAACTGTAACAAAGACTAACGGTGCCTTTAAAAGAGAATTCTACATCTTAGCCTTTGTCTCATACACTTGTGTTTATAACTATATATACAGTCAGCAATCATTTCTGTAACGCCCCCTCTTGATGAAGGCCGGCGCCAGCCGGAACGTCGAAATTGAATGTTTGTTTTTGCATTTCTGTGTGCTCCTGCACTTCTTTCAATTTCTTAAACACCGGATACGAAGAACTACTTCCTTCCTACACACATTATATATATATATATAGGTTGTCCCAACTATCATGCACCAAGATTTAAAAATATGCAGATACCACATAGCTGGACAGAACCAAGGTAATGTTGTCTGCCGTCGCTTGGAGATACTCAGATTATTTTTTTGCATTCCGCCTAATTACATAATTAGTCTTAATTAATTAATCAACTTCTCAAATATTATGATTAGTTGAAAAGTGTCAATGGAAAAATTGTAGAGCAACATGACACAGACTCCCGATACCGCTTCCTGTTGCTCAATACTTGCATCATAAAAGTGTTTTTCCGAGCAGGAAAGAAGCCCGCGAATACGCGCAAAGTGCCTTGAGCGGCCAGTCGCGCGGCAATTTTGCGTGTATTCGCGGGTTGCTTTCATGCTCGAAAAAACACTTTTATGATGCAAGTATTGAGCAACAGGAAGCGGTATCGGGAGTCTGTCATGTTGCTCTACAATTTTTTCATCGATACTTTTCAACTAATCATAATATTTGAGAAGTTGATTAATTGTAAGTTTGTTATGCGATGATGTATCACACAGTCGTCTGCGAACAATCGAATATTAGAAGAGATGTTCGTAGAAAGGCCATTAATGTAAATTAGAAACAGTAGGAGTCTGAGAACTGTGCCTCGTGGTACGCCGGAACGTACAGGAGATCGTTTTGATGAATACGTGTTAGTCATATACAAACTGCTGCCATGGAGGACGCTACGTATCCAGTCTAGTACAAAAGGATTAATGTTAAGACAAGAAAGATTTAGGAGCAGCCGTTGGTGTTGAACTTCGTCAAATGCCTTTTCAAGATCTGAGAAAAGGGCAACCACAGATATGTTAAGGTCGAGGTTATAACTTAGATTGTTAAAAAATAAAACTAGTTGAGTATCGGCTGAAAGACCCTTCGGAAAACCATGTTGAACAGGATGAAATAAGTTATGAGATACTAAACAGTATGATATGCGAGTGACTAACATGTTCCATGAGTTTGCAAAACAAACACTGGTGAGCGAAATGACGAATGATAACTGCAGCAAACGATAAATGCTGCACAAAGATGGAGGACCTTTTTGGGGGGACTGGAACAATCTTTCCCACTCTCCAGTCTTCCGGCACCACTCGATCCCGATATGATAATGATCAGTGGCGTAGCCAAGGGGGGGGTTGGGGGGGTTCAAACCCCCCCCCCGAAATTTTTTCCGCAACCCCCCCCCCCCCCCTCCTTACCCACCCCTTGTTTTCGTCGCTTCGCGCTGACATAATTCATGAAACCGGTGCTACTATCACAATTTCATTCCTGGGCGCTTCCGTTTGGTTGGTAATTTATAGCGAATCATGTCTGCATATGGAAAAAACTGTCACGGTGTTTGTCAAGGCTTTGACACTCTGTGAAGTTTTGGGCGAGAATGTGGCGGCCGCATTCTGAAGCAACAAATGTGCAACAAATGAAGCAACAAATGCGGCAGCCGCATTTTAGATGATGGCGAAAACGCTCGAGGCCCGTTTACTTAGATTTAGGTGCACGTTAAAGACCCCAGGTGGTCGAAATCTCAGGTATACATTTCCGCCGCTTCCCTTCAGGTGCTGGTTAGGCCGCGCTCGCGCAGGATCTAGGCTACGTTTACACTTGGTCTCGAAGCTGTAGGAAGCGGCAAAATCTTGCAAAAATCCGCCCGCCTAGGCGGCAAAACAGGCAGAAAAACAGGCTGCGAGCCAAATCAGTCTCGGGCCGATTTTTTCGCCATGGCGAAGCGGAAACGCGGCGGAAAGTCGTTCTGCTTCACTGCAAGCTACACTAGCATGTAAACAACTGGTCGTAAAATTGAACATGGCACCAGAAGTGTAGGCTGTAATGCTGATCGACGCGATCAAGAACCAGCCCTTGCTCTACGACAAGAGTGGCACTAAAACGTACTGTCAGCAATACTCGCGATAGTATTCAATGTCGCGCGACCGGAGGTGCGGCAACGAAGCCTTGGCGTGAGCCAACTTCTCGCGCTTTTGCAAAGCCAGGCGAACCCACCACCGCCGTTTCCGAGGTGTCCGCGTCTTCCGTTTATTCATTGTCCATTTCTAGAAAACAAGTAGGTAGAAGTATAAGAGCCATTTCTTCTTCCACTTCCACGGCAGACAATAGTTAGGCAGATTCCTCGTTGGCGCTCCATAATTCTCCTCGCACGTGTACGGCATGTTGCAGAAGTCGCGGGGTGCTTTTCTCGTCGCGACGATAGATTGGGAGCGTAGGTCTCACGTAGGACGCGCAGGCTTTGGCGAGCCCCAACACAAGGGCCAGCTCGGGTTTCAGCTGTGGTGTTCCCGTTGCCCCTTTGGTGTCCTGGAGGCGCCGACAATACCAAATGATGAAATGTTATTACAACTTGTAAATAAACGCTATTAAAGAAATATTCTCACGCCTAGGCACCAACCTGTGACTCAGCGCTACCGCGCCCGTGTGCGGAGAATTACGGAACGCCAACGAGGAATTTACCGAAGGTCGCAGATGACACGCGAAGTTGCGTAAAATGATCACTTTTGATGACGGTACGTGGGTCAAAGAATGAACATACCGCTAGACATAATGCGATAATCAGCGCCACCACGCCGACAAACGTACGCAGACGAGATGGATCTGGACGAAAACGGCAGCGGCGGCCGCGGCGGTAGCAAAACAAATGTGAACTTGGACAGGCGTGGAAAAAATTTTCCGGCCGCTTTGGCCTTTCCGCCCGCTTGCCGCTTCCCAAGTGTGAACGTAGGCTTAGTCTGCGCGAGAAACGTCTCTTGTTTGCGATTGCGCCCCTACGGAAGGCTGGTAATTACTGTTGTGTTGTTGAATCACAAACCAGCAATTACGGAAGGCTGGTAGTTGCGGTTTCAGTTGTGGAATCCCAAACCAGCAATGTACACACGTAGGGGTTGATGACAGCAGTGAAATTCCACCGACTCGCAATAGAATGCACGAAACAGACAGCCGACAAGCATGAATTACTGCTGTGCGCAGTACAGCGTAAGTAAACTCTTGTTGCAGGCGCTGACAGTTCTCGTCGGAGTTCACGCGTCCTGAGAAATTGATTATGTGCACTATGTACTGAACAATACCGGAGTTCATTCCTGCATCACTAGTGCACCAATCAGTCGAGATTCTGTGAGGTACAAAGCCGCTTCCTGTTTGCACCGGCGTAAGTGAAGCAGAAATGAGTTGCACGCACTACTTAAAATGCGTACACATGTCATATCTATGCTGCGCGGTGAAATATTCTGCACAATTCTGAATCTGTTGACGTAAAGGCAAATGACGGCTGCACGCTCGCACACAGCGGAAGACACAGCGGCCCATGCACTTGCCGCAGGAAATGCAACCCTCTCGTATGAGGGAGCAGGGCGACGAAAGCTTCGAAAAAAAAAAAAAAAAAGCCTTACGCGTTTTTGCGCGTATTTAAGTTTTCTAGCGCAAAGACGCAGCGAACAAGCTGTTGCTATGGGAGTAGGTATAGCCTGGTCACACGTGCATTTTCACGCGTATAGCCGTCCTTGACTTGTGAAACGCACTTCGCCCCGACGAGGACGACGCCATCTACGCTTAACGGAAATTAACAATTAATGATGTCTTCTCCGATCGCACGGGTCGTCTCAATGATGCGTTTTCGAAGACTGGTCCATTCAGTGGCGCGATGAGAGACCGTTGCTCCAAACGCCCACTGTACCTGTCGTACTTACTGTATTTACTGAGCTTACTTTACTTGTTACTTAATTTCTTCACAAGCACACGCAAGGAGGGGGGGGGGGGGGGTCCCATGTCTTTGATAACATGTAGAGGGTGTGCTTAAACTACCGACATTTATCACGTGACCTAGAGAAAAGCAGAAGCTTGCCCCCCCCCCCCCCCCCCCGGTCGGGCCGGTGAACCCCCCCCCCCCGAAAAAAATTCCTGGCTACGCCCCTGATAATGATTGCCGAAAAACAAACTCCGATTATTGTGGATGGGTAAGAGGCGTTACACAGGACGAACACAACTTCTAATGATGATGATGATGATGTCTTAATTTCAATATACTCAAGGCTTTTGTGTGCGCCAATCAATACGCCACCGCCACGTTTGTTAGTGTGATCGTGCCGGAAAATATTGAAATTGGGAAAAAATGGTAGAATTTCAGAGTCTGCTATTGTAAAGTGAAGCCACGTTTCAGTAATTATAATTAGATCAGACTCTGCTGTGTCTCTGACAGTACAGAGAGCATCAACTTCGGTAGAATACGTATGTTAGTGAAGAGAAACGAAAAAAATTACACAATGTTAATGTAATTAATATTATTCAAGAAAAGATAGAGAGATCGGCCTGAGCTAGTGTGCTCTATAGCCTGCATGCTGCTCTGTATGGGGGAAAGCGGGATGGAAAAGACGGGATGAGTAATGATGACTACCGTTATAGGGATGCTAAATGAACAATCGTTTGGCACTGTTAAAGGCACGGGCCCAATTGGGTGTCGTGGAAATGTTTCAGAGCGTCCCTCAATGCAGATTGTTGCACATCTTGGCAAGCGACCACTGACGCAAGGGAAGGTCCTCAAAGAGCTGCCGGATATCGATACGCAGCAATAGGATAGACTAGTGATTGGCACAGGGCGTACGCTAAATGAAAGGATCGAGCCAAAAGCCCCGTGCACACATCTGGCGGCGAAACGCGGCGTAGTCACGTAGCTCCGGTACTCGCTCACGTGCTCTCGGAGGCGTGCGTGCTATCAGCCGAGGCGAAGACTGGGCCTTAATTACACGTTTCTCAGCTGTTCTACCGGCATCTAGTGCGCAGAAGTCAGCGGAGGCAGATCGGTTCTGAGATACCAGCTTCGTCAACAAGCTGTATAGCTCTCCCCACTGCACTCTTCTGTTAGATTCACTTTCTTTTGAAAGCTCCGCCGTTGGGAATTCCATCAACGAGAAGCGTGCCGCCACTGCCCTAATAGTTGGCAAGGCGCCTCGAACTGCAGTGCATTTTTCTTTTATTTTATTTTTTAATGTTGTGGCGACATAATAAGGTGCTTCGCATTTGCTAAGATTTTCCGAAATTTAAATTCCAATGCACAGTGTTCCGGACAGAATCGTCTGCACGAATCTGTTTTGTACACCGAGACAACGCATTGTTCGAGAACCGAAGTGCCCATATTAAAGAGGCACGACGTTTATAATACCGCGTGTTTCAACAACGTGTGTCTCAGATTATTAAAAACATGGGAGTTGAAACAGAACGTTTTTTACTGACCAAACTTTATGTAGCAGCGGTGGGGATCATAATTTGTGCTGTAACCGCCAAAATTGCACGGCGAGTCATGCCTCGAAGTTGTGCCGGTCGATGTTTAATACTAGCCTGACCAATACACGCGGTCTGCATTTAATAATTTTATAGATCGCCACAAACATTCAGGTAGTTATGCAGTTAAATCATAGGACGTATAGCATCTGACACCTCTCTTAAGGTTGTGACGCTGCGATTGTATGCCTGTACTGGAAAGCTTCAGCCTGGTGTAGTATCATGCCGTAATAAAGTACGAACGGAGAGGAAACAAGTCGTATATAGTTTGCGCTTAATTGCAGAGACATTGCGTGATATGTGGCGTAACCGGTCGCTAAATCTAAGGTTTCGTCACACGCAAAGTGCCTCGAGCGGCCAGTCGCGCCGCAATCTTGCGTGTATTCGCGGGCTTCTTTCAGGCTCGGAAAAACACTTATATGTAGCACGTATTGAGCAACAGAGAGCTGTATCGGGAGTTATTCATGTTGCTCTACAATTTTCTCATTGACACTTTTCATCTAACTATAATATTTGAGAAGTTGATTAAATAATTAACACTAATGTAATTAGGCGGAATGCAAAAATAATCTGAGTATCTCCAAGCGACGGCAAACAACATTACCTTGGTTCTGTCCAGCTATGTGGCATTTGCATATTTTTAAATCTTGGTGCATGATAGTTGGGACACTCTGTATATGTATAGACACCGCATTATGACTACCGGGGCATTATGCGCAGCCTAAATGACTGAGTGAATGACTAAATCGATGAACAAGCAAATTAAAGCAAAGTAAGGAATGTAAGAAAGGCAATAGATAGTTAACAAAGCCGTTAAATATCTGGAGGAGGACGGTATAGTCGTCGCCACCTACTGGAACGCGCTACAACAGAACATAATCAATGACGGAGCGTAGAGGTCATGTTTGACAGAGGCTTTGGCTGTGGCCGACAGTATACCGCAGTATCTTGAGATAAGTCACTGCCTTAATCAGTGTCTTATTTGTGCTGACTTCTGTACGAGAACACTGACAGACTCCGAGTATTTTACGTGCAGCCTAAAACAAACTGGAATATACTCGCATACTCGGTTTGTTGACGGCCTATATCGGTCCCAAATGAAACCTAAGGAGGGCGTGATTATCAGGCTTTACTCTCGCTTCCATCGTATATATACGTGGTGTTAAATTCGCACATCATCTGCTAAGAGTGCTCTAAGACTCCGAAGGATGTTCAGCGGTAAGCTGCCGATGCTGTCGGCCATGCGTCACTGCCGCTACCATATCTCACACGCTGATTTTCATGACAATCGCGTGAAATGTCAGACGATTCGGACTCTTCTCTTGCGTGCGGCTATGACCAGTGGCGTAGCCAGGGGGGAAGGGGCGGGGGGGGGGGGGGGGCGCACCGGGCACGTGCAAAATTTCTGTGGTAGTATATGCAGCCTACCGAGCCTTCCCTATCCCCTCCTCACCCTCCCCGTTCCGGGTCAACCCCCCCCCCCCCCCCCGCCCCCCGAAAGACATTTCTGGCTACGCCACTAGGCTTTGACACATATCCGGCGCTAAGTCGTCTGGAAAATGCAACACTGTCACCGGAAACTCCAAGTAGTCGAAATTAATCCGGAGTCCCTCCCACAACGGCGTGCCTCGTATCGTGGTTTTGGCACGTAAAACTATATCATTACTAATACTGCACTTTCACCGGGGGGCAGTGTCGGTTGTGGGAGGAGCATAGTGGAAAAAGAAACTATACAGGGAGTGGCGAGGCACGGCTTGGAACAGCGGTCGCTTTATATGACAGTCCAGGCAAGCCGGTATCTTTTTGAATGCTCGTTATGATAACGTGACTTGTACGAGCTGCTCCCGCAGACAGCTCTCTCCTCGCCATCGTAGACCCGTCAGCGCCGTGATTCCAGCGCCGGGCCTGGCGACAGCAACATGAGGAGGTCGCGCGCGGCGGCGTCGACGATTGCCGTCGCTCCGACGCCCGGTGTCTTCCCGGCCCGCGCGGCCCTGTTTCCCAGCCCCTCTCGCATAACAAGGCGCGTCCATCTCCTGCCATTGTTCGAACTCGTTCCGTTCGGCGCGAGGCGGCCCCCGCTTGCGTAGGCGATCGCCCTGGTGGGCGCCGCCGCTTTCCTCTGCTGGCGAGATGGCCCGATACGACCGCGCTGCTGCTGCTGCCGCCGCCTTTTGTCCGCGGCACACTTCCTACACTTGGTCACGGCGCTTCGGTGCAGCGCCGCCGCAACGCTGGTCAATCCGGTCGCGAGATTGAGCGCATCCGAACGCGAAGTTAATTCGCCTCGGCTCGCCGAGCGCTATGGAGTCGCCCGTGGCCCGAGGGACTGTCACCGCCTCGGGCGTATCAGGGTCCCGTCTCTGTTGTGGGGACGTATAGCGCTGCAATGCGGACTTCATTGGGTCGCAGCATTGCGTCAGCACGAACCGCGTTCTGTTAACCTCGCGTCCTTGGGCCTCTGGGGAGAACCATTCTCACGCCGTAGCGGAGCACCTTTCGGAATTCATCACCACTGATTGGACGAGACGGGGATGAAGTTGATGTCAGCACTTCCGCGGAAGTCAACAGCGGCTACTGTTCCCGAGGAAAAAAAAAAAAAAAAAAGAAGGAGAACCCGAGTGCCGCAGCGCGCGAACAAAGGCGCTGCCAAAGGTATACACGCCTTTCTCAAGGGGCTCAGTGCAGTGACACACGTCTCCTGCATTGACGCGAGCCATTCCGCGCACGCACGCACGCGCCACTCTATTCACACTTTTAATTGGAAAAAAGAAAGACATATGTTGCTTACTTTAAGTGAGCTGCTATGATAAGCACCCTTCTCCAATTCGAGGATATGAGGAAAATATAAGGAAACATAAATTAAAAGAGGGGGGTGGGAGAGGGAGAGAAAGACGCTTGCATCCGCGATAACACGGTATAGTGCGCGGCTATCGTCGGCTCCGCTCTATACTGCGTCGAACTATCGGCGATGGGGAGCGTTCAACGGCCGCGAGCGGGAGATGGCCCTTTCTTTGGAGAGAAAAAGAGAGATGCCTCGCGAATGTGAGCGGTTTCCTTATTGATCGACCTTCGCTCGCGATCTGCGTGATTGTGTGCACGCGTGTGTTTGTGCTACACATACTTTGCGAGCTATATCCGCACTTCGCGGGTATATGTATTGTACGTGATCCAGCACCGGCGTGGCTGCATGCAGTATCCCTGCTCGGAATCGGGGTCACTTGGCTGCAGTTTCCAGCTGGGCCGCAGGCTCAATGCGGCCTGCCTCATCTCGAACGAACGGGACCCCCTCTTCGGCGTACATACGCGCGTTCGGAGACCAACTAGGCGCGCGCATCTGCGCAGGCACGTGTGTGTAGGAACGACAGCTTTGTCCAGCTCTTGCGCGCGCTGTTTGTGTACAGAAGCTTTCTACATAAGAATGCGGACGCTTTGCGTCACACGAGTTTGCGGCAACTTCTCTGTTCCTCGAGAGAAAGCCGTGTCTCAGCAGCGTAGGATGAGTGGAGGGGCGCAATGTGGTGGCACGAGCGCATCCTCTCGTGCATTGAATTATGAATTAATTTCCATAAGGCACACGTGTCGGCGGAGGACAGCGTGGACGAAAGTTGCCGCGACAACGAAACTTGACCGCAGCCATTGCGACGGCGCATTTTATCTAGCCGCGTGGGAGTACTACACGCACGCAGCATTAAGCTGCACCGGCCGGGGCTTTAATTGCGTCCGGCTACTCATTCGGAAAACCCGAACGTCAAACTCTCTCGCTTTAATTCTCGCAGCCTGTGTATGCGTGCGGGCGCGTCGCTTCTGCCGGGACTAAATGGGGGCTTAACTCATTTCCCGGTCTTAGAGAGCCCGACTGACTGCGCCATCAGGAAAAAAGAAACGGCCTGTAATCCTCGAAAAACACTGAACGGACACCGCGAGCGGGGCGGGCGCAGAGTATAGAGCGCGCCGATGGGCGCACGGCGCCGAGCTGCCGGCCAAGCCTGGCTCTTTCATTAGCGAGCTCTTAAGAAGGTCCCCCCCAACGATCTATTCTGAAAGCGTAGAAACTTTGTTGCGGCAGATGTAAACGTCCTGTGAGGGCAGGTATGAGGGCGCGCGCGACGCATCGAACCGCGGCACGCTTCGATATATACGTGCACGTGCGTACACCGAGAAAGGCCTATTCTTCCCGCTGAAAAAGGAGCTTTTGTGCGCCGCATGCACTCGCGATGCGCGGCTAATTTCGAGGCGCTTCGATCCCGCCGGCTTATACGGTTCCTGGGAAGTGCGCGGCTTGCTTACACGCGATGGAGAAAGGAAGGCTACGAACGTCCGAGCTTGATTACCTCGTCGAATGCAGCGCGCTTTTGAGCGACGAACCGATGCTGCTCGCTCATGTATGGGATTAGGATTTGCATGTAAACTCAAGTTGCGCGTGCCAATCACACAACCTCCCTAATATGCGACGAGAAACTGGCATTATTATTATTATTATTATTATTATTATTATTATTATTATTATTAGTAGTAGTAGTAGTAGTAGTAGTAGTAGTAGTAGTAGTAGTAGTAGTAGTAGTAGTAGTAGTAGTAGTAGTATGAAATTTGGTAGATGATTAGCAAGCTGATTAACAAATAATGCATTAATTTATTTTTTAGTTATTGAGCTTAGAACACGCATTACGTTGCACATTTGAAGTCTCTCGCTCTCCAAGAGTATGTCAGAATTCACAAAGCTTTTCTTTCGAGTCTTCTTTGGATATGACCGGTTGCCTTCGCTAATGATATGTTAAGCATCAAGACAGCTGGCTGGAATTATTCTAGCCTAAGAGCTCTTTTTGAATATAGGATTTTCAACCCGCAGGTATTCAAACAGCTTCTTTGGAACCTAACCTAACCTAACCTAACCCAAGTATTTCTCTTTTTTTTTTCGGAAATATAATTGCTCGGAATGGGGTACTTATCTTATGGGTTTTCGCTGAAAAGAACAAGTCTAGCTGAGATGATTTCACTTTCTTGACTCTACGCTGCGTGTAAGATGTGTCAGTCAACCGTCGGTTGCTTTAACACGGGAGAAAATAAGTTGTTTCACATTCGAGCTGACCCCAGTCTTTATTAAACGCGCCAATGATTGCGAATTGACCTTTTTTGGGAATGGAGAGGGGGTGTGATTGATGAACGACTGTATCTTTGTGATCTTTGTTTCCTTGTGGTATTTCTGATCGCGGTCATCTATTTCTATAGCACGAGTGCACAATGTTGCGCTAAAGGTCACGTGAGCCACTATTAACTTCACCACTTTAAGTAATTGCCACGGAGAATATCCAAGTGAATGTTTGCAACACGTCGGTTCGGGCTAGTTGGTGATCTACAACACTTATCCGTAGGGAAACGAAACCAATCATATATGAAGTGGGGGCACCTGTATACAATGGCGAAAATCTTTCAACTATCACCAGCAACCGTCTCGAAAATTAAATTATTTATTGGATAGAGCAACTGATGGCGAACTCACGCACTCATAATCATCACACAGTGTTGCTACTGCCTCGACAATATCGCGTGTGTAGCGATCTTTTTCACGGAACACAAACACTGTGTTGTCAAAGTATATAGACCACATCCACAATCGGGACAATGAAACACAAGGTGACCTTCAACTCCCTTCTTCATAATTTTATTGTGCTCTTTCAAGCGTTTATTTAAGCATCGCTCAGTTTGCCCGGATATAGACTCTGTCACTCGATAATTTCATTCGATACACTATACACCCTCAACACCGGCAACGAATCTGTGCGCGCATTCACAAAGGAGTTCTTACGCTAAAACTGTCTCTGCCAGCCAATCACTTACGAACGAAAATATTTGTGAATCCGGACCCTAGTCTTGTGCTTTACGTTGCACACACTTTTTTGCTTCACTGTCGGTGACGTAATCTTGCAAACATTGGCCAGTTTATCTGGGGAAGACATGATGACTTCTACGACAAGATTGCCACCATTTTTTTTTTTTTTAAGATGATTGGACGTGTTGTGCATGTAAGGAATGACCGCCACCTTCTTTTGAACAGCCTCTTGATTTTCCCGCACCTCATTGTCATCACCGGGTTGTATAGCGCAGAGCGAACCACCTCAAAAAGAAGGACAAGACACATAAAGCTCCGTTATGTGTCGTCTGGTCCTTCTTCTTGCGGTCGTTCTCTCTCATCATGAACCGACAAGCCCAAATTTCCACTATCATTTTCATTGTGAATTGGATTTCTGCGTACCTACAAAATAGAAAACAGTTCGTACAAATGAATGGCTGCCAATCACAAAATCTTGATGTACTTTCAGGAGTGCCCCGAGGGTAAATCTTAGGACCACCCTTGTTCTTGGTTTATGTCAATGATATAAGCGATGGCCTTGACGCGCGGGTGTGACGGTGAAAATGTTTGCAGATGACTGCGCGATCTATACATCTGCCAATAACGCATGTGGTAAATTATTGCTTAATGAAAACTTGTGTAAAATTGCTGACTGGTGCGAGAGGTGGCAGATGGTCATCAGTTAAACAAAAACTTGCGCCCTTTCAATAACACACAAGAAATCTCCGCTCGAGTTTAAATACCACGTCCGTGATAAATGCATTGAAACCGTGAATGCCATAAAATACCTAGATTTAACTATTAATATGAAACCTAGTTGGGGATACTCACATAGACAACACTTGTGCCAATGCCTACAAAAACTGTGTTTTTTTTTAAGGAGGAAAAGTAGGCGCATGCCACTGGACAGTCCAAACTAACAGCCTATAAATCTAGCTCTCCCAGTGATGGAATACGCATCAATTGTGTCAAACCCATACATTAAAAAAAAAAAAGACAAAGACAAATTGGAGAGGATCAGCGCACTATTTTTTTTTTTTTCCTAATTATAAGCGCATCTACTCTGCTTTTGCTATGTTGAATAAATGCGGGCTAGAACCACTCGAAACTCGGCGGAAAAGTGCAAGATTAAGTTTTTTATAAACTTTACAACAACGAAACCTGTTTAAATAAATAATTGTATATTCGGCCACCTCCCCAGCGCTCAACAAGGTTAAATCATACAAACAATGTTAGACCATATGCTACTTAAAACATAACACCTTCAAGCACTCTTTTTTTTTTTTTTTTTTTTTTTTTTTGTACGAACCATCGACGACTGTAATTCACTGCCCTCCGACTGCGTATAGGCCCCGACATCAAATGCCTTCGATTCCTATGTTAGGAACATGATGTAACCCTCTCCTGCTAGGATGGTCAAAACCATCCGGTGGTCAAAATTAATCCAGAGTCCACCAGGGTGTGCCTCAATCACATCGTGGTTTTGGCACGTGAAACTACGGAATGTAATTATATTTAACAATGTACACGCACAACTTTCTAAGCGCAGTATGCAGGCACATCTACACGCTTTAACTAATTTCGTATGAGTAGACCGGTACGGATTAGAATGGTGGTGGTGAATTGTAGCAACACGCGGATTTAGCCTGGCGATCAAGGTTTCACCACATGTTAATCAAACCAGTCTCTCTTAAGAATTCGATAAGGAGACGTGAAGCTTCCTTACGGACTATAACTGATCCCTCGGGAAGTACAAGGTGTTGCAGGCAGGCATGCAGAAGGTCCTTTTTTTTTTTTTTTTTTTTTTATTCTCCAGGAGAGCGTGCCTTTCAACTTGGAATTTCGGGTACGACCACAGAATGTGTTCAATGTCTCCTGTCTCGTCGCATGCTTGTGCCTGTCGCTTATCATTCTGTCCTATACGGCGCTACGAATTTGTTATGAAAGTTTGCCTTTTGTGAGGAGCAAACAGAAGTAGACGTATCTTTCGACGCCATCGCGTATTATGCAAATGTGTTCATGGAGAAGAAAAAGACGAATGCCCTATATTGCACACAAATCGATGCAAGCCACGCCACTTCGCTTCAAAACTTAAACTTTTATGGCGATACCTTGTCTGCGCCGGTATACAGGTCAGACAAACCAATCTTTTTGACCCGCTTCAAAGGGTGTCTACATTAAAGATATGATGCATCGTCTTGATTAGAATGTGCCATTGAGATTAAGCTACGGGCAAAGGTATAATGCAGCGAAGATACGTTTTTTTTTTTTTCTTGTGGTAGCCTTTGACATAAATAACAAGAATCTACGCCAAACACCACATATAACGACGACGAGGTAAAAGCAAGCAAGCTCGCTGTGTACGGGGCACTGAAATGCGAAGTAACATCAATGAGCAGTAATTCCGCAACGACATCCCAAAAGGCACCCATATAACAACCCCACACACGTAACTAACTCTGCAAGTGCGTCCAATTAAAATCGTGTCTTCTTTCCACGCACGGTTACCAAAGACTTCTGCGCCAACGCACAAGACTCTCGGTCATCAGATCCCCGCCGAACGAATGGAACATTGGTGTACTTCGCGAACTGCAGCCATCAAGAGCCACGGCTAGAAGAAGCGCAAACACGAAAACTACCGGGACGTGCTTTTTTTTCTTTCCCTTTCTTTTTGTTTTCTTTTTCTTGCTCGAAGAACAACAAAACCTCCTCGCAAGAAGGCGGCGGGGCGCAACCTATATAGTTTCGACGACTGACATTCGTTCGCTCTTCACATCAAGACGGGGGAGGAGGCAGGACTCCACGTTCTCATGGCCCGGCCTAGCTGGTCGCGCCAAAAGAAAAGAACTGCCACCGCTCGCTCGAAAACGTCCACAGCCGCAGCGCGAGCGCGCGACCGGCCCTCAAAACGCTGATGACGTTCCTCCTCCTTTGCTTGTTTGGCGTTGAGCGTAATGCGCCCCCTCCCCCCCTTTCCTTCCCCCAGTGCTGCCCTTCGCCAAACCTCCGATCTTTGCCGGGGCCAGTACTCGGTGCAACTGGGCTTCTGTTGTCGGTCCGGCAGCTCCCCTTTTAGCTTCGCGGCGCCTATAGAGAGAGCTCTTGCTGCTGCTGCTTTCACCCCGAGGCGCTTTGAGGAAAACAACCTCGGTGCCCCCATCCCGCACGCGCCCGGTCTTCTCATGCCGTTCTTTTCATTCTGCTCCCGGTGCGCCCCCGTTTTGTTTTCCCGCATTTCTCCCCCCCCGCTTACACTTCGCTTTCCTTCCACATCCCGTGCGCGCGCGCGCAGAGGCCGACGCGAAGGCGAAATGACAGGTCTCTATTTCTCTTAGCTGCGCAAAGATCTAAAGGGCACGCTTGTTCATAAAAAGGACGCGCCCCGCCCCAGGCGGCTCGGAGTGCACGCGAGCGGTCGAACCACCGAAGTGCGCCGCCGCCGCCGCCGCCCCCGTGACATACGACGCGGCAGCCGCGCGGGCTTCAAGTTTCGTCGGGGAAGAAATATGCTCCTTCTCCCTTTGTCTCGCTATTTAACTCTTTCGTATTAAGACTTCCTCGCAGGCTATTCATTTTGTCGCTGCAGTTAAGCTCACGTTGCCTTTTGTTCCGCCCGATTTCTTTCATATTTCGCGTAAACACGGTATACAATGTCCGAGAGGTTGAGAACCTCACGCGGAGCTGAGAGATGAACGTTGTGCTTAATTCTTCATGCGCGTTCATAGATATTTGTTCGCTGTTCGCAACTGAGAAGAAATTCAGACAGCATGCTCCTTTTCAGCATCTCGTCGCCTGCGCTTGTTCATTTTCTTGGCGCGCGTTCTAATACACACACACCCAAGAAACCACGCTAGCGTCCCTCTATCACCGAGCATTAATAATGAAACAGATTCAAAAGTTTTATTATCCGGGAAACTGCTCCTCTGCGAGAGAACGAAAAGGGCTGGTATGTTGCCCTAAATCTCGGACATGGAGAGTACGCAAGGAAGAAGTATTTAAGGGGCACTAAAGAGGCAGCACTGAATCAGTTTAGTCTGATAAAGCATTTCTTCAAGACGCTATTCTATTTGGCTGAAAGAAAAAGTGATTATTACTTAAACAAAATAAGACCGAGCTTCCCCACTTTGAATTTCGCGCTGGAATCTCAGCGCCGGTACGTCAGTATGACGTCACGGATTCAAAGTATTTTCTGGCATTTGGTCCACTTTGGGTGCAGAAAATGTCCCTGAAACACGCTACGTTCACTCGTCCTTTCCTATAGGATGCAATATAGCCCTTCTTGGTCGAAGACACTTAACTAGACCAGCGTAAACGCTGTCAAAATTCATGACGTCAGGGTAACCTGGTGCGAGAACTTCCTGGCAGAATCGCCACTTGTCTTTCGTTTTTGCGTCTGTTTTTACTTATTAGACAGCTTTAGTATAGCGTTTCGGCTGCTTACATCGACGAACGCAAAACGGCCACGGCCCCGATGATACGCATGTCCTCGATGAGACATAGCGGATAGTTCCACACGGAAAACGGATGGTCAATTAGTGTGATGATGATGATGTGAACATGATGGTGTGAGCAACACTTTGAGTGGTGCCACATGCCGCCAAGCTCGTTATTTAAAACTTTATTGTGCATTTATATCTTTAAGCATCTCTATATATACTCATCTCTAGCTACATTATCTACTGTAGCAATTAGGATCGCTTTATTGCGTGTTATCCCTTCCTTCCACCGTCGATCTTCCATCCGTCTATTACTATAGTCTCCACAGACAGTTTCGCTGATGTTTCGCATGTCCTTAAAGCCTAATGCCTCGGTCAAGCCTATTGCTTCCACATTTATTGCTGGATGGATATTGGATACTCTGACATTCTAACATAATATGCTCAATTATTTCTGCATCCTTTCCACACGCTATGCACGAGTCCTCTTCATATGAAAATTTTCTCCTATAACTGAGTGTTCTCAGACACCCTGATATGGCACCTGATCTGGAACAGGCACCCTGATGTACGACAATTCATAGGGCGTACGGGAAACGATTCGGATGGTTGGCCGTCCAGGTCCCAGGATGCGGAAAGCCCTGTCAGTGAGGAAGCTATACATATATTGAATAGGACAACCGGGGTTCATCTCGGCCAGACTTTCTAGGATGGCGTTGTACAGGACATTGTCGAAGGCTTTTTTGACGTCTACCCCAACGATCTTTCGGAGTTTGCACTACACTAGGTGTATCCGACATCTTAGCGTATCATAGGGCCACGTACTGAGTGCTGACGTGCTTCCGAAAAGCCGGTAAGAAAGTGAAATAGCTGGCCTGTGTTTTCGAGATGCCATATTACAAGCTTGCTAAACCATCTTTTATATTTGTTCGCCTACTCAGAAAGTCATTCAGCTGAGGCGCATGTTTTCTGGCCTATTAAGAGGCCTTGCCGTGATTATGGGTGTCATGCTTACGTAACGCCACCTTCCATTCAAACGGAAGGATGAGGGTTGGAAGGGGGCGGGGTTAATGTATTTTACCTGCCTTCCATTCTCTGTTGATAATATTTAAGAATGGTTCTTGTTGGTTATCTGATAGATTCCGTATGATAACATACGTAATTTTGTCAGGACCTCAGCAGTATTTCGCTGTATGAGCAGGGTGAATTGTGAATTGATGACCAGAGTAAATGGTGAATTGATGCTCGTGCCCTGCGTATTTGCTTCAAATGCCATGTCTATGGCACTGTTGGCCAAAAGCTGGGTAGTGGACATTTAAAATATAGCTAATCAAGTCCTCTGTCGTACAACCCACTTTTAACTGGCAGCGTTGTAAAGCGTGTTTTGACTTTTCTCGCCCCATAAGAGCTCGAAAATGATGCCACACCCTTGCAGTGTGTAGCTGTCTTCATTTCATCGCACTATTTCTGTCAAGTGTTGTGATGCTAAGTGAGCTGCGTATTATTGGTGTGATGATGTGGATTGTGCGGACGCGACGAGGCGACGAAGAAACCGCAGTTCGGATGATGTGGATTGTGTGGCCGTAACGCGACGAAAAAGAAACGCGTGGCCACGAAAACATACTTTAAAAGAAAATTTCATGGTGCTGGATTGAATATAACGATTCCTGATATTCTATCTTTGGGAGCCTCTTCTCTGGGATATTATCATAGGGATGTTGGTGCACTTGTTGTAAGGTATATAATTGAATCAGGACTATTTCCTTGCTAAATTGTTAAATTTTATCTGACTTCATTCTTTTAGCTATTGAAAATTTCTAAAACAGTGCTTCTTTTTAGACTCGTGCAATCTTTTTTCTTAGATCACTCTATTCTTAGCCAATCCCCCATGGTGGGTATGAGCCACTCTCGGAGGCAAGCAACCAAGCAAGAGAAGATTTTATTTTAACAGATGATTCTACGTTATACAGCGCTAAGTCCATAGATATTCGGAAATTTATGCTTCATATTAAATTGGAATCATCCATCCATTTCTTGGCCAATCCCCCAAGTGGGTAGGAGCCACATGTGAGATAGGCAACAACAACAACAGCAAGAGCTGCGTGTGGCTCGAGATATCGAGTGTGGAAGGACTCGGACGGCAGCTCGCCGACCGGGGGTTCGAGTCGCGGCCTTCTACGACCGGGTATCCAGCTGCCATGCGGACCTGGTGAGGCCGGTGTCCCACTCTGTGCCTGCTGCCCACCCGGCGACCGGCGGCCTGCTGTCATATCGGCCTGGTGCCGTACTTGACCTGAGGGCCTGGTGGCCAACGATGTTCGCGGCCTGGGACCTAGGAGGCACCCGTCTGCGGACCAGGTGGTCTGATGTGCCTGAAGCTCGCGGAAATCGGCAAGCGTGTCGCTGGCTAGCTACTGGCCAGTACTCCTGGTGTTCTGCCAACCTGCTGTACGCCTCTCCTGCTGCCGCGTCACGGTCCGGTGGAGTTGCGCTGCGGACGCCAGAGACAGTGGACGCCTACGTCCAAGCCACCTCAAGACGTGCTGGACTTCAGACTGCCCAGCGGAGCTCACACGACAACTGCCACGGCAACCCCGACGACATATCGGCGAGTAGGACAGTATACATGTGTGCTTAGGCGTGTCGGAATCCCAGACGTTCTAGGCTGTTATCTTATTCAGTTATTTGTCGAGTGTAACTTTTCGCGTCTGTGCAAGGCACCCGACTACCGCGTCAGTTATTAAAGGATCATGGGTTCACATAATCTATCTTATCACAATTGGCCTTCCAGGGTAACTTAGTATGTTCTGCGCTGCAATTCTTGATTGCGTTTGTTAGTCTGCCAGCGCTGGACTAGGCGTCACCGCTTCATCCAGATGGCCAAAAGGGTGGTTGTGAACTTGGGGTGCTCCTCGCACTCGGTATCCTCCCGGTATGTTTATGAACAGTGCTATAGGTTAGTCAGGCCCACATTGTAGGGCCATCAGTAGTATCCTCGCAGTCCTCGAGTTCCTTGCGTGCTTTGGGCCTGTCGAAGATGCTAAACTGGTTGAAATTGACTGTTCGGGGTTTTTGTTTATGCATAGTTGGATGCATATCTCCAAGATATAGTTATAACTTCCCAAAGAATATTCATTGTTTTCCTACATTGCCCGGAGATAGCTCCTTATCCGCGTAAGGTCCGCTATTGTCCTGCTCTGCTTCTGTGCCGATTCTTGTAGCCGGCGTAGTATTGTTGAGCAGTGTGAAATGATTTGCTTGCGAGTTTCGCATAGCGATATTTGCGAGCATTTTCTCCACCCGAGCGCATAATTCCAGCAGAGTTTTGAGAAGCGTGAAATCTATGGACATGCATGTCATTCAGTATACTGTAAGGATTCATTTCGCTCCGATTCTATTCCTTTTTGCCATTCACTGCGCACAACGTTCGATCCTTCTGATAATGTATAGGCGGTGGCGTCACTCAGACCACTGACGAAGCGCGGAGATAAAGAATAAACTTTATTGAAAACTGGTCCGTCAGTTTTCCTTCGGGGCGAGACGGGGGGAAAGGGGGATTAACCCCTGTCCCGTCCCACCTTCCGTCGATGACGATGGCGGCCTCAGGTGACGGCTCGAAGTCCTTGAACCCGGAAAAGAAAAGTATTGGAATAGAAACTATAGACAGATTATCCCAGCATTTGTGGCAAACGGGGAATTGAAGTTTTTACTCGGGTTGCCAGCGTCTCGAAAGACACTGACTATTTTTCCTTATTGCGCGGAAGTGTCCGTGCAAAGGCGGCGCTAATGCTTTTCAAATCACATATGAATACAGATGCATGCACGTATGCACACACACACACGTTAAAACGTTAACTGCGCTAAATATACCATGGCGTCCAGTAAGGGAAGCCAGTACTCCAGGGAGGAGGTAGAAAATCGGAAAGTAGGCTGCGCACTCGAGAGTCTTTTTTTCGGAAAGAAACATGCTACGTTGAACAAAGCGGCTAGTGTCTGCTGTCGGCTCTGCGGCTCCTCGTTGGTGAGTGGAGTCCCATCCCAGACAAATCGAGTTTCGTAAACAAAGCTGGTGCTTTTATGTCATATAACGACAAACCAGTGGCAACACCTCTTGAATAGTAACGCTGGTCACAGCGAAGCATGTGTTCACGAAGATCAGCAATATAGTCGACAGCATTTTCATTCGGCGAACAATGAGGTCATTTTAACCGAAAACAAAAAAAGAAGAGGGCTGCTACGAAAACTTCAATGAGGAGAAGGAGGCGAAACGGGGGTGTTATTACATTAGGGAATATTGAGAGAGCTGTGGCTATCGTGCGCGAATATTCGTATTTATCGAATAGCGAATGAATATCCAGGTGTTCGACTCGCTATTGCAGTACCCGATCTTTTTTTTTCCCAAGTTTTCTAAATACCTGAATTTTTTTACGAACATTATTTGCAAATTCATAAGCTGGGAGTCTCGCCTTCTAGGGGCAGTACAAGGTTCACGTTGAGCACCAAACGGAAGAAGCTTGGTAAAGAGCTGTCCGTATAATGGAACATATTCAACACTAGGACGTCATCAAAGGACACCCAAATGTTATACCTTATGGGGAAAAAAAATCCGATTAGCTGCAGTCGCCAGTTATACCACCAATATTCGGCACCAACGTCGGCACCAATATTAACTAACATTGGTGACAAAAGAGAGAGAGAAACATCATTGCATCCTAACACGATAGTGCTTCGCGATACTTTCATCTCGACGGCTAAAGAAAATTTTGTTCCTCACTTGCCCACGCAACATTGAGAAGCTACACATAATGCTAAACATAAGCTACACTTTTTTTTTTACGCATACTGTTGACCAACCTGTTTTCTTGCACGCGAGCGCTAAACACTTGGAAGTGTGCAAATAAATCTCCGAATTTTACGATCCACGAAGATGCGTCAGCGTGCGGCCAGCAAATAATTCGCGCGCAGAAATGAGCAGAATGCATGACACCTTGCTCTCTATCCGCGATTCTTCCGGGAAAAACTGGTTGTTCTTAATGCTCGCGAGGTAGCCCTCCTCTCATCATGTTGTCAAGCCGCCTTTTCCTTTCGGCACATATGAAGTGCTGGCAGAACCAGATGAAGTGCTCCGTGTCGCCCACTTTGTTTCACTGAGATCGGTGTGGGACGCGAACTTCTTCCCCTTTCCGCTGGTACACGCGTTTCGTACACGCGTTTCGTACACGCGCTGGTACACACGCGTTTCGTGGGTCAGCGCTTATGTCCTGCTCCAGCTCTCACCGAGGCTCGCCTCTTCTGTTTTCTCCACTCGGGCCACATGTGAGGACAAATGCGAAAACTCGAAGGGTGACTTCAGTTGTGGCGTACGCATTTAAAAACACGCGCACGCGCCAGAAAAAAAAATTAAATAAACAGAAACCAAGGAAAGAGGGAGGGGGGGAGGGTGAAATGTTTGCAACGCGCTTCGAAACACCGCAGACATTGTTGGGTTTTTAAGCCAGTGTAAAGGTTCTTGGGAGTGATATAGCACGACAGCTCGACTTGGCGGTCTCTGCTGAGAGTTCCTAGCGGCCACTGCGCGCTATTGCGACTCGGGGTCGGGGACGAGAGACTGAGTCTTGAAGCAGGCGAAGAGGAGACGAAAGCTTTATACAGTATGTACAAATATGTACAGATATAGCAGGAATAGCAGGTAATAGCTGGTAATAGCTGCCATTAGCTGGGGATAGCTGGTCAAAGCAGTAAGAGCTTGTAAGAGCGCACCAGACCGACGGGGCGGCCGGTAGCGACTCTCTGGCTTAACAATGGGCCAGTTCCTCCTTAAATCCTCTTGGCGGCGGTTCCTCGTCGACAGGAGGAAGAGGGGACGGTTGTTGACGTCACTCGCGTCGCATTGTGTCGTCGCGTCCCCCTGGCGACTCGTCGACAGGACCCCGAGGTGGCGATGATGGCCGGGGCTGCTTGCACGTCGGCAGGACACAGACGGGGCAGTTGCCGAGGTCCCCCCGCGCCGTATTGTGTCGTCGCGTCCCCTTGGCGACTCGTTGACCGGATCAAGACGGGGCGGTTGCTGAGGCACCCGCGTCGCATTGTGTCGCCACGTCCCGTTGGCGACTAGTCGGCAGGACCCAGAGGGACGGGTGGCGATGATGGCAGGTGCTATGGCACAACAGCACCCCCGCCGCCAGACAATGCATCCAGAGGTCGAGCTGTCCGACGCAGCTCGGAAGATTGGATGCGCCGGTTGGGCGACGTCTAGGATGGTCTGGAGGTATCGGCTCTGCCGCTTTTCCCGCCGGTGGTCTTTTCTGCTGCTCGGTCCTGATAATGTCCACTGGAACGACCAAGAATCAACAACGCCAAACCACTCCGGCCAAAGCAAGCACCCTCCGAATGCTCTCCAAACCGCCAGACCAAAATCATCGAACAAAGCATTTTCCGAGATCTGGCTACGCTAAACAAAACAAAACAAAATAAAACAACAACAACAAAAAATCCCGAACAACACGAGACACGTATCTGAGAGAGAAATTCGAGATACGGACCTCTTTTTTTTTTTTTTTATTTGTCAATGCGCGAGTCTTAATCAAATCAGAATTGCGTCGCAAGCGATTCTCAACTGTAATGCGGGCGGGTTGGCAAAGATCAAGGTTGCCGAAGATGACTTAATTTTGCCCCCGAAAGCCGTGACGCAAAGGCTGAACGCCGCTAATGTTTGCGCTTGGGCGCCACGTACTTCACAAAAGCGCGGAATGACATCTGACTGTAAATGCCAACCGAAAGAGCCCGCCGCTTAGTGTTGTCTAAATGCACTCGGCGAAACGAGTACCACATTTTTAAAGCACAGAAGCGGTTCTAACAAAAAATAAGAAACTCACGCGAACGACATAAAAACAAAGGTGAATCAAAATTATATACTGGCACTTACAACTAACGCGTACAATACAAAAACCAAGTCATGATCGAAATTAAGAATTTAGGCTTTTCCTAACCTAGATATACGAACAATAACAAACAAATGAAAACACTGACGTTTTCTCTACCTGAGAGTTCAGGAATCAGGCCTCAGTAAATTAATGATCAACAAACTAAAACATGTCGGTGTCTCGCGAAAAGAAAGGACCAAAGCAATAAAAAATGCGCTCTTGGCATATCCACCCTTTCCTACGCTCAACACGCGACTCAACTTTAACGCCAAGAAACACACCAAACAAAATGATTACTAAAAGGACAAATAATAAAATCGGCTTTCAAAGTACCATGTTCACAATCACTTGGTGCTCGCAAGCACACCCTTTCAGACGCGCTCGAGCGGGTCGCCCATTCTTGAGCGTACGCGTTGTCCACTCGCGACACCAGAACAAGGCTGATTTGCCGGTAGCCGTGACTTTCAAACTGCTGCCTCTAAACACTCGGGGAGGGGCGCATCCACGGACCCGCGAGCGCGCGGTCCCTTTGTCCGCTAGGGCATCGCCTTTCCTTCCCCCAGGAAGGGAGCGGCCATTGAAGCAGACTTTCGAGCATACCCGACGCTTCGCTACGTTGTTCTGCTTACAATTCATTGATATCGCTGAGAACCGACGGAATTTGCGGCGTCTGAATTTCTGCGAAATCCTGCCTTTACCGACGCGTGTCACGCCTATTACAGAACGCAGCAGCCGCCTAAGCTTCGGGTTCACCATGCTCCGCTTTTTCCTAACGGCTTGGCAGTTGGAGCATTTGACCTGGCTCGTATCGCCGCCCGAGTCCGACTTTCTCGGCTTGCGCCTTCGTCGTTTGCCCTCGGCGCGGCTCGCAAAGCTCGCGGTCTCGGCACTCGTACTCGCAGGTGCCCTGCCTTCTCGTCGCAACGACATAGCTCCGGGCGGCAAAACCAAGCTAGCCTCGTGGTCGTCGCTAGATGTCTGCACTTCTAACAGAACATAACTGCATCCGACGCCATCTGAGCTAGCCGGCTTGCCCTGCGGTCTCTCCTTGACTAGCCTGAGCGTATCGCTGCCTTCTAAATCAAAAGAGCCACTGTCGGCCACTTTTCCCAAAGCGGCCTCTCTAGACGGCGAAACAACATCGTGTTCGTGCCTGTCACCTAGCGTGTGCGCCAATGGCACCACATCGTCTCCTGGGCTAGTAACCATTTCACTAGGCGGTCTGTCTCCGACAAGCTCGGTCTTGTCGCTACCGCCTTGGCCTTCGCAGTCGGCCTGACTTATAGCTTCAAAATGCCTCAACAGAGCCATCTTTGCCTCATCGTAGTCCCGCCTCTCCTCATCAAGCAGGCGTTCCAGAACACACGAGAGTCTACGAGGAAGCAACAGGATCAACCGCTCGGACCAGAGGTGCCGGTTGACACCTTCTTTCTCGCAAACCTTTTCAAAGTCCGCAAGAAAAGTAACAATGCTATCGCCCGCCTTGAAACTACATAGATGGTATCGCGCTGTGCGCCATATCCATGTTTGATTCTGTCGACGGCTCTCTCGTCTTGCCCTTTCCTCGGGACTTACGTGCTCTTTCGCTTCAAGCTCGCGCCTCTCACGTCGCTCGCGTTCCTTTGCCTCCAGCTTTCGCTCAACAATCATCTCCCAAGCCTCTTCGGCTTCCTCGGTCGTCACGTCCTCCGCTCGCATCACGTCGAGAATCGCTTTCCTTGCTTTTTCGGAGCCGGCGGAAATGCCCAACTCCTCGCAAATTTGAATGAGGTCCTGAACTTGGAATTCCTCCATCGCGATCTCGTTCCTCGTGTTGCTTGCCCACAAAATTTACCCTACTTCAAACTAAATCCACTATTTAAAGAAGGCAAATTAATAAATCATAGTCTACCAAAACAAAACACTCTACTAACATCTGCCTGTGCTAGAGAGGTCTGGCGACATGAAAAGCAAACATCGGGCACTCACCCAGCCAAAGTGGTTGACGCCGGTCGATCTGGTAGCTGCCATCGAGCGGTGTAGCAGGCGTCTTCGCTCCTCGTATCTCGCAGCTTGCCATCCGCTGTTCAGATACTGGTTCGCCAATCCCATAGCTGCCATCCACTATTGCGACTCGGGGTCGGGGACGAGAGACTGAGTCTTGAAGCAGGCGAAGAGGAGACGAAAGCTTTATACAGTATGTACAAATATGTACAGATATAGCAGGAATAGCAGGTAATAGCTGGTAATAGCTGCCATTAGCTGGGGATAGCTGGTCAAAGCAGTAAGAGCTTGTAAGAGCGCACCAGACCGACGGGGCGGCCGGTAGCGACTCTCTGGCTTAACAATGGGCCAGTTCCTCCTTAAATCCTCTTGGCGGCGGTTCCTCGTCGACAGGAGGAAGAGGGGACGGTTGTTGACGTCACTCGCGTCGCATTGTGTCGTCGCGTCCCCCTGGCGACTCGTCGACAGGACCCCGAGGTGGCGATGATGGCCGGGGCTGCTTGCACGTCGGCAGGACACAGACGGGGCAGTTGCCGAGGTCCCCCCGCGCCGTATTGTGTCGTCGCGTCCCCTTGGCGACTCGTTGACCGGATCAAGACGGGGCGGTTGCTGAGGCACCCGCGTCGCATTGTGTCGCCACGTCCCGTTGGCGACTAGTCGGCAGGACCCAGAGGGACGGGTGGCGATGATGGCAGGTGCTATGGCACAACAGCGCGTGACCAGGGCTGACTCCGCGGGTCGTGCAGCGGCGCTCCGGCTTCGTATGACGATTCCCAAGCCAGGCGAGTCCCCAACATCTTCAAGGTGTTATCGTCTGCTCTCTCTCGGTAGAAAAGGTCACGGAGAAAGTTTCCCTTCGGCAGCTTGAACGAAACGTGGACAACATAGATGTTTGTCCACCGCAAATGTCAGGCTTCATGAAAGACCGCAGCAGTGCCGATAACGTTATTAGAGCGACACGCATACCCTTACGATAGCTGTGTTCCTTGACATCAGCCTTCCTTTTTTTTTATATATATAATGTAACACACGAGGCTGTTCGCGTGCATTGAAATCCATAGATATGGTGGCCTGCCATATAGGCGTTGCTGGTCACGCCACGTGTACCACTATAGACGTATGACTGCTTAGACTTGATAGCTAGCCAATTACGGAGACAACATAGCCTACTAAGTATTGCACCCATGTCTCCATCCTTGGCCTCGAGAATCGCACATTGAATCCAGTCATTTCCCTATGCAGACATTTCTCATATGGTCCTCTGGCGCGACACGAGCGTGCTGCGCGCAAGACTCCAAAAATTCACCAACAACATTGGGAGCGGTTCATCCTGCTCCGTGGCCTTGTAATTCGCCTTTATAATGCCTGACGTCTCACGCTATATGCTAAAGGTTGCAGGCACTGCCGTATCCTATATACGTCACGTGTTTCTGAGTGTTACTGTCGATGTGCTACTGGCGTGGACGCCGCATGTTAGACACTTTTTAAGGAGAAGCTCAACATTTTCGCAAACATTTCTCGCGCGCTTCGCGGTGGTTCGAATGCACCTCAATGAGGAGTTTCTGAACCTGCCTTGGCTAAGCGACCATGCATGCACTTGTAAACTAAGTTGCATCCTGTACTCACGATTTTGACGCATTACCCAAACAGTGTTGGACAACGTCTATCTATAATATATATCTCCGAGTTCGCAGGTTGGAATGGTCGAATGATGTTTTTCAGCTCTCCGAGAGAGGTTACCCTCAGGCTCTTCCTTATTCAGTGGTAGAAAAAATGCTTAAGAATGCGAAGGAGCCCTGTCCTGGCAGTACTTCGTGTGTACGGTCTAATAAAGGAGAAGTGTCCGTGGTGCCGTATTCACTGCATGTTGCACAATTTGACCGCAGCGATGGCCTAGTGGTAGAGCATCCCCCTCGTATGCGGGAGGTACCGAGTTCAAATCCCGGTGCCGCCGGGAACCCACCGGCTTTTCTAATGGGTAGAGATGTCCCCTGGCCTGGTGCTCGGCTGTCGTGGGGGTCCACATCTCGACAGAGGGCCCAATAGAGATTTCAGCTCTTGTCTCTGGGCGCCTCTTGTCCAACCACAGACGGCCTTGTAGACGAGCATCCGCCGCGGCTGTGGGAGGCAAGTGCTGCCGCCGGGTACCTACCGGTAAAATAGGTACAAGCGCGCTCCCGGCCTGGTGCTCGGCCATTATGGGACCTCAACGCTTGGAAAGGGGTGTTTGACCTCAACCCGAAGGCGCCCCCACCTCAATAGGTGCTTGGGGCGCCACATGGGAAATGACCGCCATGGGAGCGGCCCAGACATCACTTGATTTCCGTGCTCACGTTGGTTTCGACGGGAGTTCAGGGCGCAGGCTCCTTTCCCAAGCGTATCACCCCTGAAGGAAGCCGAACGCCAGGCCGGGGTACGCTTGTACCCTTTTGAACCAGTGGGTGCCCGGCGGCGGTGAGAATCGAACCCACAGCCTCCCGCAGCCGAGGCGGGCGTTCTACCACTAGGCCAGGGCTGCGGTTGTCCGTGTGTTTTTGGTGCTCCCGACGACAGTCAAGAGGCTGTGGAGGTTTGTCAGTACTGAATGCAACGACTATCGCACTTGCCGGAAACGGTACCGCCAGCTTTCTGTGATGCGCGCCGAAAATGTCGTTTATTTCATTTTCATTTTCATGTGGCAATACCTACATAGGTCCAGCTGCCAGATGCGTCAGTAAACGTACTAAAGAGCCCGAATATAACATCACGATAAGGTCTTTTGCAGCATCTTGCGCTAGATTTTAGGGTTTACGACTGCACCACAAGATTTTATGAAGCGAAAGTGTTGCGCAGAGATCATAGAGGCAAGAAAGATTGCTGACCTTGATTATACCGGATGTTTCAGCGAACACTTTCAAAAATGTTTAAAGGTTGCCTGTGGCAGATAGCCCAATTGAAGTTCATGAGCTGGTCTACTCGAAGAGGCGGACATTACCTCCGCGAAAACTTAAACTAAATAATCGCCTAATTAACAAAAATTCACTAATTAGGTTTTTAACTAATTAACTTATGGCCCATATTGCAATTTACAAATTGTAGCCGTGGAGTTCGCAATGCGGATCCACTTGGAACGAATTCTCAAGATGACACCAGTTTCGAGATATTAATTCCCCAACTTTGCGGAGAAGTGCATTGGCGTTCCAGTTACTTTTGTGCTTCAATGCAGAAAACGACGTTTCGTTAAGAAAGTCGTTAAAAAAGTGCGATGCTCTTACCAATTGAGCTACCGCGGCGCCGTTTTCCCATCCACTTTCTGTGCTATTTA
Organism: Dermacentor silvarum; assembly: GCF_013339745.2. Lineage (NCBI taxonomy): Eukaryota > Metazoa > Arthropoda > Arachnida > Ixodida > Ixodidae > Dermacentor > Dermacentor silvarum. The sequence continues at coordinate 36,113,240 of NC_051154.1, forward strand.
TGCTTTTTACTACTAGAATTAACCCTGGGAGTGTTAGCCAGCGCCACCACTCACAAACCTTGGCGGCGGATGTGGAACATCCCAAGAACATCCTGCCCCAAGAAACCCGGGATGATGCAAACGATGCAAGCTGAAACCTATTTTGGCGGGAATCGCACAGCGGCCGTGTCGTCCGCAATGCAGGCGTGCAAGGCCACGAGGTGCTGGCAAGGCACATCCTGCGCGTCGTCTGCTGCAGCGCCTAACGGCGAGACACGAAAGACAATCCTCGCTACCCAAGCACGGTATAGCAATAATAATAATATCACTTACGCGGCGCTAAAGTGAAAGAAAACTTGGCGTCAGCTGTTGTGTTGTTTTAAGGGGAAAGCCCTAGGTGACTATGCTGGCGGTGCCCTTGGCGGTAACCTTGGCGAAACTGCGCCGTGACGAAAAATGGCCGACGCCGAAAAAAAAATGCTCGGATTGACGTCACAATTCCCAGGTGAGTCCCTCTAAACAAAGGAAATTGATACATTTTGCTCTGGACAGGAATCGAACCCGGGCCTCCGGAGTGCGAGACGAGCACGCTTCCCTGAAGCCACGCCTGCTCCGCGGTTCTGGCTTACTATATACTATCTTGGTTCGCTACAACTATTTATTGTCAAGTTTCACTTAAGTGGGCGCTGAAGTTTCACGAGTAAAACGCACGAGTAAACGGACTCGGCAATGAAATGAATTGTACCGCGGACTCTCGAAGAGTGAAATGCTCAGACTCCATACAAAGAGTATGGAGTCTAAGCATTTCACTCTTCCAGAGTCCATGTCCGTTGTACACCTCATCGCTCCCGCCGATGAAAAGACTCTTCAAGAGCAGCAGACGTTCAGAAGGTAGCGAGTACGGCGCCATTTTTAAAAGGTCGTGTGGCGACGATTTTGTTTGCTTCTGTGATTGGAGGGCGGAGTAACAAAACCCCGTGCGGTCTGTGTGCCTTTGTTGCCAACTTCTATTTTTTTTAAGTTGCATCCTACTATTGACCCTTTTCGCGGGGCAGTTTGTTCTAGAGAAACGAGATGGCGCTTTCGGCGGCTCGCTGTACGTCCCCTCAGCGACCTGGCACGAATACGAAACCATTACCGCTTCTACCTTGATTCTGTGCGATCAGCTGTCGTAAATGCAACTGAGTTTTCGCTAACGCACTGTGCTCCAATCATGCTGGATTGAATCATGTAGATTGAAGAAGTGTGCGGTAGTTGGCTGCAAAAATAGCGACTGGCAGACAAAAAAAAAGGAAAAAGAGCAAACTCATTTAGAGTAAGACCAGTAAAAGAGAGATGAATGCTTAGCATAAACATCACTCATAAATAATCTCTACAAATTAGAAAAATTTGCGAAGACTGTAAAATGAGACTTCCCCCATTGAAAACTGTCAAGGGTATATAACTGTATAGTTTCTGTAATGCACACACCACTTTCAAGCATTATAGAAGTGATATCATGCTAGTTCAACATGCTAGTTATGAAATTACAATATTTTAGGACCTCAATTAGCACTCATGATGCATAGTTGCTTGTTTTATGCCTAGCCTTTCAGCGGTGGTCTTCACAAGACTGAACAATGACATAAAAAACGAATACAACACAAACAAGCACCAAAAATGTAGGATAAGTGCAGGCATAAAAAACTGCAGGCATAAGCATAGTGCCAAAAGACCGGTATAATTCACTCTATAATTTAAAATGCACATTCATGTGCACCCAAAGCATCTCCCATGTCCTTTTGCTGCCTGGAAGTAAACAGCTGTCATAGCTTTCCTTTACATTGCATCTTGTAAGCAAGCGGCCCTGGACGCCAATTACTACTGCAATAACTGCATGTCATACTCTACTTGGGGTTCCCAAAATTTATTGTGTCTAAAGTAGAATCCATCAGAATGTATACAAGTTTCCCTATGACCACAGTAAAGCATGATGTCACAACAGCATACATAGATGGTTCTTGGAAGTTACCTGGCCATTGTCAAGAGGTATATGAAGATCGCATGTGACAGTAACGTAAGTGGAGTTTAGAACCCGAAGACAAAATATTAATCCCATGCCATGCATTTTAATTCTTATATAGAACCAAAGGTCGATTTTATTGAGATGTAAACATGCTACACAATGCTGACTTAGTTAATAACATAAGTATAGTTTAAATTTCTATATAAAAACTACCTGAACACTAAGCTTAACGTAACATGCTGACTTCTTACCCACTCGCAAACTGCAATTCTTAAACTAGGTGGCTGCTGCTTGGCGAATGGCAAGGGTCATCACATTTTCCCATGTGGGACCGCTTCGAATAGCTCTTGGAATACCAAACCATCTAGTAAAAAAAATGCAAGTAGCACACAGTATCAGCAGTTTTTGCTAATATCCAAACCACTGTCACATATGAACAGATCTGCAACTAATAAATAAAATTTGTGGAACATTAGTTCTATGGAACTGCAAGGAAAAGGAAAGCGTACAAAAGAAAAAATTATCTTCCACCCGACGTAGCTACACTGGGTGGATGACAATTTCTGTTTCAAATGTGTCCATCTGTCTTTATTTTTTTTTTTCATTCCAAACACTATGAATTTTGTGAGTAAGAGTCACTGCACTTATGCCCAGGCAAACAGCAGCCTTCTAAACTTACCTTACATGGCACTGTAGACATGCGGGTCCCTGAAGCTCTTTTTCCGCCGCTGGCTTAGAGTGCTAAGTTCCCTACCAAGCTGTCTGTGAGTAGGATGCCCGCAGTAAAGCTTCTTAAGTCCCGGCCCTTCATAAAAGAGAGCCTTCATAAAAAAAAAAAGAAAAAAGAAAAAAAAAAACATGAGCAAAAGGAATTCAAAGCCTAAAACACCAATATACACAATGTGGCGATTACAATGGCTGCATGAAGGCAGGAATGAAATCCCCAGAAAAGGTAAGGCGCAACAGCAAATGACACTAGATGATTATGCGTTCCAGAGAAATTATTATTGCAGCAATATGTACACACAAAAACTGCCAAGATGTAAACAGCCATAGTATAAAACAAGTATTAACTGAAACTACTGTGTATACAACTCAAAAACATGAAGCCACAAAATTTCAATAAAATGATGAAGTCACTTTAACATGCATATAAAAGGCATTAGTTACACCTGGCACGAGTTATTATAAAAATGTGCTCATGTAGTCAATTCATAAAGCTTTTACTTACAAGGCGTCATCGAAAAGCAGGATTGGAGCCTCTGCTCGGATTCTAATGTGGTCACAGTTTCCTTGTTCACTAAGGGCAGCTTGTAATGGGCCACTGCCATTCAGCCAATTTCGTTGGGGACACTGAGAGCTGATAGGAGCCTTTCATCTTCATGTCTTATAGTCTTTCCATGTCTGTCATTGGTACGTGCATATCTGAAAGCACTTAAAGAAGAGACAAGAGCCATGAACATTTTGACAGCTTTGACGGTAGCTAATCGAATGTCGCACGACGCACCTTCTAGATGCATAACTATGGTACTATATAGCTGCGCATGTTCCATCCTGCTCCGTTCGTTTCAAGTACTCAAGTCCCATCCGAGCTCTTGGGAACTAGTGCCATCATTCCACATTTGAGGTGCAACCTGGCTTCGCTGAAATGATTGCCTCACTGAACCACGGGTAGCATTCATCCGGAGGAGTGCTTGCACTGGGCAGGCTATCATACCTAAGCTGTTCCAAGGCCTTGGGTGCTACAAGAAAAAAATGCATCAAAGCGTATCTTACACAACGGGCAACAACGGCGTTCGCACAGAGTCTCGTTGTATTTTTGTGCGCCGCTTTGCTTTTTGTTTTTCACAAAATTAATGGAGTGGACGTAAATAAAGCGCACGTGCTTACGTCTCGATGCAATCAGTCGGAGGGACGCAGATATATTATTCGCCATCGTGATGCAGTTCTAAGACCGTCAACGAAGTAATATAAGTCAATAAACAGTATAGCTCGCGTTTCTATAATTAAAGCACCAGCTTAAAAAATGGGCAATCTTCGACCACGAGGAAACTACGCGGCGACTCGGGGAGACGCGGTTTCCTATGTAACAATGTACGCACGGACAATCGATGCTAAGGGCAGTGAATGATCCTACACCAAGCAAAATGTAATCACAACCTGACGAGCTTATATACTGCGTACGTGACAACAGACGTGCCGCGAGGAAATTCGAAACAATAGCCAACATGCAGTAATTAATGTGAAACAACCAACCAAGATGGTCATGGTGCTAAAACCCTGTGACAGAGCTTTCAAAAGAGGTGAAAACTTAGATCACTTACCTAAATCAGGCTGCGCCTTTAACGCAGCAAGACACAGAGCATGCAATGCGCCACGGAACAAACCCGTTGAACACCTTAAAGAGCGCGCTAGTCAGACGAAAACAATGCACGGGAGAGCCAGCGTTGGAAGCGGCCGAGCCACAGTAGCGCACGTATACTGTGTCACGCCATGTTATATTAGCTTGTGAAACGTTATTCAAATATTTTATTAAAACTTTCGCAAATTAAGTAATAACTTCACACATTTTTATTGAAAGTTATTATTGTATTGTAATCAAGGGCACACGAAACTGTAGGCCGGCTTTTAGTTTCGGATGCCGCGGTAGATTTGAATTGGCAGATATTATTACGCGTGCTGTCACCGACAGCGGTCTCTACAAAATCGTCTCGTGCATAAGCCTTGCAGTACTGGTTGATTATTGTATTTTGCGGATCGCTGTTATATGGTGATAACATAACGATGAAATCATTCCACTGATGGTGTTCTCGAAGGAATCGTTGCAAGCCGGTGGTAAAAAAAAAATGTGCGCAAATTGTGCTTTTAAGGCTTGGAGATCAACTTTAAAACCTATACCAGAGCCTACACGTCTCCACCAGGTCAGCAGAAGTCTTTAAGACATTTAATGTAAGCTGTACAGAAGACGTCTAATTTGGAGCTTAACTTAGCACTAGTCGTGTCAAGCTGGGTCAAGCCGAGTCAGGAACGCTTGTAGCCGACTTCTGCCTCCTGGGACGGAAGAGCGGGGACTTGAGCACCGAGGCTTTTCCATTCGATCGCTGCATGCCTTCTTCTGGAGAGGCTGCGAACGTCGGGCTGTGACCACTTCTCGATGCCAATACGACTGCAGTCGAGCCCATCTTCGTTCGTGTCAGCCTCATGGAACTAACTGGCTGCTGACCTCCAAACCCTGCTTCAATCTGCTGGTGCTTTCCTGGATTGGACTCTGCAGAGACCATATCTTCGTAGCTAACCGGTGAACTGTTTATTTGCCCATCTTGTTAAATTCTGTTGTGATAACGTGATAACTCTGTTCACTTTTGGTTTCCCTAACTTCTTGATGAGTCTTGCATCTTATTGACGTTTGTTTATACATTTAACGTAAATCCTAGCAAGCGTGAAGCTTTAAACTGAGAGTGTCTCGTACACTCTTTTGTTGATAACTTATCAACAAAAGAGTGTAGGAGACATAAGTCATCTTGCGTGTGTTTACAGCTAGCCTTGCCTTTTCCTTCGGAGGCAAAGCCTCGGATGCGTTTTCGCTTATTCTTAAACGAACCTAACATCACAGGGGGAGCCCTCATCAAAACATAGGATGCGAAGGCCAGGAGGTAGAGGAGGGCTCACTGCAAGCTCAATTTTTGTCATCGCAGAAGTGGCAGCTTGTCTCGGAGGAAGGGGGTATCGGAGGCACCGGAGCCTCAGTATAGAATAATGGGGCGGGCGAGTTGATTAACATTGATTGCTTGGCCTCCCCTCTCCGGATTCGCCAGCTACACATGGCGCATGACCACGTATACCACGCCCGATATCCGTACAAGTCGAATTACATTCTATAATATCTGACGTCATATTCGCGTATGGAGTACTAATTATTAGACTTGTATGCGAAATATCTAATATTCGCATAGCTATCAGAAATTCGTTCCATATGGTTGCCGTTTTACTGCCCCGGTGATCGAAAGCACTCCGACCGCTGGATATACGAATAACGTCTCAGCATCCGTGTCACGCCCCTTCAATTTGCACACGTGTATTGAAAACAAACACACACACACACACACACACACACACACACACACACACACACACACACACACACACACACACACACACACACACACACACACACACTCGGGTGTTCTGTTTCCACGTGAGACAAATCGTTCGCGTGGAAAATGGTTTTTGCAAGTGCCTTCGACAAAACGCGCGAAGAGTAGCCAAAGAAGCGCATAGAAAATTATTATTGCTTGACTTAGTTACATAGGATGTCCCAGCTAACGTTAGCCAAGCTGCTAAACCAAAAAAAAAGAAAAAAAAAGAAAAACACGATTCAAGATCACCATAGAACCTACGGTGATCGGTCGTCAGACCTGTGACAAACGAACACCGTAGGTTTTATAATTCAATATAGTACCATTTTTTTTTTTTACAGCCTGGCTAACGTTAGCTGGGACACATGATATATACAACCGTCACCGTGACTTTAGGTCACCACAGGATAACGCAAGTCATACATTCACCAGATTGAGTGCAAACGTGATTTGAACATGGGCCTTAATATCTTAATTCCCCAGTCTACACGGTTCGTTTGCTTTCACACTGCAAACTTAAGACTAGAACACATTGCTCGTATTTCACACAATGGTAGCCCCAGCGAACCGGCCTATAGTATACATGGCATATTACTGAGCCATACGTAGTGCCAGTGAGCGCATCTATGTTTTTCGTAATCAACGAATAAATCACGACATAATAACGGTATATATAATGTCGGCTCTTCTATAGGCCTTTCTAAAGCACACTGACCTGTTCATATCTATGGGTAACTCAATTCAATTCCTTTATTTGACATCAGTGGTATAATATCAGGAGCGCAGACCAAAAGGCACAAATATTGCGGCTTCACGAAGCTACTAGGTCTGCGCTCCCTGACGTGACCTTCATTTTCAGAATACATTGTTGTAGTGCACGTTAAAGAACCCCAGGTGGTCTTTAACTTATCTTATTTAGAAAATCGACAGCAATATGTCTATCTCAATGGTTTTTCTTCAGACAAAAAAACAATAACATCAGGAGTACCTCAGGGAAGTATCCTTGGACCACTTTTATTTAATATCTATTTGAATGACATTATATGTATTAATCCGAACATTAAACACATCATTTATGCCGATGACACAACTATGCTTCTCTCAGCTGCATGTCCGAATGATTTAATTTCTGAAGCAAATAGCTCACTATCGCGTTTGCATGAGTGGTCAAGTGCCAATGCATTAAAAATAAACACGGCCAAGACAAAAGTCATACTTTTCCGTCCGAGAAATAAGAGCGTTTTTATAAATACAGATCTTTTGTTAGGCGACTCAAAAATAGAAATACTCCCTGTATTCAAAACTCTTGGCGTTGTGTTCAATGAGAACTTAACATGGGATGACCACGTGGAACATGTTGTTTCTAAGGTTTCAAGTGTCGTAGGAGTTACGTGCATTAATAAAGAGTTGCTGCCTGTGCAGGTCAAGGTTATTCTTTACAATACATTATTTCACTCTCATATTAGTTATGCACATTTAGTTTGGGGAACTACCACAGTTACAAATTTACGTAAAATTCTTACAGTTCAGAAAAGAATGTTGCGACATGTTCTCGGTGTTCCTCGAGATCACCCATCTCAGCCTTTGTTTGAAAAGTTGAAAATTATGAAAATTACTCAGATGTATTCATATCGCCTGTGTTTAACATATATAAACGATGTAAAAGAAAACATAAACTTTCTCTCAGCTTTAGCTTCTTTGTCAAAGAAAAACCCTTTATATGATACACGTAGTAGGGAAATTTGGAACGTAGAGACGTGTAGAACCACCTATGGACAACAAATGATGAAAAGAAAACTGCCAGAATTATTGAATCTTTGTCACAGACACGGTATGCAGCTAGAAAGTACATCAAAACAGCATTTAAAATTGTTTTTTTTCTTCTTTAGGAGTATTTCCCTCAACATTATCTATCGTTTGTGTAAATTGGGATGCATATCAGAGATTTCTGTTTGTCTTTCACGTGTTTGCTGAACTTTTTTTTTTTTTTAGTGATGAATGTTCGCGACAAACCCTTATGTATATGTTAGTGAGCCGTTGTTGTGTGTGTGGGTGTTTACATATGTCTTCCAGCAGTGACATGTATATATAAAGCAACTATTACAGTTGCATGTTCACTCGTTTGGGAATGTGTATGTTCATATGCCACAAAGATGCTTGTAGTGATAGGTATTTTTTTTTTTTTGCACAATCAGAAATGTGTTATAACTTCTCGTCCATAGCTGAACTGTCTGCCTTTATGGAATGTATTTTTTTTTCTTTGGGGGGGCGGGAACTAGTCAAGCTGTCTGTTTCAGCTTTTTTTCCCTTACCTCCCCCATCACGTGATGAAAAAAATAAAGGTTATTATTATTATTATTATTATTATTATTATTATTATTATTATTATTATTATTATTATTATTATTATTATTATTATTATTATTAAAACGCAGCAGCGGCAGGGCGGCCAAACCAACCGGCGGCGCGCCGCTGCGGCAATCACGTGACAGACTAGACTCCTCTCCCCTTCTCGAACTATCCGGGAGTCCCACTTCCCCTCTGTGCAACGCGGTTGAGGTGTTGCACTTAACCCAACATTTCTCTTCAGAATAAGCTGCAAGTGTAAACCTTGCGCCTACGTTCATCTCCTGCGTGCACACGTTGAAATCTGGCGCACGCACGTACGAGGAGGGGGAGGCGATAAGAAGGCGAGCGCGGCACGCCGTCGCGTGACTTCACTAGGGACATCTCCGCCTCGCAAATCTAGAGAACCGCACAAGACGAGATCTGGCAACACTGGCGTGTTCTGGTGGGGATTTAGTCGCTCCCTGCCGCGGCAACAAAAACCCGTTTCGCGGCTGCTTTCGCGGCGCGCGTCTTGCCGCCGGCGGCGCGCCGCGCGCGTTTTTCCGCTAGTGTGTACGTGGCATAAAGGAACTACGGAGCTTCATCGGTTTGTCTTCCTATTTCCGGCGTTTCATCCGTAATTTTGCCTCGATCATCGCTCCCTTGACGCAGCTTCTTAATGGCACGTCAGACCTGTCGGCTTGGAACTCGGAGTGTAACGAATCATTTATGAGGCTCCGCCGGCTCCTCACGTCCCCTCCAGTACTGCGCCACTTCGACCCCAATGCGCCTACTGAGATACATACGGATGCTAGCGGTGTCGGCCTTGGCGTCATTCTCGCCCAACGCAAAGATGGCTTTGACGAGTACGTTGTCGCATATGCCAGCCGCACCCTAACGAAGGCAGAATCAAACTATTCTGTGACGGAAAAAGAATGTTTGGCGATTGTTTGGGCAATCAGCAAATTTCGTACTTATCTTTACGGCCGTCAGTTTGACGTTGTCACTGATCACCATGCCTTATGCTGGTTATCGTCCTTGAAAGATCCCAGTGGCCGCCTCGCTCGTTGGGCCTTACGGCTTCAAGAGTATGACATACGTGTCATTTATCGCTCTGGACGCAAACATTCAGATGCCGACGCCCTATCCCGTTCTCCGCTACCTCCTGCCTCTGTTTGCTCCTTACCTCCCACCTGCGATTTGTCAGCTCTTAGCTTCAACGACATGCCAGCCGAGCAGCGTAAAGATCCCTGGATCTCTCTACTGCTGGACTTCCTGTCTCACCGCTCACCTGCGCCTCTTTCACACTTCACCGTGCCGGTACCGATAATCTCCAGTACAATATATATATATATATATATATATATATATATATATATATATATATATAGGGTGTTTCAGCACCCACTTTCAAAAATTCTTAAAGGTTGCCTGTGGCAGATAGCACAATTCTAGTTCATGAGCTGGCCTACTCGAAGAGGCGAACATTACTTCCACAAGAAATTGAAATGCATAATCGCATAATTAACAAAAATTCACTAATTAAGTATTTAACTAATTACCTGATGGCCCATATTGCAATTTACAAATTGTAGCCGTGGACTTCGCAAGGCGGATCCAGTTGGAATGAATTCTCGGGATGACACCAGTTTCGAGATATTAATTGCCGAATTTTGCGGAGAAATGCATTGGCATTCCAGTTAGTTTCTTAAAAAAACGTCGCTTTATGCATTGAAGCACGAAATTAACTGGGCCATCAGGTTATTAGTTAAAATTTTAAGTAGTAAATTCTTGTTAATTAGTCGATTTGCATTTCAAGTTTTTGTGCAAGTAATGTCCGCCTCTTCGAGTAGACAGGCTCATTAATTAGAATTGGGCTATCTGCCACAGGCAACCTTAAATAAATTTTGAAAGTGTGTGTGTGTGTGTGTGTGTGTGTGTGTGTGTGTGTGTGTGTGTGTGTGTGTGTGTGTGTGTGTGTGTGTGTGTGTGTGTGTGTGTGTGTGTGTGTGTGTGTGTGTGTGTGTGTGTGTGTGTGTGTGTGTGTGAAATCTGTTACATAAGAGACCCGAGTCAATTTTCGGAGAAATAGACATCCAATATTTTGAAGTGAATGACTTCAGTTTCAGCGTTAAGTAGTGGAGGCAATTGAAACTGTTTGTTGCGGGGATGGAACAGACCAGATTATATTCAACAGAGAGAGAGAGAGAGAGAGAGAGAATGATTTAATGAAAGGCAGGGAGGTTAACCAGGACTGAGCCCGGTTGGCTACCCTACACTGGGGGAAGGAAAAAGGGGAGAGAGAGATAAAGAGAAGAATAGAAAGTCCACTGTTGATATCGCCGACGTAGCAACAGATCTCTGTTCTATCACTGATGATCAATCAGTCCGGGTCATAGACGGTCACTCAGTCCTGTAGTTTTTAAAAATCGCAGCAGCGCTTTTGTGGCCTTTTGCAGCTGTGATATTCGAGGCCATGGTCCCAAGATCTTGCTCAAGGTGAACGGTCTTCTACCTAGCCTATTGAGAACCTTGTAGAGGTCATGTCTTTCGTTTTGAAAAGATGGACAGTAGCATAGTAGGTGTTCTATAGTCTCATCGACACCGCAGGCATTACACTCGGCGCTATCAGCCATTCCAATTAAACACGTGTAAGCATTGGTGAATGCAACACCCAAGCGTAAGCGGCACAGCATTGTTTCCTCATTTCGCGCAAATCCAGGCAACAGCCGCAGCTGCATAGATGGGTCGAGAGAATGCAACCAATGTTGGGCGAATTCAGTTGTACGCCACTTCTCCAATGTTATAGTTTGCGCTAGCATGCTTAGGTGTTGGGCTGCGTCAGTCCTCGATAAAGGTACAGAAACAAGATTTGCTCCTTCGTGTGCTTTCCTAGCAGCTTCGTCGGCGATGTCGTTGCCGGTGATACCGCAATGACTCGGCAGCCACTGAAACACGACGTCGTGTCCTTTTGCGATCGTATGGTGGTGCATTTCTACAAGTTGTTCGCAGGACCCGCGACGGAGCTGACAAAAGACATTGTAGGGCCGCCTTTGAATCACATAATAGTACCCACCGATTAGCCGGTTGGTTGTTAATATAAGCATTGGCACCTCGGAGGGCAAGAAGCTCCGAAGCGGTCGATGATGTCACGTGAGAAGTCTTGTATGTGATGCTCATTGATCGTGATGGTATAATCACTGCGCCGGTGGAGCTGGTCTGAGTGGAAGATCCATCCGTATATATGTGGATTCGGTCAGAGTAGAAAGAGTGCAAGCAATCGAGAGCTGCTTGCTTCAAGGCCAAAGTAGGCAGGTCCGTATTTTTTCTTATTCCTGGAACGTAAAGGCGCACTTCAGGTTGTTTTAAACACCACAACGCTGACGGTGAACGTGTCGAGGGTGTGAACCCCGAATCCCGATGGTAGGGAGGCACTATGAATGCTGACCACGTTGGAGAATGACGCCTGTGGTCGTCGTTCTGGCAGGGAGGCAAGACAGCTTGATTGCATCCGTGAAACGTGGCGAATATGGGCCCTAAGCGTGTCGATGGTCATGTAAGTCGTGATCGGATGGTCTTGAGCCGTGATAACTGTTCCTGCTGTTGAGGCGCTCCGCGGAAGGCCGAGGCAAACACGTAATGTCTGTGCTTGCACGCTCTGAAGGGCTCGAAGAATTGATTTGCATGTTTTAGCAAGCACGGGAGAGCTATAGCGTAGGAAGCCGATAAAAAGTGCTCGGTACAACTGTAGTATAGAGCTCACTGATGATCCCCACATTTTACCGGCAATGAATGAAACAGTTTCATTGTAGCGGTATTACACGTAAGTTTTTTCGACGCCTTGGGTGTTTGATCATCGAGGGAAGAAACAAAACTGTGTTTTGCTTACCTGTAAGTGTTGTAGGCAAAGTCGGCAGAACACCCAGAGGGTAGACAAGTATAAGCGTTTACGCGCTTAAAATGAGCATGTACTAGTTATCTTTTTGTCAACCTCTTTGAACTGCCTTTACTCAAAAAAAAAAAAGAAAGAAAAAAAGAAACAGACGTCTCACCTTCTTTGCGAGTGGCATCATCATTGCACAAATGGTCCACTAGAGCAGAATACATCCTATTTGTCTACGAAGCAGTCGTAAACATCCAACAGTAGTGGGCCATGGTTAGAATTGCAGGCCGACGTTGTCAACGTTGTCACATTATTAAAATCAAACACGCGTCCTTGCAATGATGGTCCGCAATGATCCATCAGGTCTGTCTTTGCACGTGTACCATGCTTTGTCTTCGTGACGTCCTTCGTGTGTTCGTTGAGACGTGTACCACGTCGCAGCCCAGTCTCGTTAATGTAGCTGCCGTTGTCTGCAGTCCGAGCAGTCCACTTAGAGTAAAGCCATGCAGTGCGAAGACGTTGACAAGTATGAATTCCCCTGGCTTTTGAAACATTTTTTTTTTCTTTTTTAGTTATCGTTTAGCTCGCGCGAGTCCGAAAATGGCTGAATATAAGCATGCAGAAAAGCAGTGACAGTTGCACTAGGACAGAGGTGCGCTTTCTGTGCGACTTCGATGGTCTTTAAACTCACCAGTACTGCCACCATCTGCCACCTTCAGAAGCTGCATTACGGTACGAACGACGCCAGCGACGCCAGCGCCAACGCGATGGGTAGCGATAGCAAAGTTAACTAGTTCATTCACGATTGCGTTCGCATTCCTCGCTTTTTATCACCAGACTTTGCAACGAACGTCAGCTGATGGGCAATAGAAAAGCGGCGCTTTATTTTTCTGCATTTTTTTTTTTTCGCTGAGTATAACGAAGGTGATTTCAAAGACAGTAAACGCTTACACTTCGTGACAGCTTTTGAGCCAGCGTGACCAGCCGTGGCCGTTGCTGTTTCAAACCGTTTGAACAGATGAGATGTTGTGCAGGTGGAAGAGAAAAAAAGACGTGCGCTTTCGAGCGACACTTCGAACCGTTATTTCTTGTGAAGTATTTAGCACATAGGAAATGTGGCAAGGTGAAAAAAAGGCAGCCAACAAGATAAATGTTTGTTTTTTATCTGCCTTGTCGCCTTCCTGTATCGTTGGTATCGTCGTCTTCTGGCCGCTCATCATGGACTACGGAAAGTCGCACCAGTTTTTGTTGTTTTTCGTGGCGAATTTATGTGCCGCTTCGACAGCCTTCGTGACTGGGAACTGGGCTAGACGGTGCGACTCCATAATGTGTAATGTAGCGCAAAACTGCGCCTTGACTGCTCGTTGACCTTCAAGGAGTGCAGCGATTGTGTGAATAGCACAGTGCGTTTGAAGTGGCGCACATTTAGCGCGCCAGGGATGCGGACAACCTGTTCGGATTTCTTTTTTTTTTTTTTTTTGCATTTTTTTTTTTTTCAACTTGGTGAGTACTGCATGCACGTACAAGTTTGACTTTTTTTATTGTTCGTGCCTTTCTTCGGAGACTGTTGTAGCAGATTTTCTATATGGTTGAAGTTTGTACGTTTCGTTTGGATGGCTGCTTGCGCCGATGTATTTAACTCCATCTGTGCGCGAAAGCTGTTCACGCGTGTCAGCCACCAGCGGTAGTACGTTTACTTAACGTCCGGAAAAGGGGCGGGCGCTCTATCTGAGCATAATTGTTATAATAGGAAAGCATGTTGATCGTCTCTCTCGCCTTCTCTCACACACGCACACACACACACAAAGGGGGGGGGGGGGGGGGCAGAAAGAACATATAGGCGCGAATTTTCGCTCTACGAAAGCATGAAGAGCACATACATTATAGGCTCGTTTTACCATCGTGGATGTGTATACAGCTGGAAAATCGCATTGTGTGGTTCATTATTTTTGTGAACGGCAAAATGCCAACTGCGAACCTGTTTTATTCATTTGTATTGAGCAATAAGTGTGGTAAAACGTTTTGTTATTGCTGTTTTGTTTAATGTGCTCTGTCCAGCGTCAATTGTGTTGCATGTTTTATTTCTTTCTAATAAATGAAGGACGGCACATTTCGAGCTATTGCTTATGTCCACTGACGGTCGTCACCCAAACATTTGCTGCACGGCGTCACTGACTCGTATTTCTTCCCACTCTCCGTACATATGCCGGCAACAGAGTTTGCTCCGTTACATGATCGAACTGAACTAAGACGCTGCTCTGAGCTTACATACACTCCACCGCAACCGCCCTAAAAGGAAAAGCTAACGGGACAAATATAGATGCGTATCTGGACATACATGAGGCCCTTAATTTCGTTTCGCATTGAGTTACACAGGGGCCTTGCAGTGACCGTTATGTGGCTACAGTTTACGGTATTTCGCCCCGTGGAACCTCGCGTAAACTGCGCCGCGCAGTATTGCGAGGTGTCCACATTGCATCCTTGGAGCGACGACTCGGTCAAAGTAACGGAAATAGATGGGGCGTAACATCAAATTGAGGGAAAATAAATCTAGGAACGGCTCTGTGTTCCGCCGTGGCTTTCTCGCCCTAATAAAAGAGGTCAGGAGGTGACGCTCAAGCATTCCGATTTTATTGAGTACTGTCGTAAATCCATAACATAACGGCAAGTCAGTTTTGCATTGCCTTCGATGCGGCTGCGTTTTCTGTTGCAACAATGCAGCGCGATGCGTCTTGGAGGCTATGCTTCCAATAGTACTGCGATGTAGCCGCTTGTCTCCGGACATGCGGCATGAACTGCGCATGAGTGGACATGCAAGGAACAAGCCTAGTTCGTTCTGTTAAATCGAACTTAGAACATGAAAGGCGTGAATAGCAAGGTGCGCACCCCACAACAACCATCGGTAATAGCGTTGGCCTAGCTGGACAACGACACAGCAGGCACCGGAAACAATGGCTGACGAAATATCCGTTTTATTTGATCTTTTGCTTTATTGGAGCACATTTGCGACAGCGCAGAATAGTTGGAAGGGCAAATGCTGACCAATATAAAATGATGAAAGAGCAACTGAATGACGCAGTCCACGGAGCCGTTCGCTTAAAAAAAGAAAAAAGAAAAAAATAAGGTCATTTTTTGAGATCTTACGTGTGGCGCCACGTTGTACGGTGATGACGTCTGCAACTAATTAAAACTGACTAATGACATGGAGTTTCGTAGAAACTTCCATTATTAATGACACACTGTAAGAGTGCATATTCTCACCGTACAGATGGGCCAGAAATTTATGTGGCTGCCTTTAGTGAGAACGACCTCTGCGGAAGCATTGTCGCAGCGAATCTCCTGGTATCCTGGTTAACGAGTGGCGCCGGTCTTGAGGAACCATCGTCATCGTGAGCTGCGTCGTCACGTGTCTCAATAAATCGGTGCATACCGCCATAACTCGGAGCTGTCAGAGACGCTTGTACCTGGCCAACCGAAGAGAGTAGTCAGAACCGGATCATGTCACTTTTTTTTGGCAGCTCCCATGAGCGGTTTCTGAAGGCCCTCTTTGTCGAACTTGTTCAAGGCGATACGGGCCTCATCAACGCGCACAAGCTGCACCGGGCTCTGACAATAACCATTACTTACCATCGGTACCGTGTAATCTCTCGGAAAACCACGAGTATGCTGATGAAACTTGTTGACCGAGACCACCCGGGGATTTTGACCAAGGAGCAGTTCTTCCACCTGCACCGAGTTGTCGTCTGCTTATGGAAATCCTTTATAGACTATGACCGCAACAACTCTGGGTGGATTCGGCGTGCTGACATTCGAGCTGCAATGGCGAGCGTAAACCTCCAGTTGACGGATGATCAAGTGAATGAAGTGCTGGGCTCTGACAGGCGAAGAGTCTGGATCACCCTTGACTACTACCTTCAACTCTGTGCTACGTGCATGCTCTACCGTTAATTTTGAATCGTCCAAAGCCCTGGACGTCTGAAGTCCCGGATCGTCCTAAGTTATGGATCCGCCGACATGTTGCTTTGTCGGCTGCATTATTTTGCGTAATATATATAATTAATGTTGCAGGGCTAAGTCAGCCCAAATGCGTGTTTTCAATAAAAGCAATAAAGAACTGCCAAGAAGGTTTCTCGAGTTTTCCTCACTCTTCGCGCAGGCACGATGCGCGGTATGCAACGGATGGAGTTTGCGGGACGAGGTACAGAAAAGGATTAGCTTCTTCGTCCACCAAGATACATGTGGCGTTCCTCGTAGTCTGTGACCTAAGTAGCGTTGAGACGTAAATCAGTCTCATAGCTCGAGACTCGAGCTGAACAGCTCGCTGTATCGAATAACTGGCAGTCTCGAATCTCTTGTAGATGCAAGCAAATGAAGTTGGTTCTTTATTGAGGCGAAAGCCTTATATGTCTCATGGTGAGGCCTCCGTTTCAAGGCAGTTTCAAAACCGCATCGTCGACACGAAATGGTCCTCTTAGGATAAGAGGTGATAATGCGCACAAAACCGCGATTAAGGGTGGAAGAATGATTAAGCAAGAGAAATGAAGTGATAATGGCTATACAAAGAGGTGAATTGAGTGTGAATTGATGGTGAATTAAAGGGGTTTAGTTGGGTGATAGGAGTCAAACGAAAGGTAATGATGAGATAGAGTGAGCTAAGATAATGAAGAGGAGAGTGAATTAGGAGTGAATGAAGGTGATTCAAGGGGCGACAGAGTGAATTAAGAGCGATGAAAATTGAAAATTTGGAGTAACATAGCAAACCAAGTGTTATGGAAGTAAAACCGAGATGATAGAGTGAATGAAGGTGAACCAAGCAGTGATAGGATGAATCAAGAGTGAATCAAGTGTGAATCAAGTGTGAATTAAGAGTGAAACGAGGGGTTATGGAGTGGGGGTGTGACTTGCAAAAAAATATATGAGATTTTAGGGTCCAAGTGAGAGTGACTCAGCAATAAAAAAAAATAAAAAAAACGGAAAGTGCTCAGTCACGGTTCGAGTTCGGTGAATCATTGAGTTAGCGGCGCTCCGGCTTTCGCCTTCAAGTCGTCTTAGTTGTAGCATAAGGGACCCCTAGTAATTTTCTATGAAGCAAACCGCCATAGGTCCCTGACGAGGTGCGGCAGGCGCAAGGCGACGAGCTTGCGCGCGTCGGCAGCCGTACGTGTGGTCTCCTTTGGCACTACATGGAGGGTTCCTGCTATAAGTTGGATTTCTAGGACTTGAATTGTCTGCAACGCTAGCGATATTTTACGCGGATGTGTAGGCACTTCATGCCTGCAGTAAGCCTGGTGTTGTATGAATGGCGTTATTCTGTTTTTAATCATGGAGACGTTGGATACGAGCGCCTTTTTGTAATTAAGTCAAACATGAGTTTTGTTAGCCCTTCTACGTCTGCATGCCCCCCGCGCGTAGTGTCGACCAACAGAAGCTTGGGAAAATATGAGAAACAGCTTATGTGCGATGTTCTATAGTCTGCGACAGCCTAAGAGTAACAAGCTCCACCGAGCCAGCTGGAGTCCGCTTACAGGTTCATGACTTTGCTCTGCTAATTGGGAAATAAAAGCTCGTTGTTTCAAGCTAAAATATTATCTTTGGCTGAGCCCCAGTATCAGGATAACCACAGAATTTGCCCTATACATTCATGCTTCATCCCGAAGCCAGATAAAAACAGCTGTTTTAAACACGTAATACCCTTTCACGTCAGGGAAATAAGCGAACCTTATTGGTTGTATATAATATGTGTATAATTTGGACTCCTGCTGGGCTCGGCTCTCTTTCAGAGGTGAAGGATATGTAGACTGCGTTTTTATGGGTAGAGCTTGTAACGTTTAGGCTGACACCGACTATGGTGCAAGACAACCCACATTATCCACGTTTCGACGATATGTCTGCCTAGTCGAGAATGTTGTCGTCGACATGTTTTCGAACGAAAAAGTGTGCAACGCGCAATAAATATGTTGTGCAATAAAAAACGAGGCCGCAACTGCAGTCTGTGCCATGTAGTCAATTATCAGCATTGCGCGCTTTACGTGCTCGGACATTATTTGCAGCGAAGCATATGCACAAGACACGGTCACTTAATATGTCTTCAACAGCGAAGACTATAGATGTTTGGTGATGGTGGCCATGCCCTTTGTATCAGGTTGCCGTGGTTTGTGTCGAAACCAGCTAGGTCCTGGGTTAAGAAAACCCTTAATAACAACAAAAAATTGCTTGCCAGCATTCTGATATTTTTTTTTCTTCTAACTGTATATGCAAGAAAAACATAAGATTCTGCTACAAAACTGTGTAAAATTATGAAATATCTCTGATTGTTGCTTTGATGCCAATTTAATAAATAAATGTCCTTCTCTGCTCCCAGAGAATAATAATTCAACACCAGGGTGTAAAAAAACCTTTGCTTCGAAATAGACTTGTGAAACCGTGTTACATTGAAGCGTGTTGCTATGTGCTACCAGAGAACATCTATAACCGTGTTACATTGAAGCGTGTTGCTATGTGCTACCAGAGAACATCTATAACCGTGCTACTCAATAGCTAGCGATATTATTCAATACCAGCGCTGTGGTGTGGTTCTCCGACTGTTCTCTGGTTTCATCGGTTTCGTCGTTACATCAGCTGCTTCCTTATTCTATGGTTTCACCGGCTTCGTTGCTTCTCAATGCACGGTACTTCTCAAGTTGCGCATTGTGACGGTGATATATGTGGTATATAATATCGCCGTCAAAAGTAGAGCGTACTTTGTGTTCAGCAGTATTCGAGTTGCTCGCATTCTGAAATTATCTGTCGCGTCTGCCCAGCTATAGTTTGTAGCTGGCCGTTACACATGGTGCAGGGAAAGTTAATAACATTGACCACTGTTTTGGCGTATATATAGTTTTTGCAATCGGTGCTGGCAGTCGTGTTCAAGCTTTATGGAGCCCTTTTTACGGCCTTCAAAAAAAAAAAAAATGCCCTGAAAACAAGAAGCATGTGCTTTTTTTTATTCAACAAGCTGTCGCGGCATGCTGCAGGTCACGGTACCACCTTCGTGTCAAGAAAATGGTTGCACTCTCGTAATGTTTGTCGTTTTACGTTTTCCTCCTTATTTATAGGATCGCGGCTACTTATTATTCGCTTGCTTTAGTTTAGAAACATTTAATTCCTTGCTATGACAATACTGCACTGTAGTTCACGACAGGTACGCAGGTCTAGATGTGGGAAAAAAAAAAAAAAAAAAAAAAAACGCTGTTGTGCAGTGAAATTTTAATGCGGAGGCTACAGAGCCAATTGTTCAATTCAATTCAGTTTATTTTCCAGAACTCTGGATATTTTCCCGGCTAAAAGTCGCCTACCATCGTGTGGAGACACATAAAATAAGTGTATGGCACGCACAAAGCTTTTATGTGCCTCCACACGATGCCTTAGTGTGATGTGCTGCTCTATAGTGTGCGATACATCTGGTGCGGCTTTACTTAACACTCTGGATGTTTTTTTGTTTTTTTTTTGTTTTTTTTAAACTTAGACTCCTGCGTATACTTTAAGAGAGTACACTTATTAAACCATGAGGCCGATAAGTTGACAGGTGCATACCTGCCAACTCTCCCGAATTTTCGGTAGAGTTTACAAACTTGGGCTTGTTTTACTAATTTACTAATGTTGCGTCAAGTTCAGCGAAAAATCAGTATCTCGAAAATGTTTCGTTCGTCACCGTCTCCGAGCCATCCGTTCTGGTGAAAGGACGCAAGAGGGGTACTTAAATTGGTTCGAGCAGGTTTATACTTCCTGAAGCAGGCCAAATCGACAACAGAAAAGTCGCTGAAAAAAGTCACTGTGATATAAAAAACAGTATGTGGCTGCTGCTCGTGCACTGCGGTAAATCGTATATGGCTAATAAAAGTGCGTACTATATGTACCTCACAAAAGCTGTGTACTCGGGGCATTTTTTAATGCATGTTATTATCCTTGCCCTTCATTGTTGTGCATGCCGAATTTTCACGAATCTTTAAGATTCAAAGTGGTGGCAGGCAGCGTGAAATTGCCGAGGACATGGGAAGAACGGTTCTGTGATTATGCCATCGCGCCATGTTTCAGTGTGCAAAAGTGACGGCTCTTTATTTGATTTTGTTGCTCTTGTAATTTACGGATTAGGAACTCGGCGGCTGCGCTGCCATTTGTAGCGTTTTTCCTTTATATCCCGTGTGTCCCAGCTAACATTAGCCAAGCTGTACAGCGAAAAAAAAAAAACGATAAAAAAGCACGGTGCAAGATATAATTATAAAGCCTACGGTGTTCGTTTCCTAGAGGTCTGACGACCGAACACTGTAAAGTCTTATAATCGCATCTTGCAGCGTGTGTGTGTGTGTTTTTTTTATACAGCCGAGCTGTTAAGCTAGGTTCCCTAGGATCGTGTCCGGGTGTAGAAAAAAACCATCATCATCAGCGTTGGCTCGAGTGTTGTCTTCTTCCGCAGCTGGCTCGTTGGCGCCCCTCGATTTGCGCTCGTGCTGTTGGATGCCGTGCCGAGCACGTGGTCGTGCTTGGCGGTTTCCCGCCAGTTGTGCCTTAGCACAGGTGTCAAAACGGATGATGGATGGCCCATTGTTATAGGCCTCTTTCACAAGTGTCGCGATACTCGGCGGCGGCACGTCCCACCAATCGTTGTGCCCCTTTATCTTGTGACGTAGCGATCGCGCTGTCAGCAGTTGCCCTTTGGACTCGCTATGGGAAGGACGTTCGTTTAACCACATCTTCCAGGATTCTGACGTCAAGTTCCTGACGATGACGTGCAGTGTGCGGCGGCTATGAACGCTGTGACTCATACGCTAGTCTATGACGATGGGGCGGACTTAGCGAGGCAAACGCACTACTAGGCCATCGCGCCGGGCGAAAACAAGACGCCGGTCTCCTTGCTCTTTGACGAACATGCCGAAGACGCTCAATATAGTCAATAATAATAGCATATAAATTCTAAATAGCAATATTCACTATAGCAGACCTACCGTAGTCACAGCTTCGCTGGCTTCCATCTTCACAGTATAGTGGAAGGGCTCTGAATTTTTTTAATGATCGTTTTGAGGTGACCTTGAAAAAGTGGTTCCAAAAATCGGAAATATATGTGCAAAAACTCGATAACTCCTTAACGTAACTACAAACCCCATAACATTATATATCAATCGATAGGTAATTACATCAGGAATATAAATATCGATAAATTATCATGATATTCATTAAATTATGATAATTAGCATGACAAAGCGGGAAAATGGGTCGGAAAACCCGAAAAGTGACCAAGAACCGATAATTAATGACAGTAATGGGTGTAAGTATGGTTATGATGGTAATGATAATGATAAAATTGGTATACAGAGGTGAATTAAGAGTGAATTGATGTTGAATTAAAGGGGTTTGGTTGGGTGACAGGAATCATACGAAAGGTAATGATGAGACAGAGTAATCTAAGATAATGGATAGTAAATGAGAGTGAATGAAGGTGAATCAAGTGGTGATAGGGTGAACCAATAGTGATGGAAATTGGAAATTTGGAGTAATAAAGCAAACCAAGTGTGATGGGAGTAAAGCCGAGATGATAGAATGAATGAAGGGGAACCAAGCAGTGATAGAGTGAATCAAGTGTGAATCAAGGGGATATGGCCGGAGTGAGGGAGTTACTTGCAAAAAATATGAGATATTTGAGGGTTCAAGTGAGAGTGACTCAGCAAAAAAAGTGCTGAGTCAGGATTTGAGTTTGGCGAGTCATAGGAAGGGTGACTTGCAAATGAACATGATGACTTGCAAAAATGACTGCATAATATGGGTTCAGAGTGACGATGACTCAACAAAAAGTGGTCGCCGTGTCATTGAGTTAGCGGCGTACGGGCTTTTGCCTTCTTAGTCTTGTAGTCTTCTTAGTTGTAGCATAAGGGACCCCTAGTATTTTTTTTCTTTTTTGGTTGAACAGCTTGGCTAACTTTAGCTGGGACATCCTATATATATATATATATATATATATATATATATATATATATATATATATATATATATATATATCTCTTCGTTGGGCCTCAAAAAACTCCCAAGCTACCTCTCATTGCTTTTCGTCAGAAGCCTGCCTATTGTGAGGCATTGGGATAAATAAACATGTCATTCACTTCTACTGTAATATATATATATATATATATATATATATATATATATATATATATATATATATATATATACGTTTTATTATTTACCCGTTTATTCACTGTGCTTCTCCAAAACCTTGACTATCATGGCGCACTGCAAGGTCCGCCTTAGCAGAAAAATAAGGAAAACTAATTGAGGTTTTGAGGAGATATTGTTCTGGCTTGGCACAAACAACATTCGCAAGAACCAAGAGCCGCTTCACCGCCTATATGGAAAGCATCTTCACTGCTCATTGTACGGCGGAGAAAGACCCGCGCATGCGCGGTCATGTTACATAGAGGACTTGGTTAGTGTATTGCAGACCGCCGAGAGATGCCCGATAAAAGACAACGAACCAGAGTTCTAGAACCTACCTGTGACCCGCACCGCTGTTTCTTCGCCAAGGTCGCCGCGTTGTTTCCGCTTTGGTGACGATCCTCTTACGTGCTGCGGTGTTTTCCTACGCCTTGCTGCTGCGCCAATTTTTGCCGCGTCACAGTTCGATCGAGCATGCAGGGTACTTTGCGCGACACGCTGCTTGCCGCGTCAGACGGGAGAATCCGTCGCACAACGCGCACGGGCACTTGAACAGCGCTCGGGGAGATTCAGCACAAGGCTCCCTGAAACTACGAAATGCTCCAAAAGGGCCTCCCTTACGTTCTTTCTTTCAGCTAACTGACTTTCTTGCAGTGGGCGCTAATTCTCTAAATTTTTTTTTTTTTGTCCGAACTTCAAAACGCCATCCTCTCACCGTGCCGAGGCTGTAGCTGTTGTTGTCCAGCGAAAATGTTGTTCATACCAACTAAGGGGGTTTGGCCAGCAAATGGCGGATTATTCCAAGTTATAGCCAGAAATAAATGTTCAGTAGAGTAAATACTGTTAAAAAGCGAAATGGCATGCTGTAATAAGAAGAACCGTAAGAACGATTAATATAAAAGGCAAAAAGAGAAATGAGGTACAAATTTGTATAGAACCTTCTGTGGTATTGGCACGAGGTCCTCAAAGATGAAGCGCAGTACAGCCCTAACCACGCGTGGCCAATCCTCCATTGTAGGGCATGTGGCGTAGCCTAGGACCATCATCATACCTTGCACGGGGCAATCGGTCTATTACTACCATGAAAAACATTATTGATAAAAAAAATGTAAAAGAACTTGTAATATATATATATATATATATATATATATATATATATATATATAAATTATTGTTGTGGGACAAGATAATAAGCCCCAAAGGGTGCGAACTTTAAAATTTTAAGAGTGTGAACGGATTTCATCGCTGTTGTTTTCAGACACGGGCGTGCACGCGCAAAATTCCACCACATTTTCTGCGTCGTCGCGTGTGCATTTAATTGATACACATGCCTCTAAAAAAGCGTTTGTTATAGCGCTTTGCGGCCTTCTCGCCCACTGCGCGCCACCCCAAAACAATTAACTGGATGAACATTAATTCCCGAGTGCTCAACTCGTCCGCGTGCGTGCGGTGGATTGAAGAGGTGGCGGGTATAGCCTGTCCCGCGTCTAGTGACCACAAGGCGTGCGGGATACGCGGGAAAACTGTCCCAAAGCCTCAGCGTGTCTCCCTTGTCTATAGACCACGGAGCCGCTCGTACATCCCAGTCTAGCTGTCAGCGGAGGCCGCGTGGCCCTGTAGTGTTTCGCCCGCTGCGTCGACGACCGTGTGACCTAACTTCATCAAAACATCTTTCGCTTTCTTTCTCTGTGCCTTCGACGCGCAGGCCTGTTCGCAGCGACGGCTCTCTCCGGTGAATGGGTCGCAATTAGACGGAAATTGGGACGATGCAGGTCAAGATCCCATTGTAATACTCATTCGCTGAGGCGACCCAGTTGCGAGCGCTCGCAAACATGCGGCCGCGCGCGCGCGCGTTCGTCCAAACCCCCCGCCCGCTCCGGCCCTCGTGCGTCGGCGGGTAATTTATGGAGCGAACCTTTTTTTTCCCCCGCAACCCGCGTCGTCGCAGCTCCTTAATTAAGTTGACTCTCTGCGCATGCTCTTTGCCCTTCCCACCTCTCTCCCTCGTTGTCAACGTCATTTACTCCCACGTGCTCAGCCGCCTCCCCTTTCATTTCCATTAGGTTCCTGCAGTGCTGCTCGCTTTTGTTTTCCGATCATGGGCGCCTTCACGTTCTTTTTTTTTTACGTATCTCTATTTCCTATAACCACTCAAGATCTTTCAATTAGCGAGTCTTGATTGCCCGACGAGAGTCGTTGGCACTCTCGAGTGTGTAGTCAGTTTCTTCCCTCCTGCGTATTTTTTTTTTTTTTTCGCCCAGGAGAAAAAAAGTGACATGTTAAGACACAGACTGAGGCTAAGGGTAGCCCCTTCTCTCTGCTACAGTAATTTATTACAATTCTTGAGAGGAAGGCTGTGCGAAAATTAACTGCCTGGACATATCAGGTCTGGCGGCTATTAATGCCAGCTATACCACATAAAACATTTGTGCAGACAAGAACTCTATGATGAGAAAAAAAGTGGAGACATGTCATCGAAGGGGGAAAAAAAAAGTCGCACGGAAATGAAAGTAAGTCCGGAGACAGGGCAAACGCTAATAAAAGCGGTCTAACTTGTATGTGCACTTGCGAGCAGCTGCTGAAGCGGAATTGCCGGATGCGATATATCACTCCCACTGTCACTTCATATATAGGCACTGCGCACCATATATTTGCTTCCCAGACGTTTCATCTCTCAGCAGGTGGCCAGCAATTGTTGCGACATACTCGGCTACTGTTACAGCTATAGCAGAATGCGACATTTAAACCTCTCGTAAGTAACGCTTCCGTATCTCAACTGAGGATGAATCCCGCGGAGAGATGGGGTGAAAGCTTGTAAACACAAACAAAACAGTTCATTAAACAGCGGTCAAAGACCTTGGAAGTCACGCGCCTGTCGGTGAAAACAGCCGGAAACGCTCCGCTCGATCGTCAGTCTTCGAGCGCTCGCTTAGTTCATGAGACGATATTTCCTTATTCGACAAAAATATCCACATTACCGTCATGTCCGTAAAGTTCTTCGTAGAGAGTTATAGAAAAAAAAATT
The DNA here is from genome assembly GCF_013339745.2 of Dermacentor silvarum. Taxonomy (NCBI): domain Eukaryota; kingdom Metazoa; phylum Arthropoda; class Arachnida; order Ixodida; family Ixodidae; genus Dermacentor; species Dermacentor silvarum. The sequence continues at coordinate 36,138,778 of NC_051154.1, forward strand.
CAAATAAACTTATGCCACAAATGGGGCAACACCGATGTTTCTTTTAACGGCGAAATACAGCGACGGGAGTTGGCCCCATCAGAACCGCCCCGACTTCGTGGATGCGTGAAACAACCACGCATCCACGCCACGTGTAGGCTACTCCAGTGACTACTCCTTTATATTGCTCTGGCTCTCTCTGCAGATTACAGTATTCACCACCTGCCAGGCCTTTCCGCCTTCGGCGAAGAGTGCAAACGTCTCCTTCCTCTTCTGGAAAGTGAAAGCTTAGGGCCGCACGAGGTTTGGTCGCAGAGGCGCATGGCGGTCATGACCCCCCTGGCGCATTTTCCTATTCTTTCTTTGCAGCCTTCGATGAATGAATCCGGGGGCTCGACGCTTGTCCTTTCGGTCTCTCCCTCCACAGTCCCTTTCATGACGCGTGTCACACATGCTCGCTCTCAGACGAGCTTCTGTGCAGCCGCTGCTCGAGCTTCGGCGCTCGTCGAATCCACTCGGGGAGAGCAGACAGGGACCGTAGTAACACTGCGTCAACACATTGGCGGCGCGCGAGCCTACAACTGGCTTTTTTTCCCTTGCGCTGTCCATCGCCTGCTTTTCGAACGGCTGAGCGAATTTCCTCGAAATATACGGATCAATGTTGTCCTCCGTTCGCATGGCGACTCTGGATGCTTTTGTCCTACGCCGCACGCCCTGCAGATATCCACAGTGATCTGAAGGGTTGTTCACTGCCAGCTCACTGTCTTCAAAGGCACACCATAGAGAAGGCAGTCAGTCGCGCATCATAGCCATGCGGCGGTTATAATCAAATGTTTTCAGAGAAAGCGCGCTTCCTCCTCCGCGCGCGCGCCTCTCTCGATGGAATGGAAGTGCTGCACCCAAGTGGCACCCGTCGGCGCGCTACCGCTGTTGCTGCTAAGTTGTTGCGTCTGCGGAGCGCCACGTGCGGCGCTCGTGCCAGGTGCGCGCTACAAAAGCCCCTCCCCGCGTCAGCTGCTGGTCGCGGGCGCGCAACCCCGTCACATTCGCCTACCCTCCGGGCGGAGCGGCAGATGGTGCGCTAGGGTGTGCTCGCTGGCCCGGAATATCTTTTCCTCGCGATCATGCGCCAGCTTCAGGTGGTCGACGGCAAAGGAGACGAGTCGCACTGCGGTTTCTTCTCCTCTCCTCCTCCCCCCCCCCCCCCCCCCATTCCACAGCATCCGGTGGCCCAAGAAGCGTGCGCCACACGCGTGCGCCAGGTGCCCAGCGGTCTGGGAGCGTGCAGAATGCGCCCTGGTCAAAGCTCGTGTTACCCCAGAGTATAGTGCCCCTGTATGTGCTGCAGGAACTCTAGCCCAGAGGGCTACACTGCGCCCCGACGTAGGGGAGCTACTATCCGGAGCTCGGTTTCAATATATGCCGGGAGTCGTTTACCGACACCACACATTTCACGTCCAGCTCCAACTAGCGTTGTCATTCGCCAGCGGTATTCCGATTAAATTGTTAATGTATTGCAGACGAGGTGTGTGAGGAGTGCTTCATGCAGCTAACAAAGACATGAGACTGCAATTAATTAGCCCGTTGCTGGCTGAAAGCAACCATTCTTTGATCGGGGGGCCCAGCTATTAAGAAATTCCAATAATACCTGGGCCCTACTGAGACTGCTCAGTATGGCACATAAAATGTACGCTCAAAGATCCCTGAACTGCATTATTTTCTATTCTAGTGCAGGTGTAGTGTGCTCTTAGCTTGGCATTTTCTCTACGAGACAGTCTTTCCTTTGTTTGGATTATTACTTCTTCCTGGGAAAGTTGTGGCTGCTTAGTTCGGGCCGTCGTCAGCAGTGGAGTTTATACACGAACAAGAAAGAGTCATATTTGGGCTCATTCGTCAGGCCAGAACATAGCAATCAAGAGACTGGGCAAAACAGTGAACTTGAGCGTACCAATGTAATAAAAATTAAATCAATGAAACAAACTGATTGCTGTAAAGAAAAACAAAGCTACTGGATGGTGGAATAAGGAAATTGGGAACACTAACTACTATGGCCAGCTATAGAACCTTAAAGAAAAAAAATCAAAAGGGAAAAGTTTTACGATATTCCAAAGGACATTGCCCTACTGTTCATAGGCAGATCAGGGTGCATAAAAACAAAGCATCATAAAAAATTTGCTGATAACTATTCTGGTAGTATGTGAAATTACCGTGGAAACTACCGAGCATGCTCTGTTACAATGTCGCAGTATTCATCTATAAGTAAAATGAGGACGTAATTACCCTGCCCAAGCAAGGCCTTGAATTTTAAAGATAAAATATGTTAAAGGTAAATGAATATATGGTGTAGAACAGTAAATAATTGCTGGGAGATTGGTGAGGTAAAGGTAGAAAAAACATAGAATGACAAGAACATTACTTTTTTTTTTTTTTAGGGCAATTGTTGCAAATTCAATTGCAGTTGTCGCAGGCCAGATTTGATGGTTTGTTATTACAAACTATTGACCTTAAGAAAACCTTTAGCTCGGTGCCAACTCCAATTACTTCTATTCAAATACTTGTATAACACAGAAATGCTTTTACGAGAGAACCGCTGGACCAACCTGAATCAAATTTGTTGCGTTTAAGATAGGAAGTTAAATTCTAGTGACTTAAACAAGCATAATTTTGATTTAAGACATGGAATGTTTTGACCAAATTTCCAAAAATTGGCAAGTTTAAAAAAAACTGAAGCACGAAGTTTCCAAATCCGTACCTCTGTGCCAAAAACAGATACCGCAGTTATGTAAACTGCATCCGTTAGAGCATCTAAAGTGGACACACATGATATATGAATTTACAGGTTATGTGAAATGGTTACAATTTTACGAAGGTTTTGCAAAAGTCCTAATCACAAATTATTGGTATACCTTAGAGAGGTGTACAATACATCAATTTTGCCCACGTTAGATGTATTATTAGGTGCAGTTTACAGAATTGTGATATTGTTTTTCGTTGCTGAGTTACAGAGCTGTAAACTAGATAGTTGGTCTTTTTAAATATTACAATTTTCAATAACTTTTGTAAGAAAAACTTACGACCTAAATAAAAAATCAGCTGTTGTCGCTAGATTTAAACTTTTTCTTTTAAATGCAACAAACTTCATCAAAATTGGTGCAGTGGTTGTTGAGAAAAACAATTTCTCCGTTCCTATGTGTTCAGATAGGAGCTCCCGAGCTAAAGCTTCCTCTTAAGATTAACCTAAATTGGTAAATCACCGCACGCATAACGCAGAAGACATGGGTTTGGCGGCCACCTGTGGTAAGTTATCTTTTTGCCCACTTTCATTTCCCCTTTAACTTTTTATTTCTACACTTAAACATAATTCGTTTTTACTGTGCTTTCTCAGGCTTAGTTTGTTTCTAAATCACAACGATAGCGGTGAACACAATTGTCGATCATCGAAATCTTATCTAAGGCCTAGTGCATCGGCTATTTATGCATATTGCATCGAACATTCAAACGTAATCGCTGGCGCTCGTGTACATTACTGAATGTACACCACTATTCACTTCGCGCATGCAATATAATTAGACAACATTCGAGAAAGTTCCGATACATGAAGGCACGCCTTATGCCAAGCAATAACTTTTTAACAGTGGCGAGCCAGAGAAAAATGGTCACCAGGAAAAGATAAACAATGTATGCACGTGAATACGGTTCAATGAATGGAGTTATCAGAAATAAAAAGTGCTGCCACTGGCATTCCTTCACGGCCTTTCCTTTCTTTTTTTTTTTTTTTATCACTGTTGAAACTACACTCAATGCTTTGCCACTGTGCCCACAAAGGACAGTACCTGCCCTACTCTGCCCATCATTGCACTGAGCTTTTGTATAAGCATGACTTTGAAATCACGCAGTGCTATGCTTTGTTTTGGCACATATGGCTCCTATCTTGAAGGCCATAGTACTGGCACAGTGGTATCAATCTCTACCACCAAATAAGGCCACGACCCTATTAGTGATGAAACTTCTCCACTTTTCTTTCTGCCATGAAGTCTAAATATCTGACCAAAGGCTATCGTGTTTAGGAGTACATAGGAATATACACGATAAGTGGCAGATGTTTCAGGAAGTTCAAATCAAACTGTAGGTTCCCTGCTGCAAGTACAGAAATATTAGACTCATGGCAGTGTTGTCTAGTGACTAAGCATTCTTGTTACCATTCTCAGAAAATATTGCAAGGTACCCCTTTAACACCTCTTGCATTGAGACAAGCACCTCAATGGAGTTCAAGCTGAATGGTTGAGTGTCATTAATGCAGAAGAAGGCCACTACCACAATAAATGTCCATGTTTCATTTCAACAACTCTTGAACATTTGTCATGGTCGCCTGTCACACCTATCTAAAAGCACTAAATGGCAGATATCCTAAGACCAAGCTTCTATTTGTAGTCGTTTTGATTTTTCAAGGTTTTTTAGAAGCTCCTCAGCATTTTCATCTGTAAGGGAACCAGACTTGACAACAGCCTTGAGGGCATCCCGCACACTAGGTACCATGTCCTTTGCATTACCAGCAATGTACACGACTCCACCATTGCACAGCAGCTTCCAAATCTTGCCTTCATGCTCTTTAATTCGGTGCTGGACATATCTGAAAAGGCAGGAAGTCACAGTTGTAGTGTCTACTAAAAGCTATGTGCAAGCAAAATGTATGTATGCTTGGAAGAGTAAATGTATGTGAATTTCTCGCCACAGATGATAACCAACACATTTCTGAAGCACTTGCCTACACCACACGGAGTCAGAAGCAATGAGCTAATTGAATAATGTGTACTGTATTTTGTGAACATACTGTTTCATTTGCTTTTTACTAATTTTACTAATTTGTGTAATGAAAAGCTGTAGACTACAAAAAAGTTTTCCCTCCCCAAATTCTGTTGCATATGCAAATAACTGTAAGCATGTAGACAAAAAGTAATAATAACAAGAGCAGAAGACAAAACAGTGATGCGCACATGGGCACTTGTTCCATATTACTGCACTTTCGACATCAGTTTCTTGGAGTTCGTTAATGTCGCATTGTACAAGCTGAAATTAGCAAGCTGTGAGGTTTGCCTCATTTTTTTGTCTTACATTTTGTGGCCCTGGTCTCGTGAGAATGCAGTCACCAGGTCAAGTAGTCCCATGGCTACAAGCTTGGTCCACTCCTTCTCAAAGAAGAAATCTCCCTTAGCATTACGGGCACCGAAAAAGAGGAGGTTCCTAGCAATGCCCCTTTGAGCACGATCCTGGATCATGCTACAGAAAGGGGCACACCCTGTCCCTGGCCCCACCATAATGGCAGGAACACCATCGGGGGGCATCCGAAGGCTGCCTTTCTTTGTGGTGATGGCCACTCTTGTCCCTTTGGAAGGATCGAGGCTGGCCAAAAATCTGGTGCAAAGGCCCCTGCATTGAGAAATGCATATCAGGCCTCCTTGATCTGTTATGTCACTCTGCCGAAAGCCATCTTTACGACTAGCCTTTAATGTCACGGAGAACCTGCTTCCTATAGAAAAACTTGTAATATAGGTCACTTTTATTGCACACTGTCTTTTGCTTTGATATTCTTTAGCCTGGACACTATCTCTGGGTATATTAAGTTCATTTTCTGATCACAGAAAACAACTTTGTGAGTTCTCAGATGTGAAGCGTTCTATTTACTCTGAGTGTGAAGAATAAGGGAAACTGAGGAGATCGGTTTTTAGTAACGACCATAAGAAGCCAACAGCTGCTTATGGCTGTTACTAAAAAGGAAAGCATAGTGGAATTAAATATTTTTTTTCTTTTTACATTAAATAGTTAATGTTGAGATTTAAATTTACAATCCACTTTATTTTATTAACAAAGGAGAAAGAAAATAAAGGTGCAAGAGAAGACAACTTTGCCACTAGAGGGAGCTGGACCGAAAACTTTCCCATGACGCGTGCAATGCTATACCAATTTAGCTATGTTGAGAGAGAGAGAGAGAGAGAGAAAAAAAACATCTTTATTGAGCAAAAGGATGGGAGCATCTTCTCTAGACTAGTTATCAGTTCATAGACAAAGGATTACACTACATTTTAAGGGGAACCAATACTTAATCTGGCAAGTTCTGAGAATATTTTCTGCACAAAGATTACTGAAATACGTGAAATTACTTTGAAATCTGTGAAATCACCTTGCTGTACCAAGTTGGGAACTTAATTAAAAAAAGGGATGTTTTGCTATATTTTCCACCTATTGTAATCTACTTTTTTCCCCAATTAAATGCTCAATAGTGTATGGAAAGAATACTTTAGGACTCTAGATTGATTAGTGTTACTATTTAATGTCCCTTTATTGCTGTAGGCATTTCAGCTATGTTGAGTAGCTAAAATCGACAAAAAGACAAAGATACTGTTCAATAGCCTCACAGTCAGCCTCTAGAGTCTGTAAAGGAGTACGTTTATCTAGGTCAATTACTCACAGGGGACCCCGATCACGAGAAAGAAATTCATAGAAGAATAAAATTGGGTTGGAGTGCATACGGCCGGCATTGCCAAATCCTGACTGGGAGCTTACCACTGTCGTTGAAAAGAAAAGTGTACAATCATTGCATTCTACCAGTGCTAACATATGGGGCAGAAACTTGGAGGTTAACAAAGAAGCTCGAGAACAAGTTAATGACCACGCAAAGAGCGATGGAACGAAAAATGCTAAGCCTAACTAAGAGACAGGAAGAGAGCGCTGTGGATCAGAGAGCAAACGGGGATAGCTATATTCTAATTGACATTAGGTGAAAAAAATAAAGCTGGACAGGCCATGTAATGCGTAGGATGCATAACCGGTTTACAGAATGGATACCAAGAGAAGGGAAGCGCAGTCGAGGACGGCAGAAAACTATATATAGGTGGGGTGATGAAGTTAGGAAATTTTCAGGCGCTAGTTGGAATCAGCTAACGCAAGACAGGTGTAATTGGAGATCGCAGGGAGAGGCGTTCATCCTGCAGTGGACATAAATATAGGCTGTTGATGATGGTGATGATTGAATCGATTCTGGCAAAGCTGCAGGGCTAGTGCAATTGTCAAACTTCCTTATTACCAGTGTATAAATAGGGCCCAAGCAGACTATCCATGCACCTAGTGGTTAGCGGATATGACGTAAATCCCAGCATGTTACCTCAGAGGTTTATCAGTGCACCGCTGGCAGCCACGGGTGGCGCCCAATCTCAGATGTCATGAGGTGCTGAGCATTCAGAGTCAGGCATCACTTCCGGTGAGTGGTAATGGCAGTGTTCAGTTTTGGTATCAAAAACGTCTTCTTTTGAAAGCCTTTCGTGAAGCATCCATTCATATTTCAAATGTAATATTTTGCACAAAGCCTCCTTTACATCTGCACTACCTGAAACTAGTCTTTTTATGCAGTCCAAAATTTATTCAGTCCTCACTCTGATATATAATTCCTGAAAGACGCCTATAATGAAAGCGCACCTCTGCCGAGGCCTCATGGAAATGAGTGAACATAAATGGTAGCTCTCCCAGTTGGACAGCAGCTAATTAGCCACTGCATTCTTAAGTCATCACCGTCTACAGTCCCCTGTACAAAGGGGCCACAGGAAAATGGATGCTTGAACTGATCAACAATGAGCAAACAAAGGAAGCCTCAGTCCAGAGGCAGTGGAAAAAAGTGCCTTTAATAAAATGTTGGCTCTTGGCTGGAACTTTGCTCATTCACCCACCGTTGATCAGTTCAAGTAACCCGTGTAATCTACAAACGTATAATAATGATTTACCATTTCTGCTGATTAAAGTCACACCTCTGTGCACGTTTTCTTCCACTTCTGTAGAAGGTAGGATGCCGTCATTGAGGTGAGGGATGTATATGCCATTCTCCTAATTATGACAAAAGTCATTTTAGGGAAGCATTTAACATTTCACTGAAAACTGGTTGTCAATAAGAACTCCATTTAATTAAATGTAATATTAGCGTTCTTTCAGCCACAATATTGTCATGTGTATGATGATTATAGTTTACAAAGCGTCACATCAGTCAGTCAACAGGATGTACTGTCACGACTCGCTTCGTCTAGCGGCCCAGCTGCTGCTGCATCAGCTACAAAACTTTTCACTTTGAACATACAAATCTTATTTTCGGTTTGCTGCCATTTTGGGATGTTACGGGAGCAATTTTTTCAATTACTTGAGCAGTGAGACCAAGTTAACATGGTTGTTGAGCAATGAATGCATTAGTGAAACCATTTTCATCTATGCTAATTGACCACAGTATTATTAATTAGCTGTTACACTAAGAAAACACCAGTGTTGATAGCCCATAATGGCGGCACTCCAACGCTTCCATAAAATAGTTTACATAGGGATGCAAAAGTTGCATGCGACTGGCTGCACAAATGTATGGTTCATTTTCCTGCCTTGATTAGCAATATCTCAGCTGCTAAGAAATGAGGCATCAGAAGACCATTCTGACTCAACCTATTATTCACTGTACCTGCGAGGCTTCTTCAGCTTGGTGCAGAAGTTTACAATGGCTGCCAAGATGTGTATTTGTCTTGGATGACAGAGCAGTGAGTTTGCAATAGAAAATGAGCGTGGACGTATAGGTGGAATCAAATCAAAAAGGTAGGCTAGTGGCACATTGGCTGTGGTGTGGGGGAAGTCAGCAAACACTTCCAGCACAGTCCGTCTTGGCCGGATGGCATAATCCACAAGATCCTCCTGGCCAGCAGTAGTACTGAACTCGCGAAGGCGCTCCTTCTCAAGGTCATTGTGACCAAAGTGCCAAAAAAGCTCAAAGAATGACCTAGAAGGAAAGGACACGTAATAATCAGCGTGTTAAAATGCTGCATTTATGGAGTTGCGAGACAGATGTTAATTGAACATGGCCATGAAATGCTGCTGTGTGGTGGATTCTGTTTTTTGAAAGGTCTCATGATGCAAAGCAGAGTGCTTTAGGTGAAACAACAGACCCCATCAAACATAATTATGAGTTAACTTTAACCTCCAGCTTGGTGCTGCAGCAGAACCAAGATAAATTACATTTTTAATGATGTGTGTGTGATTGGGAGGGGAAGGACAACTCTGGAATGGAAGCATACCTTAATAAAAAATACAGCTCTTGAGAATGTGTCAGTGAGCTGTCTGTTATACTCACTGATAAAGAATGCAAGTATCTAGAGCAACACTTCAACTTTTAATTAAGTCAGATGTGGTTGCAATGGTCTGGCATATGCATGAAAGGTTAACTTGTGGTTTCCCTCGAATAAACTAACAGCTTTAAGTCCAGCATTTGTTCTGTCTACTTCATTACTGCTATCCTCTTTTTTTTTTATGCTGGTTTCATATTTTCAATAATACATTACAGATTATGCAAGAGTTTGCTATTTGCTTAATTATTTTCAGTTATAGAATTCGAAGTAAATACCCTTGTGCAATCTGAACTTTTCTTGCGTGTTCTTCACAGCTGCTGTGCATGCCAGTCATTTATTGAAAGTTTTCACAATAAAAAAAAAGAAGAATGCAATATATTAAGCTGAGTTGTAGAACTGGCAGCAGGGTTCACATTAAAGGGGCCCGAACCACCCCTCAGGCTTGGTAAAAAAACATAGTCTGCGAATAGTGAACAAATAAGCCAAATTTCGCAGTCGTGCGCAGCGCGTGGCTCTTGCAAGTGGAGCACTAAGTCACCCTTTATCTTAAATGCTCTCTTTTCAACAGAAACCTGCTCCTCACACTTTTTTGGATGCTTTATTTTGTAATATAGCAGATTCCCACACGCAGCTGCTATTGGCCAATAGCTGATCATCAATCAAGAAGGGTGTTTGGATCAGTGTGCTTCTTCATACTGTTACTATGTATATTTATTGACACAGTTTAACAAACATGCTGAAGTAAGCAAAAATCTGTTTTCGAATTTCTATAATAATTGCGTACTTCCAGAAGTAGCTGACTATCGTCTGCTCACACTAGACTGCGGCCGCTCACGTAGGAATTCAACTTTGGCCACCCTGCTTATTGGTCCTGTAGCCATCGGGTCTTGTTAATTTCCATTAGTTCTGAACACTCAACTAGCCTCGAACCATGCGATACTTAAGGTCAGACCACATGCATGCTTGCCAGCGCTCACTAACTCCTGGCCACTCCTGGTTAGACGCCTTGGCAGACTTCGTAATGAGTTATTGATAGAACTTCGAAATGCGCAAGTTGGATGTGGCTACTATTTGTCGGTCAAGCTGGTGCAGGACAGAGCTGGTCTGCACCACGTAGCACAGCCAGACGGGAGCATATGAGCACGAGCACGCACTCTAGCCCTGTCGTGCACAAAGCAAACACTGCAGCTGCATGTAGCTGCGGTCTGCTACGTAGCGCAAATACCGTGTGCGCTGCGGGGTGCCGTGACAAGTAAACTGTCTGAGCGCACAGCGGCTTGCTGAGGACAACCGTGTTTGGCATGTCATAGGTGCCAAAATTGTAAATAGTGGCATCTACATGAACATCCAAAATCAAAGTTGAACTGCGTGCCACGTTGACGTTCAGCAGGTGCGCACACCCCCTCCGCCATAGTCTTTGCAGTGCAAATCATTAAAGCGGAAGTACCGCGAACGGTATGTTTGATTGCCAATAACTCTGCTCCTGCTGAACGCATTGAAGAACTTTTTGAAGCACTCTCGACTTTTATAAAAAGTGGTTCAGGGCCTCTTTAATCGGAGAGCCTACAAATTCACAACAAACAAACTAGATTTCAGCATATATTTTGACCAGCAATCAGTGCTTCTGAGCAGTCCACATCAATCATGGTTAAAAGAGCTCCTTCATTACCAATCAGTGGTTTTGTACCATTATAAACAAAAACTGCTGTACTTTTGCTCAGTGCTGTCTTCAGATATGTAAGCTGGGAAGTAAGCTAATCCAGTCACTACAATATGCATTATTAGTAAAGCCTTACAGAAGAAAACTTATTGCTTTAACACTTAAAGCCAAGAGGCACCATATGCCTCTTTCTTAATGTCAACATAAATCTCAGCACATAGGTGTTTTTTGCATTCTGTACACATTAAAATGCAGTTGCCAACTTGCCATGTCTGGAAATGGAACACTGGCATGGTGCTACTGAGCAACTTCACGCTTCAAGCTTCATAATGCCATGGTCACAGCAGCAGGCAATAGACACTTTGGCACTGTATTCAGACAATAAATGGTTTTGCCTTTGGCTTCCTCACACAACTGCGATTTCACCACCACCAGATCACAATTGAGCTTACCTCTTAGGAATGTATGTAAGGTCAAAGTATTTTTGGGCACATTCTCTAATTGCCACCTGCGCTGATAAGAGGTTTGGAAGTGGTGTGCCTTCTTCTGTTGGTGTGACCTTTAAGTGCATGTCAGCCTTGAAGCTGAAGAGCCTGAAAAACTCCTTGATGTCCTCTTCACAATTCTCTGGGTAGATCACCACCACATCACCTGGCTCAAAAGTGATTTGAGAATCTATTGGCAAGAAATAAAAATAAAAAGCAGAAACTAATTAAATTCTACTATCATGACAGTATTATAAGGGGTTAATGGTCTTGTTGTTGCACATCAACCCATAACAAGTCATTAGCTTTTTTATCCTTTTTTTTTTTTCTCACGCAGACTACACTAGGCTCACTTAAGAATGCCTTCCATGAGGCTGGTGTAGCGACGAGGCCCGTTATTGTGGTCGGTCATGGGAAAAAGAGTTCACAAAAAATTGTACTAAGCAAGGATGACATGCATTGTAGAGGCATTACTTATAACAAGGGCTGGGCATTGAATAAAAATATTAAGCTTATTAATCAGAGCCCTTTATTCAATTTATTAATTGATCAATAAGATTTAAAGATTTTCATACATCAGATAAAAAATTCAAATATGCTTTTTGTACATAAACATACAATTTTCTTTAGTATCACACCAGTGACACCTTGCTAGAGTGTACATATATCAAGCATATCAAACTCACTTAGACGAAATTATAGGACTTGAGCTATTCACTTGACCAATTGTCTTGCCGATTTGAAGTGCAGGACGCATGGGTGGCTTTCGGCCCGACTTCTGAGCGACATGAATGGGCAGGCGCCCCCCCCCATCTTAGCCGGCACACTCAGTCTGTGCTCTTCTTCCTCGCTGGTGAAATAGTTAAGTGGGGACATCGGTACTGATGCTTGCCTGATTTTGCTCGTGTGATCTTAAATAACTAAGGCAAAAGTTAATAACACTTAAAGCATTCATTGATTAATTGAGAGGTTAATAGATCCTTTATTCAATGATTACCCCGCTTAGCCCGAAGACGCTACTGCAGAGAGATTACAATGTCAAAAAAAAAAAAAAAAAAACAGATCTTCATTGACACAGCACACTTGTCGACTTGATCCAGGCCTACTCTTAATTCAATAACAATGTCAGTCCTCACAGACATCTCTAACAATGCTCAATGTCCATGCTTAATACCATGTTTACACATGCCTTTAGCCAGTGTGTTTTTCCGCAGCATGTTCTCCTGTTTAGCTGTCAACATTTTTTTCTCCGATGGTTGCCTTATAGCCTAACTTTATAAAGACATGTGATGCATGACATAATCTTAAAAAAAAAAAAAAGAATTGCAGAGTTTAATGCTTTGAAAGTGCACAGTGAATTACGAGAAGCGCTGCACCAGAGGGATTTAAATTCATTTCGACTGCAAGGGGTTCTTCAACATGCACACAAGTGTATTGTGCCCCCATTGAACTCGCAACCTTGTGCTCAGCAGGGAAATGCACAGTGGAATGTTCAAGAAAGATGTTGAGAGATATTAGCTACACTCCTAGCAACAGATGAATACAATGATTATATATTTTATAATTATATTCATGCAGACTTTTTTGTACATGTGTTACTATGTAATTTTTTATTATAGATATGACACAAACAGCTTTTGTGTCATACGTATACTTTATTTTTCTGTATTCAACCTTAATGAATTGCTGTCCCTTTGTATTTTCAATACTCTGGCTCTTAATATATTGCATATGTTTAATGTTCATAATTACATTAGAAGTTCTACTTTTTTACCCTGTTCTTCGTTTTTCTCCTCCGCATTGTGCTGATAAAAAATTAATAAATAAAGATAGGAAAAAAAAAACATACAAACCTTGAATATCTAACTTAATAAGTCGTACGTCTTGAAAATGGTCGAGACTAGTGACACGCTGATTGGAGACTACAGTGGCTTCAAAAAACTTCTCGTATATGATTCCAGGACCGTCCGCGTATGCCATGTCGCAGATGACTCCGTATTTCGGCGCCGGCAATAGCTCTTCACTAATTGGTAAGCACCCGGCGGGAAGCGGGTGCAAGCTTAAGATGATTTTCCAGAATTCCCCCAGCCAGGGATCCAGCATTCCGTCGGTGCCCAGTTCATGCTGCTCATCGGCGTATAAAGGGTCCAGCAAGCAATTGGCACCCAGTTGGGCCAGACGCCTATGCAGACGCTTTGCAGTGAAATTGAACTTCAAGTAAGAAGAGTCACCGAGGCCGATCACGGACTGATTCATTGTCTTCAGCGAATTCAAGGGCAAGCTCTTCCGTAGGAGAAACGACCAGAAACGTTTCATGTTATCGGGCTCTTCGCCCTGTCCCGTCGTAGCACAGACAAACAACACACATTTTTCCTTGATCAGTTCCGCTACAGAATAATCGTCCATAGCCGAGACAGTCACGCAAAATCTATACCGTCTCGCTTGCCTACCAATTCTTTCGGCAACATCCTGAGCAGTTCCTGTCTGACTGCCGTATAAGATCAGAAAACGTCGATCCATCATATCTGCGACAGTTATTTCCCGCACGCAGATGTTGCCGAAAGTTTCAGCTCATATGCGCCACCACCGGCGCTACAAGAGGCCACAGAGCATCCACAGAGTTAAGTTTCGCATGCCGTTAAGTGTGTTCTGTGGTTAAATCTCGTCCCAGTTATTTTCACACTTCCATTCATGTTATTTCTAGTACATCCTACCACGCGTCTTCGCCTCACTGCTCTAACGCATGTTCATGAGCCGCAGTCTCGAACGTGTGAAGAAAGGTTGTGAACAGTTGTGAAGTACGTGTAAAAGTGGTGTAAGTGGCCTTGCAAAAGTTAATTTTAGCTTTTATTAATTATCAAGTTAGGTAATCACAAAGTAAATGGTAACCCTTGTATATAATTTAAAGTTTGGGTTCTATAAAAGTGTAGCAAGATAAAAAAGACACAAGAAACCACAAAAAAAAAAAAAGCTTTGTTTGGTTCCGGTAGTATTTAATACTACTTGCGCAGTTGACTCGCAATCGTTGGATTGTCGTAACGCTGTAAGTGTATGTTTAATAGGTTATTAGATTAGGATGCTTTTATTTACGTCAGAAATGACCTTGCGTTAGTACGTAGAGGATACTAATGCTGGTTTGCTTTGAACATTGCCGCCTTGACGCTTCGAATTCATGCTTGCTTTTCATGGCCGTCAGCGAAACCCTCTTGACGTTGCTTTCTACCTGCACGTTGCCTTTTATTACAGGCTCAGATAGACACGTTTTCCAGTCATAACACGTACTTTCTTCATTGCCGCTTGCTTTGCTGTGTACTTAGCTGATTATTTGTATTCCAGCAAGTATTTGGATGTCGGCAGACTGACGACGGGCACTGCTCAAAGAAAATGAATCAGACGAATCTCCCCGTTTCGGAGATCATAAAGAGCAAGGAGGTTGACGAGCCTAAAAAACAGTCACGAGAGGACTGGAGGAAGGCAAAAGAGCTCGAGGAGGCCAGGAAGGCTGGTACAGCGCCAGCCGCTGTCGATGAGGAGGGAAAGTAAGTTTCCAAGTGGGATTTTGATGTGCACACCGCGTGGATTTTGTAGCTCTGACTGCGATATTGATTGGCTCTGCCTACTCGCGTTTTGTGCAGGGACATCAACCCGCATATTCCTCAGTATATATCTTCGGCACCATGGTACTTTGGGGCAAAAGGACCCACTTTGAAGCACCAGCGCCCGCAGCCCGAGAAGCAGAGGGAATTCAGTCGAATAAGCGACTACTATTCTCGAGGAGAATTCGTAAGGAAAACGTTCCTGAATAAAATCTTGAGCCAGAAAGAGTTCTCGTGGGCCAGAAAGACCCTCATTTTGCAGTGTTTATTTATTATTATTGTTATTTTTTGTTTCTTCCAGGATTCTAGAGCAACCAAGTATAGAAAAGGTGCCTGCGAAAACTGCGGTGCCCTGACCCACAAGCGGAAGGATTGCTTAGAGGTAACTTGCACGTGCTACTACAAGTTTTAACTCGTGGAAGGCACGGGGGAGCTGCATATTATAACATATGAGTGACATTGCTAGAAAAGTCTGCTAATAAAGTAATTGATTATAGAAAAGTGTTTTTTTATCTTAAGTGATTATGTACGTTCATGAAGGGTGTTCTCAGCAAGGGCTGCTTTTTGTTATGTTTTCTTTTTCTCTTAAAGGGACCCTGAAACGTTTTTGATGAATTTGTACATATGTGCTGAGTCGTTAGGGTAGGTCCTTCTGATCATGAAGTGATATGTTTAAGCATTCCGCATAAAGGGTGTAATTTATTATAAGGTTTTAAAAAATGTGCATCACTACTGATCGCAGCTGCGCCGCTCCCCTGAGTTTTCAGTCGCCCTGTTACCATCTACATAGCAAGCGCGTGACGTCAGTCGGGCGAACTGTTTGATTGACTGCTTACATTGCGTCATCGATAATTTTCCCAAATTTATGGTGAACAAATGTTGTTCATGATAGTTGGAATGTTAATTTGTTTCTATAAAACAAAAAGTAACAGAAAGTGAATACGCAACGACAATACACGCTCAAACACTTCCAGCACACAGCAAGTGTCGTCTGCTTGTGTTACAACATGCTCTGTGCTCATGTGAGCTGCACGCTCAGTGTTAGTCTCGAGGTCTCTTTCCGCAAGGACCATGAATAGCCCTTTTTGCCTTGTTGGCTGCAAACCTAGCGATTGGCGAAATGTCAAGCTGCAACTTCGTGTCCCTCTGCAAGGCAACAGGCAAGTGGAGTGGCTGCAGTGCATCAGGCTGTCGATATCCGATCGGTTCCGATATTCAATCATGAACACATTGTCCTTTTAAGTGTTTTAAAATGCTTTGCACTTGGTTACAGCAATGGTAGTTCTGTGTTTGACTGGTAAAGTTCTGTGTCACCTGCCAACTGTGCAGGTTGCTCACGTTTATGCTAAAGCCCATTCATAACAGTGGTAGTAGTATGGAGGGTTCTTAGTTTAAGTCTCCGCCCATCCGTCAAAATGCCCAGCTCGCCTGCGTTTACTTGAATTCCAGACACACTCGGTGCTGCGACAGAATGCTCGCAATGCGCAATGGCTCCAAGACACCAGAAGTAGATGACACAACATCACATCATGAGGCAGAGCCACTCGAGGCGGAGCCTAGCCCTGATCACAAACGAGTTGAGAAAGAGCATGGCTAGGGAAGAGCATAACTTGTAATCGTCTATAGCTTTCTTAATGTGACACACTTCGCTTAAATTGTGGCGCGAATGTTTTACTGTAGCTGTACCCTACATGTCTACAAAAAAGCTCTGATCCTGTTCTGAATGTATATAATTGTATACATGAACATTCTCTTTGCTTGTTTAGAGGCCTCGAAAAGTTGGTGCTAAGTTTACAAATGATGACATTGCACCTGATGAAAGAGACCTGCCAGGTTTGAACTTGGACTATGACGGGAAGCGGGACAGGTGGAATGGTTTTGACCCTGCCTGCTATCAGGCTGTTATAGAAGAATACAGGAAAGTAGAAGAGGTAATGTTGGGCTCGTTCTATTATTTAGTCGCATGTCTGCCTTACACAGGGTACGCAGTTTGCTCATATGTCGTTGCTTGCAGGCAAAACGACAACTGAAGGAAGACAAGCTGAAGCATGACATCTTGAACTTGGAGGGTGTCAGTACACGAGAGGTAATTTTGGCCAACATGCTGCATTTTACTTTGCCGTTAAACACTTCTTGCTGAATATTTGGTTTTGCAGCATCGCAATATTAATGCCTAAATTGGCGTGGAACCATTTAAAAGAATGGAAGCTCTGATTTGACGTGATGCTTTCTGATAACAAAATAGTATAGTCTTACATCACCATTGCGCATCTAGAAAATGAAGCTCTACACACAGGTTTTCCGATTAAGGTGAACACAATGAAGAAAACCATGCAATTGCAACCATTCAGGTGCACAAAGTAGTGACATTAAACTCTGTAGTATAATGTTAAGCTCTGTAGTATAAACTGTTTTGCAAGCTTCCGTAAGAGATGAGAGTTAGTGCTTTCCAAATCAAAACAGCTGTTATAAGACAAAGTGAAAATATAAAACCATGCTTTTAGACGTTTCCACTGCATGCACACTCATAAATGCGTGTAAGTACAGTATAGACCACTTATAACGTAACCGCTTATAGTGCAGTACCGGATATAGTACGGTCTTTTCAGACTCCCGTTAATTTTCCCATAGCACTCCATGTATACGCAGACCGCTTACAGTGCAGCCGCGTGAGACGAAATACCGGTTATAATGCGGCTTCCGCGGGAAAATCTCGCGGACACGATGCGAGCACGCTTCTCAACGAGGTGCGCCCACCGATGGGAGAGGAGATCAACGAGGGCGATGCTGAGGAGGATTATAATACGTGCAGCATGAGTCCAAGGGCGATAAATTCGTCACGGCGCGCCGTATGTGCGAGTGAAAGCATGCGGGGGACGCGTACCTTCACGGAGAGCGAACGCGACTTCCATCGCGCGAAAGGCCATGAGGGCATGGGAGGGGAGGGGGGGGGGGGGGACGACGCTGTGCTCCGGCACCAAATGCATATCTTGCAACCGGGCACAAGGAGAACTGGCAACGCAATCTCCCACACGAAAGGAGCAAAGCGGGAAGGCACGAGTGGGGGGGGGGGGGAGGGGGGCTTCTACTCTGCCAACAAATGCGTTTGCGCCTGTGCCGGCTGTCGGTGTTGTCGTGTGTGCACCGTATCTTGAAAGCGATCTCCATACGGCTCTGACCTTTGTATGCGCTGTGCTTCCGCCGCTCAGTTTCCGTTGAAACGATAGACTGCACGAACCTGCACTCGCTGCGGCGGCTGCGTTTCCCCACGCCCGCGTTTTGACAGTGGTTGTCTGCGATCATCGAGTCTATTCTTGTTTGCTTGTGCGCGTTGACACCACGCTTGTTAATTCAGTTAGTAAGCGAATGTGTCAAGTTTATGCAGCCGATAAAACTACTATCCCTACTCCTTATAGCTCTCTACTAATTTGCTATCGCAATTGATGCTTCGCTTTTCGGGCGAAACTGCGACATTTAAAAAAAAATTACTACTTTGTCTGTTTTATGCGAAGATTATGGGTACTTCGACATTAGCCTTTCTTTCAACGTTCGTAGATATAAACGGATTCAAAACTCCCAGTCGCACGCTTCAATTCTGAGATACGCACGGCAGCTTGGTCTACATGTTTTTAATACGTGCAGGGCTTGAAAATCGTTGTTTTGGTTATAGTGCGGTACCACTTATAGTGCAGATATTCACGACTCCAGTGACTTACGTTATAAGCGGTTTACACTGTATTGTTCACTAATAATGGTGCTCACCTTTCTAATGTGCTAATTTAGTACATGTTAACCACTGAAAAGACTTTCTAAATAGTCCTTAGCTTTCTCCAACATTGCTAATGAGTAGAGGCCGGATCTTTAGGCATTAAAAAAGCGCGTTTTAGGCGCCAATAATAGGCAGGAAAAACAACGTTTTACGCCTCCAACGTCGTAAATATAGGCCCCATAAATTTCTACATAAATGCAAATAATTTCAAACGAAGACGTGTGCGACCTGTATCTAGAACAGTGAAACAAGAAATGTTCTTGTTTATAATGGCACAAAGGCGCCGACAGTTAAACATAGCCGTGCAATTGTTCCATAAAACTCCTGGACTAATGACGATCAATTCGCTTAATTCAACAAGCACACTGCTCATATTCATGTTCAATAGCCATTGTACTTGAGCGTCACATATAGTGAAACAGGCATGAAAAGAATAATTGAAAGCTGGGAATATTAATTTAAAAAGTGCTACCTTATGTCTGCCTGACGCAATTAAATTAAGACACAACAAAAACAGATAAATAATAAATGCAAGAGAGTACAATTTATTAAAAAAGTAGCATGTTCTTACATGAGGACTGTTAGGTACAACTCTGTCAATTTTCTCATATACAATGGCATTATCCGAATTGTACAGGCAAGACGTCCCAACACTGCCAAATACACTTCCGCCCATTTGAAGTGCACATCTTTGAAGAAATATGTTTGGAGAGCACGCGGAATGTAGTCTAAGAATCACAGTGAAGGTTGTGGAAACGATAGCAAACTACCACCATCTCCAGATTTTTGGATTCAAAATTGTGCCTTTGTCAGTGAGAATGAGCTTGTACGCTGAGAAGGAACGCTCGATGGCGGTGTATTAGTAAATTACAAACAAAACAAAAGCCACGTACACATCACATTTTTCTTTCTTGTTTTGCTCTTCACTCTCCTTTCACCCCTGACCGCTCTCCACGGTTTCGGATTCGCCAACCGCTTGCGCCATGTCAGTGTGGCGGTGTATGAGGGCCGGCGCGTCCCATTTCACTGCTGCTAGGGGTTGTTTTCCGGGAGTTGGTTGAACTAGAGGACTAGGTTGAACCCCCATAGAGTTCCGAACAGTCAATGTTGCCCGGTAACATGAATAACGGTCTCTAACTGCACTCGAAAGTGAAACATGAGGCTAAATAGTGTTCATGTAGGCACCGATATTGAAAATAGGCATTTATAGGAATCTAGGCACAAAGGCCAAAATATGTATTTATAGGCACTATAAAAACATTTTAAAAGCCCTTCTTAACCTCTAATTCATGCTCATATATCAAAGTGGGACGATAGGAGCGCAAGGAACAAAAAAGGCATTTGCCTAAAATCCGGTCTCTACAATGAAAAGTTAGTAAACACATGCCTTTTTTAACCTCCAGTACTCAACTTATATGATTAGAATGCTTGTTAATTTTAGAAATCTAGCCCATTTGGACATCTTGTTGTGGCACCAACATTATTTTTTCTTTAGTTTGTGTTAAATTTAACTTCTGGTATATATTGTCATTTTTATACTTCCTGAATTTGTTTCAATTAGTCCTTTTCTGTCTTTGAAATATTTAGTGTAATGCTACTGTGATGCACTCCTGCAGAGAGATGACAGTGAAGAGGAAGCTGATGGTGATGAAGACAAGTATGCAGACAATGCAGACATGCCTGGTACAAAAGTGGACAGCAAGCAGCGCATCACTGTGCGAAACCTTCGTATACGTGAAGATGTTGCAAAGGTGTGTGCCTCCTTGCACATTATTTTTCTGTGCCATCCAGGCCATGGCGTGAGTTAAAGAGTATGTGCTGGCCCCCTTTCCTCAGAGGAAGCAGATGTTAACAGGAAACATATAGCTGGACAGATGAGCAGGAAGAAGGTCTGACAATGTTACTCCTTGTAGTTCTGTTCTTAGTGACCTCTAAAGGTTTCCAATTGTACAGAGGTGACATATCTGGGAAACAACTGGTAGTAACTTAAGTCAAACCCAACATAAGATTGTCATTTTTTTTTTTCAGTGACTCACTTATAAGGCAGTGGCCGACATCTGTACGTTCTTATTTCTTAACCTTCTTCCTATTGCAAGAAAATCATAATAGTGCTTGATACTGGCCATTTTTTTAATACACTGCTGTTATTTTTGCTGGCAAAATACAATGAAAAAAAGCACGCATGCAAAGTTACACCTTCGGTTCACTTGTTACCCTTTGATGCAAAGAAGTGTCGCTGAAACTAAAATGTTAAATCTAGCATCTCAGCTGTGAAAGTTATCCTACCCAGAAAGGGCAAAGTTTGTCATCAGCTGTATCAGCATAACTCGCTATAACAAGCAGGACTCATCTTCACTGGATAGGTTTAATGAAAAGGTTGACCTACTAAAGTCCTTTTACTGTGCTTTGTTTTCAGACCAAGCTTCAGCACTGGTAGAAACCTGCATAAATTGTTACCATCGTAATATGTGTCATTTTCTAACTAAATTTATCTTTTCCTATTAGTATCTGAGGAATCTGGACCCAAACTCTGCCTACTATGACCCTAAGACACGTTCCATGAGGGATAATCCGTACAAGAATTCAAACAAGACTCCAGAAGAGTAAGTTGACAAGGATGAAGCCATTCAAAGGCAAACCATATGTATGTGTCTGTCAGTCTGTCTGCCTGTCTGTCTCTCACACACACATGCATCTTCATGCATACCCATTTTTAAAGAGAAATTTATTTATACCTGTCATGTCAGTGTCCTTTTCCTGTAGTAGCTGTATGAACTCATTTTGAACTGGAATGTAGCATCAAACTGGGATGTATTATTTTATTCAGAGCAGCATGGAAGCCAGGGAGAGTTGGCGATTGCAATAAATTTCGGAATTTGGCACCGAACACAGTACAACGGCCTACAATGAATCACCTCCCGAGATAACTTGGGTTTTCGCTCATTTTGATTATACAAGGTGCATAATGGGAGCATGTTATTGTTCCCCCAACAGTAGCCCTGAATTCATAGACTGTTTTACTGATGTGATTTGCCTGATTAGTACATTCAAGCATCCTGTCGTGTGATCTTTGGCAGTGACCTGAATTATCCAACAAGAAAAACGTGCTTGTAGTTTCTTTCTTTTTAGCTCATTGTGCCGTATTTGGTGCTAAAACATAATATGAATTCTTAAAATTTTTGCATGAAAACAACGGCCACCTTTTGTATTCTGCTGTGGTCTGCTCTCTTTTATATGCATGTATGTGATTCCTTAATAATAGGAAGTATCTTTTCTTTTTTTTTTCCAGGCTGCATTTTGCTGGTGATAACTTTGTTCGGTACAGTGGAGACACTCAGAAGATTGCAGAAGCTCAGTGTAAGCATGGCTGCCTAATTACTGTAAAACCCTTCTTGAAGTTCTTGATGGGGCTTTAACACCATAGACTTCAGTGCATTGTTTGTGCACCCAACTGCAAAATTTATTATACACAGAAGTTCAGCACTTATGGGCTGGCTGCACAGCCTGGCTAACTGCAACGAAATCACACTTTGGCTTAAATAGATGACTAGTCTATACTATTGAAGCAATCTTGGCAAAGCTGCAGGGCTGCTAATTGTATAATTTTCTTATTGGCAGCCTTTAAACAGCACCTAAGCAGATGATACGCACATCTTGTGGTTGCGGACATGACGTAAATCCCAGCACGTTGTCTTTGAGATTTTTCATCGCGCTGGGAGCAAACATTGGTGATGCCTAATCATGGAGGTCATGCACCACTATCGATGAGCAGTAATTTCATTGGAATTGGCCTTTAGGAGGTTCGCGTTAGTGGCTGCTCATAGAGGAGCAGACTGCTCCTTTCAGTTGCAGTATGCTTGTGATAGCTGTGAGGAAATATTGTTTATCCACAGCTGTTGTTATTCCGTGTGTGGCGCTACATCAGTGTGTGTTGTTACATGCTGCCATGTGATGAGCTTCAAACTTGAACTTGACCATTAGTTTGTTGATAGTATGGCACCTCATAATCAGATTGTGGTTCTGGTACATAAAACCCCAGAGCATGATTCTACCCTTTTGTTAGGGGATGTGGCAATTGGGGGCAGGAGGAAATATTCGGGGTGTCGGCCATACCCTCTCGCCCCCCTCTAGAGCTAAAAAACTAACATTGCTCACATGTTTTTGGGAGTTATTGCAGGGATTTCATTGTAATGTCACTATCCATCTCGCTTTTTGTCTTAGGTAAAAAATCTCAGCTGCCGGCCTGTAAATGCAGCAGCATACCGATATATTTTAATTTATTTTCTTCAGTGTCCCTTTTAAAGTGTGTTTTGGCTATATGAGAGTGCTGAGCAGTGGTAAATGATTTGGCATTGCTTTGTAACATTACTTTTGTGTTTCGCAGTGTTTGCTTGGCAGGCCTACGAAAAAGGTGTGGATGTTCACTTGCAAGCAGAACCCACCAAGGCTGAACTGTTGAATAAGGAATTCCTTTCGAAGGAGGAGGAGTTCCGTCACTCCATGAAGGACAGCATTCTAGAAAAGTATGGTGGAGCAGAGCACTTACAGGTGCCTCCAAAGGAGCTCATATTTGCCCAGACGGTAAGCAGTTTTATGAATTGCAGTTGTTGAAGTGAATATTGGTCACTAACATCAGTGTGGTGCAGTGATGAGGATCTAAGGATGAAGTTAGTGTACCGGTGGTTCTTCTGCAATGATGTTCTTGTTAGGGCTGCTCTCATAAACCAAAGTTAATTGCTATGTCACAGTCTTTTTTTTTTTTTTCGGTTTTAGAGGAAATTAACGTGAAGGAAACACATGCAGTAATAATCTTCAGTTTTTGCTACTTCTTTATGATACATTCAGGTTCGCAATGTTTAACATCTGTACCTGAATATGCTTTTAGCTTTTAAAAAAATGTTTACTGAACTTTGACTTCATGGCTGTAGTTAACATGTTGTTGCACAATGCTGCAGGAGGACTATGTTGAGTATTCAAGGCATGGTGAAGTGATTCGTGGTGCTGAGAAGCCTGTCATTCGGTCCAAGTATGAGGAACATGTCCTTATTAACAACCATGCGGTAAGTCACTTTTCTTTAGTTTTGTTAGTTCTCTTAATTATTGTTTTTGGATGTTCTTGTGTCTTTAATCTCTTGCACAACCCAAAGTAGTGCAGACAGGAGTGGGTGAATGGTTATATGAAACAATTCAAAAAGCTGATGCTACATTGGTGCACGGGTTGAGATGTGCACAAGCAGTGGTTATCTTCTCTGCCTCGTCATGCGTTTTGTGGGAACGTGTCAGCATTCTCCTTTGTCCCTTCTGAGAACACAGGCAACCTTGCAGAGATGGGTATCCACTTGACTGCAGACCGGCCTGACAGATGTACAGTATAGACCACTTATAACGTAACCGCTTATAGTGCAGGACCGGATATAGTGCGGTCTTTTCAGACACCCGTCAATTTTCTCATAGCACTCCATGTATACACGTATCGCTTATAGTGCAGTTGCGGGAAACGAAATACCGGTTACATTGCGGCTGCCTGGGAGTACGGAAGTCAGCGTAGACGGCGAACGCTCCCCTCAAATGGGCGCCCCAAGGAGTGCTCGAGGAAGGAAGAGAGACGAAGTGGGGAGGAGAAGGGCACGTGGTGCGAACAAACAGCCAGTGAGGCTGAAACCAGAATCTTCAGTGCGAGTCGTGAAATGTCACGGCGCACATAGCGAGCGAGGGCCACGAAACTGACAACGCCGGCCACCGCTCACTTCACGATAACGGCAGAAACTTCAGGAAGCGGGCGGCGCTGGCACTGCACGGCGAAGGGCGCACGCGGAGACCGTGGAATTTGAGGGAGGAGAGCGGCAGGGAAGCGGATTTCGCCTCGGCAACTCTGCCGCTTCGGTGGCTCCCCTCGCCCTCCCTCGTAGCTCCATCACTTTCGACTATCACCGTGCGCTGCCGCTCCAGATGGCCCGGCGCCAGCTCCCCGAAGTTTCGTTTTCTGCCGTTATCGGGAAGCGGGCGTTTGCCGGCGTGAGCAGTTTCATTGGCCGGCCTGGGACAGCGCCGCTGCTTCCCTCTGCGCCGTAGCCGCAGCGTGCAAGGTCAACACGCGACTAGAAAGTAGAGGAAGCATAAAGGAGAAAGAAGGGTTCACTGCCATTTCCTACACGTGGCTACGGTAGCGTGGCTGAGACGTTGGCACGCACACGCATGTTCCGGCGCAACGCAGAATCGGCAACCTTGCCATTTGAAAGAGGGTGAAATTTACGCCGCTTTTTTTTTCTTTCTTTCTTTTTTTTTTTTCTCGCGCGCGACATTGAGGGGTCTCTCCTATGCTTTTACTCTATGGCGGTGCAGCGTGATTTGGTTCGAATTAACGAGATTCGACTGTAAATTGAATGCAAACGTTCTAGCCGCATTCCTCAACTGTCTCATACGCGTAGCGGCTCGGTGCACATGTTTTGCATATGTGCGGGCCTTGAAAATTGTTGCTTTGGTTATAGTGCGGTACTGCTTATAGTGCAGATATTTGCGACTCCGGCGACTTACGTTATAAGCGGTCTACACTGTAATATGCTGTTGCCAGTCGAGTACATACATGGAATCACTCGCTCAATCGTTGTTGGCAGGTGGAAGATAGCATCAACAAGGTCTTATGGTGGCAACTAGTGTGATCTCCCTCAGAAAGTTTCTGGCTTACAAAGTTTGAACTTGAAATCCTAAGCTTTACAACCTTTGTTACTGCAGACTGCGAGTCTGTCATCAAAAGTTACAGTTTGCATATATTCAGTTTGAGGCCCATTGATAGTTGGAAAGTTGAGAAATTGTCCTACCATATCTGGCATATGGCTGTTGATGTACTTCAAGGCCCTTGGGCAGTACAGCCGATTCCAGCTATATCAAACCTGGACATATTGAATTCTTGTCTGTATCGAACAGTTGCTACATCCCCTTGCAAATCCCATGCAAAAGTATAGCAATGTACTATCCCTGTATTGAACTCCCATTCACTGCCACATTCGATATATTGAACGCCATGCCCTTGCAAGTGCGCTTCTCCTAATGGGGATATGATCACTTCTCGTGTCGTTGCAAATATTTAACACCGATGAAACAGAACTGTTTTGGCAGATGCTGTCACACAAGACATTGAATCTGAAGGACATTACGTGCCATAGAAGAAACATTGGAAAGCTGTGTGTCTCAGTATCACTCTCTGCAAATACATCTAGACTTGTGGAAGCTGTGGTTGTTCATTATCGGCAAGAACAGACCACCACACTGTTTCAAGAATGCTGAACAACTCCTGGACCGATTGATATACATGTTCCACCATCAGACCATCAGGCAGTGGCCTGCAAGACTCATCGCTGCGCAATTTGCAGGCCCACAGTCCATGCTGAGCACATTTCATTCGTGCTTGTAGGGTTGCGCATGAATGGTAATGTACTCGGGTGTTCTGCAAGCTGAAAGCCACTTTCAAAACTAACGTCTGGCTAGTCGACTCATTGCTGACGTATGATCAGGAGTGATACAGTTGTGCCAAAGTGCTATATTTGTGACGCTGCGCCAAACTGCACCAAGCTGTGCCAAAACCGTAAAATGCCTTGAAATGTGCCCGAGCTGCTCCAAAACAAGGTGCGTGACCACGACAATTTTGTGTTCAGGCTAGTTTTAGAGGAAAATGGCAGCTAGTTAAATATCCTGGGTTTTGTTAACCTTATTCTTGGTCTATCTGGAGTCACTGCAGTCATCTAGTCTCATGCCATTACAGCCTGCATACCAGTGCATTCATGTGCGATAATACACAATCATATTGGAGAGTTATAGCATACTATGAACCGCAATCTGCTACTGTGATGGCATCTCCACATCTGCGACCCGGATCGCAGGAACGGATAACGGTATGTTGTAGCTGTGATGACT
Organism: Dermacentor silvarum; assembly: GCF_013339745.2. Lineage (NCBI taxonomy): Eukaryota > Metazoa > Arthropoda > Arachnida > Ixodida > Ixodidae > Dermacentor > Dermacentor silvarum. The sequence goes on from NC_051154.1 coordinate 36,165,321, forward strand.
TTCATGGGGCAACTGTTATTAATCATTTAAATTATTCAATCTGTTTATTTTATTTATGCACGGTTGTTTCACTTACTGTGGCGTGATTGTGCGTTGTAAAATGTAAATGTGAAAGCTTTGAATGGGCTGCATGTTGCTTGTGAGGAACACCGTAGCAGCACACAGGGCCTATTTTGAGTCCAAGGATATTCGTTTCAAAGTCATTTGAAGTGTCACGTTGAATGTTACCGCTTTTGTCAAACAAATTTTTTCTCACCTGGAAGGTATTAGCATCGTTGGGCACCCACTAGTCGGCCGACTGTGTCGCTGAGAGGCATTTCATTGTACTAGGCTGACAGTGATGCCGAAACGACCAGCAACAGCGAGCAGTCGTAGTCCGACAGGCTTTTGATCCCATGCTGCCGGCAAAACCAGTCTATGGACAGTTCAGCCAATCGTAGCGAGATCAGCCATTGAGCAAATGCATTGCACCGACGTGATTGCTGCAGCAACAACACTTGTACAATTAAACCTCAGTTCTGTATAACCCCGCTAATACGTTTTTCACTGGACTGTGAAAAAAAAAAAAAAAAAAAAGTTTAGAGCAGGGAAACGCAAGTGCGGAGAAACAATTTTATTTTAATTGTTACGTTTGAAAGAAAAGTCCCAGTTTTGCCCGAAATCCGAAGCATCGATTGCGATAACAAATTAGTAGACAGCTATACAAAGTAAGGATAGTAGTTTTATCGTCCATATAAACTTGTAAAAATTCGCTTATTAACTTTATTAACAAGCATGGTGCAAGCGCGCACAGGCAAACATGAACACATCACACTCAATGAGCGCTGACACTCGATAGCTGCCAAAACGCTGACGTGAGAAAGCGCAGCAGCAGCAGCAGCGAGTGATGTGACCTTCGTGCTGTCTGTCGCTTCAATGCAAACTGAGCGCCAAGAACACACAGCATAGCTACACAATGCTACGAGCTGCTGACGCACCTACACTGCCTAGACTCTGCCCCCAATGCAGATCGCTTTCAAGATATGGCCCGCGCGGCCGCATAGTACGCAGTTGATTCCAGAGTACAACGCCGCCCCCTATCCGTCTCTCCCCCTGGTGCTTCGAGCGCGACGGAAGAAGGCACACTTCCTGCCCGCTTTTCTTTCTTGCACGCACAAGATTTAGCCGTGGTCATCGGCTCCCCGCGCATGCTTTCACTCGCACATACGGCGTGCGGTGACGGTGTTATTGCCCTTGGGCTTTATACGGAACATCTATGCGCCAAAACCAATTTTAGGGCCCCAGCGTGTTATAGACACCATCTTCAGATAGCGAATACGGATCTCGAAGGCCATGCTTTTGCTGGCGGAAACCAAAATGACGTCAAAGGTGTCACCCCCGGCACTTTGGGTGGCCAATCCCATCGTCAAGCCACCAAGCCAAGCGACATGAAAAATGAACATGGCCGCTTGAGCCGGCGCGGGGTGGCAGTTTGCAACGCATGATGCGGGAATGGTTGCACAGTGGTGATGCAATAGCGTGTTTACCAATGCATTGGGTCCTATGGGAGCTATGCTGGGACCAGCTGAAAATGACATAACAGCCAGGAAAATGCAGCACCCGGGGTTCTACTGTATAATGAAATTCTTGATATAACAAAGTATTGAACTTTTTGTAGCTTTTTGTCCATAGAAGACCATGTATTTCAAACCTCAATATAACGAAGTGCGTTTATACATGATTTCAAAATGACGAAATTTCACTGCCGCCGCGAAGGAATACCAAGGCATTAAACAGAAACTGCCGCAGGTGCAGATGGTCAAATAGTTCAATTACACGTGGCTGCTTGTGGCCGCACCTCTCAAATCATGTGCCGCATGACAGAGAGTGGCTTCGATTTGGCTGCGAAACAACAAGCAATTGCATGTCGCATATCTAGTGCCCTTACACTGTCAATGATTCCATTTTTAGTCAGTTTTTAGGCCACTGATTGCATATTGCCACTTGTCATTATTTTACTTTTTTGCTGGTGTTCTTTTTCCCCGGATTAGCTTTGTTATGAAGTTGTCGTTCGGTACAAAATGCACCTGCCATATTAAACATTTCTTGAATGTTGTGTGCACACCATGAATAGTGTTGTATATTCTCAAATGCATGCAAGTACCAGTGATTACTCTGGAATTTGCAATGAGCCATGTATAGATAGTGGACACACTTGATACATGAGAATGTACTCGATGTCTACTGAGTGCATATTGACAATATATCAACAGAATTTGCTGCTTGTCCATAGGAAAGTTATGTATCTTGTCTGTTTTTGTGTAACATGTTTAAAAGGAGTAGTGTGGCAGAAGTGTGATTTGCAAAATATATTTACTTAGATTGGTTGGCTAGTCTGTTGTGCATTATTTAGAAGCAGCGCCACACATGGAGGAGCGGAAGGGAAAGATGACACACAGTATTGTTTGGATAGACAAATTGCTTGGGTACACAAATGTTAAACATCTACAACCTCCACGACTAATTAAGAAAATGAATCTTTAGCATAATTTTTCAAAAGCTCTTACATATATTTTTTGTGTGACCTTAATTTTTGTTAAATCTTCAAATTGGGACGAATCTTCAAATTTGCGGAAGAAGCTGTGAAATAAAAGGGTGTTTAAGGGGTTTTGTAAACCAGCCTGCTTTTATCTTCCAAGTTTATGTACGTGAAGGTATTGAACTTTACCCTGATTTTTTAGAGTTTGATATTCCAAAGTTTGACTGTGTAGCTTCTCTTTCCATTGGAGTATTAGTTTTTAGAACTCTTGTTTGCATGTTTACTTTTCTGAGAGACTACCTCTGTGTGGCATTGGTTGTGTAATGCTGTACTTCTGAAAACCCAATGCAATCTGCCCATTTGCAGTCTGTCTGGGGATCCTACTGGAAGGACTTCCAGTGGGGATACAAGTGCTGTCACTCATTAATAAAGAACTCGTACTGCACTGGCGCCAGTGGCAAGGAAGTACAAGCTATGGTAAGTATTCTTTTGAAACAATGAGGAGAAATTGTTTTCATTTGCAAAATGAATTTTTATCTCTAGTTACAGTACAATATGCACCCACCGCAGTGGCATAGTGGCTATGGCATCGCGCTGCGGAGCTTGATGCCGCAGGTTTGATCCTGGCCACGGCAGCCGCATTCTGATGGGGGCAGAATGCAAAAATGCTCATTTGCCATATTGGGTGCACGTTAAAAAAAACCCCAGGTGGTCAGAATTAATCCGGAGCCCCCACTATGGTAATGCCTCATAATCAGATCGTGGTTTTGGCATGTAAGACGCCATAATTTTTTTTTTTTTTTTACCGTACAGTATGGTAGCAAAATTTATTCACACACTCATGCTTGCATTTCTCAGCTGCTGCATTTCACTATATTTAGATGTTGCTTATACAAAGTCTTGCTTATACAAAAGGTGTTGCTTGTACAAAGTTGCTTATACAAAGTTGGACATTCAACACCAAGCAACAGAATCTATTGACTTAACATATCTGAAGAGACTGAGCAGACCAAGACGTGTGTTGAACTCTAATAGAAGATAAATAGCCTTCTTATTTCCTGCCTCATTAGTGTAAACCATGGGGTCAGTAAGACAGGGCACCTAACAAGTTATTATAGGCATCTTGCAGATATTTTCCAATTGCTGTCAATCATGCTTCAAATTGGCCTTTTAAATCAGTCTGGTGTTAAAGTGATACCCGCTGTAGTGGCCTTGGCGTGGTGCAGCTGAGCATGGTGTCGTGGGTTCAATTCCTGGCCACAGCAACCGCATTCTGATGGGAGCATAATCGAAATGCTCTTGTACTTACATTTAGGTAACTGTTAAAGAACCCCAGGTGGTTGCAATTCATCCATAGCCCCCACTATGACCTCTGTCATAGCCCATGTGTTGCTTTAGGACGTTAAGCTCAGGGTTTCTTAATTTGTACAAGTGATTTTCATTTTTGGAAATATAGTGTACAAATTTTCCCGCAGTTGGTAATATCATCGGTAGCACATTTGTAGGGGCAGCACAGTGGGTCCTGCCTACGCTTGGTCACCGTTTTATGTACCGTAAAACCCTGTTAACTATAAAACCCTGTCCAGCTATAAAAACTGGACAAATTTTCAAGATAAGTAGAGTTTTGAGATAACAAAAATAGAAGCCCGCTGGTCATGCATAGACCGCATGGAGCCTTTCCATAATGCCGCCAGTAATAATCTCGGTCACTCATGTGTGCATCGGCACAGAACATACCGGCATCTACAAGCAATGGTGTTACGTGCCAAGACAGTGTGCTTGGCACAGAGTGAAGACGATTGAGCCTAATGCAATATTGACAGCCAGTCATCCGAGCATAACCGATTTCAGACATCCAAAAAGCTGATGCTGCTGCTTTCTGCATTGTAATGAATTCCCGACAATTTCACTTTGAAATCTGAAAATAAATTGCAGAAGATCGCAATTTTCATCCCTTTAGCAGATGCCCACAAATGATGCGGCAATTACGCCTCACCATCACACTAACTTGAAGTGAACGTCCTTGTCAAGCTGCGATCTCACTGAAACACTGTGGCCTTGCATGCTGGCTTCTTTTGGGCGCATTGCATGGGCTGATCGCACCTGCTCAGAAGTGGTGATCATTTTCTCAAGATCACGATTAATACGCTGTGACCACATTGATGCGTCACTGACAGCATCCTAAATGAGTGGGGAAAAGAAAAGACTCGGCCTCCCAGCTCAGAAATGCATCTTAAGTTGAAGTCCGTGCTTGACTTGATTTATGTGATGCCTGTCGTGAACATGCCGGTGGAAACGCAATGAGCATCTTGGGAACGTTCCCGCCAGGCGTCACTTAAATCAAGTCAAGCTTGGGCTTCAACTTAAGATGCATTTCTGAATACGGAGGTAGAGTGCAATGAAAGGGTATAGGGACGACTGTGCAACAGAATCCAACTGCAATAAGAATGCTCCTTCGGGGAGGGCAGGTCCAATGGGCCAATCCTCAGCAGCGATGCCCTAATCCTAAGCTTATTGCTTACCAGCAAATGCAATCAGTGATGGCTAGCACAGGGTCAAATACCTCTGAGTTTACAGGCATTTGATACTATATAGTAAAGCACAGGTTGGCGAGAACAGACAGCTAGTGAGAATTACTCAATTTCCCAAGTTAACACGAGTTAAATACTCAATCTTTTAGTATAACGTCTTACTAGTATAATTTTTTACCGTTGACAATGTAATTGTGATGTTCCAACATGTTAAAATAACCAAACTTGCTTATAAGTGCATATTCATATCATTATTCGATAGTCGATTCAATATTCGAAGCTAAGTATTCGTATTCGATTCATATAAGAAAATTTTTATATTTGCACACCCCTAGTTTTATGCTAGGGGTGTGCAAATATGAAAAGTGGAAGTAAGTGAAATATAAAAGTGGTGAAATATAAAAAAGTGAAAAAGTATAAAAAGTTAAAGGTAAGTGAAATATAAAAGTGGAAACTGGAACTGCGCTTATGAAAAGTTATGCTCAGTGTTTGATAGGATGCACAAGGTGTGGTGTTGATGGTTCTTTCATGGGAACAGTTCTTTCATTGCAAACAGTGATGGTGACCTAAAGGATTGGCTGAGAAGGCTGTTTCAAAATAAAGATGGTTGTCCTTTGTCAAAAGTGGAAATACCTTTTGCCCCAACACAACATTATGCAGTTGAGCAGGCAGGGTAGTACAGTGATTGACTTGTAGGCCAGCAAAAGTTAACTCAGCTATGAATTTTCATAATACACACATTTAAATAATAAGTAGGGATGTGTGAATATCAAAATTTTCTAATACGAATATTTGCCTTTGAATATTGAATAATGATACAATCATGCATTTGTTAGCAAGTTGGTTTATTTGAACATGTTGGAACATTGCAATTACATTGTCAACAGTAAAAATTACGCTAGTGAGACATTATACTAAATATGGTGTATTTGGCTCATGTTAACTTGGAAAGTCGGGTAAGTCCCACTAGCTGTCTGTTCTCGACAACCTGTGACTTACTATACAACATCTAATACCCGTAAACTCATAGGCATTTGACCCTGTGCCAGCCATCGCTATCAAATTTGCTGTCTACAAACCCATGCCCCTTGCTACTGAAAGGTTGACTTTTCTGCAAAGCTTAGACATTCAGTGGATAAACGTGCTCAAAATTTGGCCAGCAGCACGAAATTATTACAAAATTCGGCACAAAATCAAACACATATTCTTAAATTAGATAGAAACAAACACTAAGAACCATATTTGTTTTGAATATTCATATCCAACCAAATATGTGAAAATTTTCGAATACCTACTTTTCTAATTGAATAAGAATATTAAATATATAATATTCAATAATATTCAATATTTTCTAATATTCACACACCCCTAATAAAAAGTCGCTTTGTACACATGTCCTTAATTCAACACTGCCGTTCTTCATTTTCCCCTTTAAGTCTTTGCAGAGTAGTTTGTTTTAATTAGCATTCACATTGACTCTCCTGAGTTAATAGAAAGTGTTAGGTTCTGAGTATAGCCTGAACATCTTGAGTTCGATTGGGATGAAGTTATCTGGTCTTTCTTTTAATGCGATAACATTATAGGTGGACCTCACCTACATTGTAGGTATCCATCTGACAAAAAATATCAGCCAATCCCAAAGGCAGTGCAGTCTCATGAAGCGCTTTAAGTTCTAGCTGTCGTGAGTGAAGAACGCGAGAAAATGGCACATGACGCTTGTACCAGGCGTTTCAAAGAGCGACTTTGGCACAAGAGAAGAATACACATGCAATTGTGGTTAGAGCATTGGGCTGCTGTGCTGGAAAACATGTTTTATCCCACCATTAGTCATGTATTTCTTTATGGCATTATAGGCACACTTCACCTACTTTGGTAGTATCTAACAGAAAACTCGAGGTGTGTTGAGCATAAGCGAACACATCACAGTTTGCTCGAAATCGCAGATTTGTAATAGATGCGAGGTATAGAAACATCTCTTTGATAAATGAGAGCATGCAAAGTCGCCCGTGATGTGCACAGCTGTTGAGATGTCGCAATCATCACATTCTAAGTATGCTGTCGCATATTTAGAGTGATTGATGCTAAGTTCTGGCATAGTTTTTTGTTGTTCCTTTTTGTCGTTCCACCCAACTTTGCTACCACTGCGACACCCCTCCCCCCCCACCCGTTTCTTCTAGTATTTAAAAAGTCGCATGATGTACATACTGTGTTTTTTAATGAAAATAATTGCTGAAAAATAGGTGCTTTCCCCAAATAGTCAAGGCCTTCAACAAGCCCCCCCCCCCCCCCCAAAAAAAAAAAAAAAAAAAAAATTCCTGGCTACGGGCCTGGAGAGAGGGATCATTTATGTGAGATTGTGGACTCCCTGCTGCCTGCATTCCAATAGTGTTTGGCTCATATGTCCATGGCAGCATTGTCTACCGATCACGAACATTTTCTTACCGTGTTCAATAAGTGTTGCAGACCACAGTAAGTAGGATATCATATTGCACCACATGTAGTCTATTTTAGCAGCAGGGATGCAAGCTGTAGGGTCTTCAGGTCTCGTAGGAGTACTGACCACTGCGGGTTCGAGCTGAGCGAGCCACAGGGCCGCGTCAGCCGTCGCCTCCTGCACCGCTGCGCGTGAGCTCAGACCGCAAGGGGCTACCGAGCGACGCACGCAAGAACACAGTATTGCCCTCAGTAACGGAAACCGTTTATTGTCTCCGGCGGCACCAGCACTGCACAAACGCCCGGGCGGCAGGGAACCAACCAAAGGGATCCTGCACCAAAGGCGAAAATACAGACACAGACGCCTATAGCACGTCGCTGCTAAAGCACAGGCTCAAGCTGGGGCACGCTGCTAGGAAAAGACCCGGTGGCTATGCTACTTGCTCTGGCGATAACCAATGGGCCAACTCGCAAGAGCTCGGGCAATCTCCTTCGGCAAGTGCGGCTCGGCATGGTACAACCTCGCGCCAGCACTAGGCACTGCTCTTTAGCTTAGCGTCAGGAAAAGCTCAGCACAAGGTACGCGCTCCCAGCACGGGCAAAGGCACCGTGTGCAAGCTCAAATCCTAGTCACAAAGGTGTCGGCGGACGAGAGGAAAGTATGCAACATACCCTGTGCTATCCCAGAGATAAGAGAGCCATGCTCAGCAGTCAGCAGCCGAACGCAGCCGCTTCATGACATCAGCGCCCCGCCCCCACCGCAAACCGTCGCGAGTGGAGTGCCACCGCTGAAACCAGTTGCGAGCGAGCGGGAGAGGCTTGGATGCTTAGGGACGGCAGAGCAGGGGAAACTCGTGCAATGGCGCTGGTGCATACCTCAATCTCCACAAGGCTTTGAGGTATTTTGTTGGTTTTCGCACTATTTATGTAGCTCATTGCTTCACTGGCTTGTCATAGGGAAACGTTTACAGATATTGCGTTTAGAGCCGTACTGTCTGACAAAGCAACAACATTTTTGAAAAGGCAAATGATTGTTCCTACAATGTGAAGTATTCATGCACTGTGTGTAGAATCATCTGCACAACCAAGGCCTAAGTCATCTCGCTGAAATAGCATTGGGCAGTCGCAGTGAGCATTTGCACTCAACATGTGGTTTATGAGTGAGCGATGGTTGCAATTCATTGCTTAAGCATATTGTAGCTCGTGGCCCCAGGTGCGACATTGAATTTTAAGCCTGTAACAAACATGTGGTATTTGTGACACAAATTCCCTTTACATTTAAAGGGTGGCTTGCAGGTTTCTAAATACTGTAGGGTCTTTGGCAGTCTCCTTGTACAGTGGTGAACTGATCCATTCGTTGGCTATAACTCATTATATATTTTTACTGACACTATGAGTGTCATGCATCTTAATTTCATGAGCCAGAACAACTATCAGCAGATTTGTTGCAGCTTGAATCTAGTGATTTTCAATGGGCTCATGAAAATTGAGAGGCATTGTTAAAAGTTAGGCTTTGTCATAGTTATACTTTGAGCAAGGACGTACCTTTACCTGTGTTTGTAAAACTTTTACTAAACTTCATAAGTTATACCCCTGTCACACGGCACATGTAATACCATTAGTAGTAAATGACATTCATACCGAACGTCATTGCCGTCTTGGGTTCCCGGTCTACACGGGTAAACAAAATGGCATTCGCAATTGATGGCAATGTTTATCGGCAGGCTGCTATGATAACGAAACCCTACAAATCGTGCTTCTTGTTTACATCTTATCACTATATTGTTGACAATACAATGGTAAACATTGGACGGTTATCTGAAAATATATTACATTTCGTTTTAACTTATCTATTTTGTAATTTTTTGCCAAGCCCCTGTCGTCGAGAGTACACAAGTCGCGCGTGAATGAGTTCGGGAAACTCATTCAACGGGCGAATGCCATTAGTAGTGAATGTCGTTCACTATGCCCGTGTAGAAGCAACAAAAATGGCATTAACACGTAATCTCATTCGCTGCGAATGCCATTACACGTGCCGTGTGACAGGGGTATTAGTCTTCTTTAGCTGCATAATGTGTGATAATTGGCTATTGCACACGTTTATTTCATCTGCTTGAAATGGAACATGTTAGGAAGCACTCACAACAAAAATGCATTTTGATTAAAAGAAAAAAAAAAAAGAGGGTGAACGAAATGGTAGCTCTCATGATAAATGTAACAGAACCTATGAGAGACTGTGAAACGTATCATTCTTATCCTCAGACCTTACTGCCAACTTATTTTATATAGAACATGAGCTCAGTTTTTTTGTTTTTTTCTTTCAATTAGGTTCATGTGTTCTTGGAGCATTGGTTGACCATTTATGATAAATGTGTAGCCTGTGATACTACAAACCTTGTTTTTCTATCATTGTCTGCAGGCGGGAGGTGCAATGCTTTTACCAGCCAAAATAATGGGAGCTCCTACTGTCAGCACTGATGTTGTCCATGATGAGAATGTTGATGAGAAGGTGGAGGAGGAGAAGGTTGATGAGAAGATCGAGCCACCAGAGGAGAAAAGCACACAGCCCGCATCGGAAGAGCAGTGGAGTGAACCACCACCTGTAGCCCCTGTAACTGTAAGTTCCTCATGTATTCACTGAGCCTTTTTGTGTGATGGCAACGATGGCATGATTATAGATGGCTATTTCACAGGAATGTGAGAAAGTTACCGCATAAATATGTTTTGATAAAGAGGAGTTCTGTTTACTGAGAAAGGTGTCCACGAGTGGCAACACGTTACAGTTAACTCCCGTTAACTCGACGCTGTAAAAACCTTTACTTATGGATAAGGGATTGCATAAGTTGTTGGAGAACCTATACTTTTGAGTGTTGACTGTACAGCTGTCTGCCTGGGACAGGATAGCGTTGTGATTTCAAAAACTTTCTGCGGGTCTTTGCACTATTCTAAACAATGTCTATATAGATGCAAGTAAATGTTTTGATTTAGTGACAGTAAATTAACCTACCACCCTTTGCCCAGGCAACAGAGAATATTTGATTGTGCGTCCTGTCTTTCCTCATAATCTTTAGGGTACTAAGTCTCCAGAAAAGACAAAGTCAAAGAAAAAGAAAAAGAAATCCAAGAAAGCCAAGAAACAAAAACGACTGAAAAGCAGCAGCAGCAGCTCAGACAGTGAGGACTCTGATGCCAAGGCAGAGAAAGAAAAGAAAGAAAAGATTAAGAAGGTAAGACTATTGGCATTTTTATTTGTCGTGAAATATTGAACTCTTTTTGTGTGCGTGTTTTCTTTTTAAGTTGTGCTAAGCGATTTAAATTAGGTATTGAATAATATCAAATGCATAGAGATAAGGGATTGTGCCATTTGAAATAAATTTTCGCCATTAATTATTGCAGACCAGCCAACCTTAGAATTTAAAATATACTCCAGTTAAAAAAAAGAAAAGAAAAAATTGGTGAAAAATTGTTTAAGAATTGAAGATGTTGCCTGTTTATTAAAGGTTCACAGACTTTGTAGAGATGCTGGGAGAGGCACTCTTCTCCATAGTTGCAGCAAGAATGGTCTATACATATGATATATTAAGTTTATTCATTATATATATATATATATATAGGTGGCTAAAATTTCATTGCCCATTATAAATTGGTTCTGTAGGTTTTATGTCGCTGCTGTGAGGAGATCTGAAAAATTGGCCAGCGACAGTGTTTGTATTCTTCAGAAATCAGTTTTGCCCTGAACTAGTCCCAAATGAAAAATTGGGAACTTATTCGTGCCGATATGGATAATTGTGAGCAAGCTTTAAATATCTGGTATTTCGCTGTAAAATCGTAAATGCTGGCAGGTATGTTATTGCATTGTTGCATAATTATGGATAATGTTCCTTCAAGCTTTGGAGAGACACAGTTCTTTGTTGCTAGATATTTAGTGATTTCTTTTTCTCTCATGTAATATGCCTAAAAATTGGATGCGTTTGTTATTTGGCTTGACGCTACTTACACATGCAAGAAGTGGTTGTTGTGTGCAAAAAAAAGAGGGAAGAAAAAAAGTAAAAATTCAGGTGGAACCCATTCTTTGGGAATGTTTATCATCATTAATGCAATTATCATTCAAGTGGTGAGCACCGAAATATGTATGAGCTGTGTACTGCCGCTGGGCCTCTCTCACGCTTCACACGCTGCACCATCTAGCAGTGCACGTGCAAAGTCCCCCTCCTTTCGCGTGGCCTCCGAGATAACACCAGTGCGTGCTTATGCTGGGAATTAATTCCTCGTTGCCCAGCCTGTGGTCATGGCCAAACACAGATGCACCATCAGGCTGTTGCGCTGGGGGACCTAGGTTCGACACCAACCAGTACCAAAGTGTTTCAAACAAACCGCAAAGGAGGGAAAGTAGGCTGAGAAGGCTAATCGCATTAAAAGTTTAACAAGGATGTGGCTAAGCCCATTACATATTTCTCTATGCTTGATTCTTTCTTGTACAGGCCATGGAGCAAATTGACAAAGACAACACTCAAGAGACTGATGAACGCAAGCGGAAGTACAACAGCATGTACGATGTGAAAGCACCAACGGAAGAAGAAATGGAGGCCTACTACATGAAACGCAAGAGAGATGATGACCCAATGGCATCATTTATGTCATGATAATTTTTTATTGCACTGACTTTCTGTGTCATAACATGTACATATTGTTACAGCTCTATCCTAGTGTGCATAAGTGTTGCATATGTCAATAAGTGGTGTCCACTACAGTGCAGTGTATTATTGAATTAACAGTCAACTTGAAAAGCAAGAACTCTGCACTCATTATATGTGTAAATGCATATTTCTTTCCACAATGTGGCATGGGCATAAATTTGCAAAGGCAAAAAATAGTCTTAATTTTGGCAGAACATGCGATGCTGTAGTATGCATACATGCTGCTTATGTGAATATTAGTAGTTTGTCGTTGTTCTTTAATGTTGCTTATATGAGATTTGCTGTTACCATTTTTTTAATAAGCTGGGTGTGTATACTTTCCAGTTGTTTGTTAAATACAAAAGCTGTGATCACATGCCAAAACTGTAAAAGCAGAGAGTGAATGAATCATAAGGTTATAAGTGCTTTCTGCATTTGGCATTTGATTATTCTACATCTGTAATGTGTATTTACATAGTTGTGCTCTAAGGCAATTTTAAACACAGTAGCAACAAAGCTCTTTTCATCCGACTTTCCATTATTGTTTGTGTACCAATTAAGTGATTCAAAAACATCTCCACACATATATTTGTTAAATAAACACTGACAAAATGAAACCAGCTTGCATGTTCTTGAAGCTTGAGTGAAATTACATAAATATGTGTATATGGCAATGCACTTCATGCTAAGTATGTCTTTTTGGAACCTTGAATTAATCAGAAGGATACTGTTTCTTGCTAAGCAATGAAAAGCTCATTGCCAAAAAATTCATACGACAGTTACATTGAGAAAGCAAAAAAAAAAAGTTATTTTATTGTTGGACTGTCTTGTGTATATACATTTGGATGGTAAAATAGTTATGCAAACATTGCATCAGTTTATTTTTTTCTTGTGTGCTTGCCTAAACTTGGCTGGCCTGAAAGCCTATACACAACCTGACCTGGGGAGCTTGGCTCAGGTCACTCAGTGCCCCACTGTCACCGACATAAATTAAGCACGGTGTCACGCGCGCACCAGCAGACATAAACACTTCTCGCTCGTTGACAGCGGAAACTCGCTGTCAAAACGCTGGAGTGACGAAGCGCGGCAAGCGAATTGACCTTCGTGCTAGCATGCCTCTCGCTTCAATGCAAGTCGGCAAAAACACAGCGCGCGGCAGACTCTCCACGTTGCAGATAGCTTTTAAGATAGGGCCAAGGGGATCGTATCGCCGAAGTGGATCGTCGTAAAATACGTCCTGCTTCGGTGCACTGAAACCCTTCCGCGTTGCTTTGCTGGTGAAAATCCTCTGCTTCTTTTTGCGCCAGTCCCGCACGCAAGTTTCGGATTCTCCGAACGCCCGGGATGAGGCCCGATTTCCGTCCATCTCTGCAGACTTGATTGATCAATTTCCTTCTGAATGCGGCATCATGATGAACTCGGCACTTTATAGATAGAGTAGATGCAGAAAACAGGAAGACTAATGCCTAAGCACATGCACTGCAGCACATGGAGGAAGCTACGGCAGCTAGGCTAGAGTGTAGCTAGGCTCGAAGCGCGTGCGAGGCGGCCATTTTGAAATGCCGAGAGCTATATGGTTACGCAGATTTAGGGTCGTACTCGATTCTAACGCGCACGCAATTTTTGGACCTGTTTTATCGGGAAAAAAGTGCGCATTAGATTCGACTAAATACGGTATTAAGTGACTTCTGCCACGTACCAAATTTCTTGACTGCAATAATTTTATTAAGCGATCTCCAGAAATTACATGTGAACTTTTCCTTGGCTCAAGCAGGTTAGTACGTGCAGTGTTTAGTATATAATGTGGAAACAAATTGGCGCCCAGCCTGATACTGGGGTCAGCTTATTCTTTTGGGTGTGAACTTGTATATATAGCTTGTGTTAGCCCTTCTACAAGTAGCAGAAAAGGTTGCTCCTAAATTGTAGACTAGAAAGGTCTGTTTCTTAGCCTGCAGCTTTTATATAGGGCCATCACTGGGCTGGCCCCAGTGCACAAGCCATCAGGCTTTAGTTAGGCTTGGACTCTTAATTCCAGCCTGCTTACAGCTCTAATGTGCCGAGGACACTCAATGCATTTCCTTTGCCGTATTCATGAAGGCGTCATTTAGATCAAGCCGGGCATAGGATTCACGTTGCGTCCTCGGCACGTTCACGCCAGGCGTCATTTAGATCAAGTCAAGCATGGGCGTCAAGTCAAGATGCATTTCTGTATACAGGAGTAAAAGTGATACTTTTATTAATATAGCCTACTAGTAGGACTGGTTGTACCATTTTGTGCATAAAGAATGAAGACTCAGCAGAGAGAGCAGCAGCAAATTTCTTTAGGCAGTCTGCGCAGGTGTACTGAAAGTGCTCTTTTTACTTCTTTTGATTGAAACAATATGGGCTACTCACAAAGTATGTGCCAAAGTGAATTGACGCATATTTTGAGACTAACTTCTACTTCAGAACAGGAATAAGTAACTGCAATGTTATGCACTATGTGGAGAATTGTTTGTGTTTGACTGCCATGTTACTGGCTTGGTTGTATTAATATTTTGGTCGCCCTTTATGTTGTGTTTTCCTGTAGTTTTCTCACTCTTATGTCAGGTAACCAAAATGTTACAGCTGCAAACTCATGAAGGTTAAATGCAAGTATTTTTTTTATTATTGATTTATTGACAGTGGCCGGGTATTAAGTAGGCTGGAGGGGTTCACAACAGTTTGCATTTAATGTTATCTATGGCAATGTGCATTGAGATGGGAATCCACACCTTTGAAGGAATCCCTAGCCAAAATTTCGTAGTGACATTTTTTCGTAGTTGACAAAACCAGTAAACCGTCATAAATTAGGACTGACTGTTCCTACTTCTGACTAATGTGACTGCATTTTTGTGAGTATAAGATGTAGCAATGGCTAATGGAAATCGTGATGCAAATTCAAGTGTTTAAAGCAGCTGTGCCGCTCACAACACATTTTATCATACTGTAATTTCCCATTAATTGACAACACATTTTCTGGTATTTCAAGAAGTTCAACTTGCGTAGCTGTGCAAGTAACTCATATAACTGCACAGTGCGATCTGAAAAAATAAAGATGTAAAGAGAATTGGTTTAAAGTACAGCTTCCTTTGATACCTATTACAAGAAACACTTGCATGCTCTTGCATACTTAGTTTTAGTTTGCTTATGCTTCTTGTCGTGCTGGTTGTATTTGCAACTGTCGCTGTCGCCCCTAAGAGTCACCCCTAAGAAAACTGCTGTTGAGCATGCAGAATTTACAGTAAATAATAGTACAGTTTGCCTAACTGCTTGAAGCTGTTTATGACAGACAGTTGCCTGCTAATTTATTCTGATAACTGGCCCGTGGGTGCTAAAACCTTTCATGGAGTTGGAATTTTGGGATCTATTCTCATAACACATTTGGCATCAGTGCTTGTTTCACTTGTCCTGTGGAAATGAAAAACACCTATCATATTCAGCCCTGGCATTCAGGAAAGTCAGCCAAATAGCCTCGACACCTGACCTGTCTGTGAAAGCCCTGTGCCACCTATCTTTGTGTTACTTGCCAGTGGCAACGTAAATAACTTGAGTGACATAAATACAGCTGCAGGGTATCTCCAACAGCAGGTGATAATGTCAGTCCACTTAGCATACCCTGCCAATGTATCTTTCTTGAACGCCATGGTCATGAGTGAATGATTTATCATTTCTACCAAACAAGACAAGTGAGTACTGATGCTGAAAATGTGATTTTGCTCCATGTGCAATTTGAGCATTAATAAGCCAGTGGCACTTCAAGAGAATTGCAAAAGCTGTCGCAACGAAAATGCAGGCGATTGTGTTAACGCATGCCTGGTTAACAGTTACAAAATGGGCCGAATCAAAGAGAAAATAAGTTGTCTGTTTTGTCATCCAAAACTGGTTTTCTGTATGTTGACCTAATGAAGAATGTAGGGTTTAGTAAGTATAAGGAAGCAAAACTGTACATCTTATTGGAACAAAACTGTACATCTTATTGGAAAAGGAAAAGTAAAGGCTAGCCACTAACTTCCAACAAGAGCTGGCTGGCCTTTATTTTTTTGCAGTAGGCTGTACGTGGTGGTGTGTTAGAGCTAAATATCTCTTTTATGATGCGCATTTGTGAATAATCGTTTACCTTTGGTGAAGTGGGCAGCAGGAGCTTGATGTGGGCAAGTTGGTGTAACATACTTAAAGAAAAATAGTGCAAAATAGACGAGACAAAAAGAAGACGCCTGTCCGACAGCACCCATCCGTCGTACTTGTCTTCTTTTCGTCCCGTCTACTTTGCGCTATTTTTCTTTTCTAGGGCGTGGATATTGTGCCGCCAATCGGCATTCCTAATAAATGCATAAGTATGAAGTGGGCAGCCAGAAAATAAAATATTACAATCAAACAAAAAGCATACTTCATGCACCAGCATTGTAAAACAACTGGAATTCCATGGCACAAATTTTAAGAAATCATTAAGCTTCTTGTGAAACTACGCATGCCATGCTGATGAGCTTGCATTGCCTAGTTTGAAAATGTTATCTGGCAAACGAAACGAGAGTATGCTAAAACGCTTCATGCAAGAGTGCAACTTAGTGGTCTTGATTTTGTCCCTTGTGGTTTGTGCTGCAAATCAGTTGGTATAATTGCACAGTGCAAAAAAACGTGGGCACAGGTGAAGAAAAGACAGGATGATGCTCTTGTGATTAGTTGGGTTCAAACCAAGAGCCCCACAGCTCTGATATGGACATTCTATCGCTACTACACAACCACACCATCAGGCCTGCAAAAAAAAAAAAAAAAAAAAAAAAATTGAATTATAGCCTTACTCTCCAAATTCACAAAATGATTTTAACTTAGTCATTTAAAAAGTAGCATCAGAAAAAAACTAAATCTTCTTTTTTCTTTCTTTTTTCTTGTGTGTGTGTGTTATTGAAATTATATTTGAAAAGCGCTGTTAAATAAAAAAAAAAGAAAAAGTGCTACACTCATGGCCAACATAAGGCGCAGAAACTTGGAGGTTAACAAAGAAGCTCAAGAACAAGTTAAGGACCACACGAAGAGCGATGGAACCAAAAATGTTAAGCATAATGTTAAGAGGCAGGAAGAGAGTGGTGTGGATCAGAGAGCAAATGGGGATAGCTGATATTCTAATTAACATTTAGAGAAAAAAATGGAGCTGGGCAGGCCACGTAATGCATAGGGCAGATAACCGGTGGACCATTAGAGTTGCAGAATGAGTGCCAGTAAAGGGAAGCGCAGTCCAGGATGGCAGAAAATTAGGTGGGGTGATGAAATTAGGAAATTTGAAGGTGCAAGTTGTAATCAAGTAGAGCTCCAAGTCGGGCTAGTTGGTTGACATGCATGGTATAATTTTTTAACTGCGCTAACACACACTGACAAGGACGAGGCAGACAAGACGTGCGCAGACTCGCAACTGAATGTTTAATGGGTGAAAATGACATATATACAGAGAAAAATGAACACATCTGATTGGCAATCCAACCATGGATACGTTGACGTCACACAGTAGCATCTAAAAACGCCATCTCGCAATCAGCTAGTGACACCGAAGGTTCGCTAACACACCCACGTGTAGTTTTTATCTTAAATGCCTCAAACAGTTCCCTAGTACTACGGTCCCTATGACGGTACAGAATTCTAGTTTGTTTAAGAAGTGGGAGGCAAGTTTCCTTGTTTAGTTTTTTACAGTCATTACAATGCTTAGCCACGTGGGAATAACCATCTGAGGTGCTGTTTGTTTTATGTTCTTTCAGCCGAACGTTAATACATCTAGCCGTCTGGCCGATGTATACACACCCACAAGAAAAAGGAAATTCATACACAACTGCGCAGGCACAGGGGACAATGGTTGACCCTTGCTTATGCTCAATCTTGCAGACAAAAGGGCTGTGGTTAGATGCCCTGTCAATTACATTCATTACTCTAGCACATAAACGCGACATTTTCTGAGGGGCTGAGAATACGACGTTGACCCCATACCGCTGCGCTACATTCTTCAAATTGTGTGCAACTTTGTGCTGGTACGGAATTACAGCAAACGCTCTTTTTTCTTTATTAGTGCGGGGTGAGTGCACACCACTATTTTTAACTTTCCTTACGAGTTTCTCACATGTTGCTCCAATTACAAATTTTGGGTATCCAGCATTCGTCAGCCTAGTCACTTGGAAACTGATACTTTCCGTTACTACGTGGGGGCATGACTTCTGTAGTGCTGCATCTATGCACGACAAGGCAATTCCACTCTTTACAATCTTCGAATGCCTGGAGGAAAAATTGAGGGGGGACTTATGGGACCTTGGTCGATAAAACCAACATGTGTGGAATAACTCAAAACGCAAACGTATGTCCAGAAATTGCAATTCATTTTCGTGGGGAAGTTCTGTAGTAAAATTGAAGCCTAGTCCCGACCTACAAAAAACTTCCTTTACTTGAAGAGACAGTTCTTCAAGCCTACTTCCATCTACAAAAATCAGGTAATCGTCGACATAGCGAAAGACACGGGAAGCCATACTACAGACTGTTGTATTAACAGCCCTATCCACTTTAGCCAGGAAGATGTTGCTGAGGGTAGGGGCAACCCTAGACCCTATGCACACCCCTGATTTCTGGATGTATTGCTGCCCTCGCCAGCATACATATGTGGACGACAAATACATGCCCAGTAATTCCAAAAAAGCCTCAAGGGAAACGCCACACTGCATGACAAAGCAATGTTCATTATTAAACTCCGTAATGCACTCTTTTACGGCTACCATAAGTTCGCCCTGCGGTATTGCATAAAACAAATCCTCAACATCTAGGCTGAAAGCTTTGCACCCGCCTGGGTTTTCCTTCTCTAGGTAGCGTACCAAAGCAGTAGAATTAGGCACCAAATACGGATCCCCTATCTCTAAATTGGCGAGGTGCTCTTGAAGGAACCCTGCCACAGTGTACTGCCATGTACCCTTTTCCGAAACGATGGAACGTAACGGCAAGCCAAGCTTATGGGTTTTCACAGAAAAAAAGAGCTGTAGAGACAACCCGGTACTGTTCTTGATACACGAGCGTAACTTACTGAGGTTCAGGTCCTCCAAAAGGGCCATAGCCCTGTCCTTAATCCTTTTACACTTCACAGAGGCGGGAATGAAGTTTTTTGCCAATGCTGCACGGGCCTTGTCTAAGTACGCTTCTTCTGGAAGCACCACAAACATCCCTTCCTTATCGGACTGAAGAAGGCACAAATTAGAAGAAGTCAGGTGATCAACAAGCTGCTTAGCTTTCCCCGAATCATGTTGTCCTCCTGGTGCACTCTTGAGGACTTGGATGCATTCCTGCGTGCACCTCAGGCGGACGTTTTCTGGCACCTGACGGCAGATGCCTCTTGCCATGGCCAGCTTCTCTGTGGGGGAAGACGCCGGTTCGTGGCAAAATTTCGGGCCTAGTTGCAAAATCCTTTTAAGGTGCTCCGGTAGTTCCGCACCATCTACACACATGACATTTTCTTGCGATACACATGCTTTCCTTTTTCTTTTCTTCGGCAGTAGTGGGAAAAAAGACGACCACAACAGTTCCGTAGCTTTGTCTGCTTCTCTCTTCCAGTCCTTGTAGTTCCTGTCAATCGTTTCTTTCAAGACTGCCTTTATCATTGGCGCATGCCACGTAAAGGCAGTCTTGAAAGAAACGATTGACAGGAACTACAAGGACTGGAAGAGAGAAGCAGACAAAGCTACGGAACTGTTGTGGTCGTCTTTTTTCCCACTACTGCCGAAGAAAAGAAAAAGGAAAGCATGTGTATCGCAAGAAAATGTCATGTGTGTAGATGGTGCGGAACTACCGGAGCACCTTAAAAGGATTTTGCAACTAGGCCCGAAATTTTGCCACGAACCGGCGTCTTCCCCCACAGAGAAGCTGGCCATGGCAAGAGGCATCTGCCGTCAGGTGCCAGAAAACGTCCGCCTGAGGTGCACGCAGGAATGCATCCAAGTCCTCAAGAGTGCACCAGGAGGACAACATGATTCGGGGAAAGCTAAGCAGCTTGTTGATCACCTGACTTCTTCTAATTTGTGCCTTCTTCAGTCCGATAAGGAAGGGATGTTTGTGGTGCTTCCAGAGGAAGCGTACTTAGACAAGGCCCGTGCAGCATTGGCAAAAAACTTCATTCCCGCCTCTGTGAAGTGTAAAAGGATTAAGGACAGGGCTATGGCCCTTTTGGAGGACCTGAACCTCAGTAAGTTACGCTCGTGTATCAAGAACAGTACCGGGTTGTCTCTACAGCTCTTTTTTTCTGTGAAAACCCATAAGCTTGGCTTGCCGTTACGTTCCATCGTTTCGGAAAAGGGTACATGGCAGTACACTGTGGCAGGGTTCCTTCAAGAGCACCTCGCCAATTTAGAGATAGGGGATCCGTATTTGGTGCCTAATTCTACTGCTTTGGTACGCTACCTAGAGAAGGAAAACCCAGGCGGGTGCAAAGCTTTCAGCCTAGATGTTGAGGATTTGTTTTATGCAATACCGCAGGGCGAACTTATGGTAGCCGTAAAAGAGTGCATTACGGAGTTTAATAATGAACATTGCTTTGTCATGCAGTGTGGCGTTTCCCTTGAGGCTTTTTTGGAATTACTGGGCATGTATTTGTCGTCCACATATGTATGCTGGCGAGGGCAGCAATACATCCAGAAATCAGGGGTGTGCATAGGGTCTAGGGTTGCCCCTACCCTCAGCAACATCTTCCTGGCTAAAGTGGATAGGGCTGTTAATACAACAGTCTGTAGTATGGCTTCCCGTGTCTTTCGCTATGTCGACGATTACCTGATTTTTGTAGATGGAAGTAGGCTTGAAGAACTGTCTCTTCAAGTAAAGGAAGCTTTTTGTAGATCGGGACTAGGCCTTCAATTTTACTACAGAACTTCCCCACGAGGATGAATTGCAATTTCTGGACATACGTTTGCGTTTTGAGTTATTCCACACATGTTGGTTTATCGACCAAGGTCCCATAAGTCCCCCCTCAATTTTTCCTCCAGGCATTCGAAGATTGTAAAGAGTGGAATTGCCTTGTCGTGCATAGATGCAGCACTACAGAAGTCATGCCCCCACGTAGTAACGGAAAGTATCAGTTTCCAAGTGACTAGGCTGACGAATGCTGGATACCCAAAATTTGTAATTGGAGCAACATGTGAGAAACTCGTAAGGAAAGTTAAAAATAGTGGTGTGCACTCACCCCGCACTAATAAAGAAAAAAGAGCGTTTGCTGTAATTCCGTACCAGCACAAAGTTGCACACAATTTGAAGAATGTAGCGCAGCGGTATGGGGTCA
The DNA here is from genome assembly GCF_013339745.2 of Dermacentor silvarum. Classification (NCBI taxonomy): domain Eukaryota; kingdom Metazoa; phylum Arthropoda; class Arachnida; order Ixodida; family Ixodidae; genus Dermacentor; species Dermacentor silvarum. Next base: position 36,186,786 of record NC_051154.1, read on the forward strand.
ACGTCGTATTCTCAGCCCCTCAGAAAACTGTCGCGTTTATGTGCTAGAGTAATGAATGTAATTGACAGGGCATCTAACCACAGCCCTTTTGTCTGCAAGATTGAGCATAAGCAAGGGTCAACCATTGTCCCCTGTGCCTGCGCAGTTGTGTATGAATTTCCTTTTTCTTGTGGGTGTGTATACATCGGCCAGACGGCTAGATGTATTAACGTTCGGCTGAAAGAACATAAAACAAACAGCACCTCAGATGGTTATTCCCACGTGGCTAAGCATTGTAATGACTGTAAAAAACTAAACAAGGAAACTTGCCTCCCACTTCTTAAACAAACTAGAATTCTGTACCGTCATAGGGACCGTAGTACTAGGGAACTGTTTGAGGCATTTAAGATAAAAACTACACGTGGGTGTGTTAGCGAACCTTCAGTGTCACTAGCTGATTGCGAGATGGCGTTTTTAGATGCTACTGTGTGACGTCAACGTATCCATGGTTGGATTGCCAATCAGATGTGTTCATTTTTCTCTGTATATATGTCATTTTCACCCATTAAACATTCAGTTGCGAGTCTGCGCACGTCTTGTCTGCCTCGTCCTTGTCAGTGTGTGTTAGCGCAGTTAAAAAATTATACCATGCAAGTTGTAATCAGCTAGCGCAAGACAGGGGTAATTAAAGATCTCGTGAAGAGGCCATCATCCTGCCAGTGGACATAAATATAGACTGATGATGATGATGCTCATGGCTTACTAGTGTTATGAAGCAGAGCGTGCTGAAAAATATTAGTCGATTCCATAAAATCTGAAATGTATAACCAGGATTTACGTGTACTGTCAAGTGGAGCTCGCAGAAGAGTATATTACATGGCTTTGGAGATTTACAGCGACATGCTGTAGGGCCCCTCGATTCATGGCCTCCCGCATAGCTCAAGTGTGCTGTACACGCACAGTATACCTCCAATCAAGCTGAAGTTACTGGACGAATAGCCAAGGTCATCACCATCCCTGCTGTATGTTACTTTGTTGAGGTGTACATCTTTGGAGGGGTCTTCCTGACTCATGCATATGATGCACTGGAGAGCTTCGAATTTCACCATGTCACCATACCTGAGCCACCGCTTGGTGAACAAACTTGTTCACTTGTACAAGGACATAGTGACAAGTTACTGAGCACTGCACAGTGGCATTCAAACAAAACCAATCTTGAGCATTTCGTCTGTAAATATTCACTTGATCATATAAGTGAGGTTGGTGGGTCATGTGAAGGAGTGCATGGCAGCTAGTGGAGTGGCATAGTGTGGTCATTGACACCAGGCTTGGTAGTCAGTGTGATATTTTTTTTTCTTCCATGTAAATGAAAATAGAAGCTCAAAAGAATACTTCCCAAGTCTAAGCTGTTGCACTTTAGTGTCTTTTAAGAAATTGGTGGTGTCCATGCATGATGTCACCAATGACTTCTCAACTGTTTCTGGCACTTGTTTGGTCATATTGTTACTTTTATGTGCAAATATCAAAAGGTGTTTTGAGGTTTGCTTGCACTCAGCCACAACATTTATGCCTAAAACTTTATTCAGTGGAACAAACTCTGCTTTATGATGCAATTAAGCTTTTAAACAGGATGTCCCAATTATCTGACTGCAGTAATGTCTGCAGTATGCCAAAACTATGGCCTCTGAGAAGGCAACAACGTGCCACAATCTCAGAAGCCAACCTCTAAACCATTGAACTTTCAGTTCGTTGACAGTGTGTTATGAAGTTGGAGAATGCTTTATGAAAGCAGAAAACCTGTGCATTGCTTCCTGACATGCACTACCACATGAGCATGCCCAATTGCAGTTTGCAGTTTGCAGATGCTCCTACATTTGTCTTCCATTGTTTTTGTTCTAGCGGGAGCTGGAAGCCCCCTCAGTGCAGTTTGGACACAGCTTCTCCAAAATAAAACTACTGCACAAAAATAAATCATTCTGGTAAATTTTTTATTGTATAGCAAATAAAATGCAGCTTGTCACCAGAGGTTACTCGACGTCTTGAAGAACTCAAATTTGGTTTTACCGTGCAACAGATACATGGACATAGAAGAAGTGGTTGCTCAGAAAATAGCAATCCTAGACGATTTCACCATCTTGAAAGATTTGCAGCATAAGCTTGAAGTATCTTGCATTCATGGAACTTGTATGTGTTTTGATTCAATCTTTTAAACAGGAAAAGTGAAATGTCATCTTATGTGGAGTGAGCCAGCTACTACAAGGCAACTTGAGACTCCAGGGCAGTGAAATATGTGACAGACTCTGCGAAATATTTGAGAGCACTGTTTTACTCTGGAGCAGAACACTTGAAGGCCCATGTATTGGAGCTGAGAACCAAGGCGACCTAAGCTGCTTTGATATAACATCTACCAATTGGCACCCGAGGTGTCCTGCTATGCGGTATTATTGGTCACCAGTCACTCTGGCCATTAAAAAATACAAGGTTACATGGGCCTCATGAACAGTTCCTAGAGATTTAATGCACTGAGCTTTCTTTGGAAACTAACAGCGATTTTTTGTATCTAACTGATTTCATGAGCTGATCCCTAAGATGTGCATTCTAACACAGCTGTAAAAAACTGCAAAGTGGTACGGTATCACTGCGTGGTGGTACCGATGGTATTCTGTGGCACCACACAATGTTTAAGGGGAGTGTTCTCAAATTCTTCCGTCGTGACAGCGAACATTTTGAGGTGCTGCGCCTCTGGTCACAGACACTGCCCTATGTTCCGAAACGGTCCTTAAGGAAGTGGCGCTCAAAGTACTACATTTGGCTCCCACATACAGGTAAGGCATGGTGGTAAGGAGGGCACCACTTATAACACATAGTGCAACATACTGTCACAAATAACCACCTCCCAAAGCATGCTAAATGCAAATAGCAACTGGGGTTGGTTCTTCATAATTTTTTTTAGGCGCTGAAGGACCTTAATAAAGGTTTACCATACCATACCATACCACCACCGCCATCATCATTGACATCGACGGAGGGTGGGAAGGGACAAGGGTTAATCCCCCCTTTCCCTGTCTCGCCCCGAAGCCGGACCAGTTTTCAATAAAGTTTATTCCCCCTCTCATGACTAGTGATCATGTGCTTAAAACTGAGCCTTTGCCCCTGATAGCTTTAGTTTTTGCGCTAGTTAGTACAAGTGTGGTACCTATTACACAGAAAAATATTCCAGCTGTAAACATATGCATCTGCATTTGACTGTTCGATTCGATATTCAACACTTATTATTTGCCCACCCTCTATAAGAAACTAAAAAGTCAAGCATTTAATTTTCCCATTATCGATTAGTTAAATATCTATTTGCAACTTAATTTGGTTTGAAAAAGAGCTAGGGAGAACTACTAAAATTAAATCATTAATAATGACACGAATACTGAGAATTGGCAGCTAAGGAATTAAGTTTAGATCACCAAAAGCCCACATCTTCTGAAGTCATTGGCAGTATTAACACTTTATAACCATAAATTTTGGGATTGCAAAAATGTATTTAACTCATTCTTTTGCAAAAACACTCTGTCGTGGCCAGCAACTGCAATTAGTACTCATTCTCTCTGCCTGTGACTTGCATCACCTGAATAAGTTTGTAGACACAGTGAACTTCTTTAACAACAACTGGCCCCGGTTTAGACTTAATACAGCTGTCTAAAGTTCAGTTAATCACCAGAGAATTACGATGTAATAAAATGTTTGAAGCTGGGTGTTTTCTTTACTACTGAAACAATATAGCATAGTTGTGACAGCTTATTAATGTAAGTTTATTAAAGTTCATGGAATGTCTTGGCTAACTATACCACCAGAATTTTATTATTTTTCACCAATGTAAAACTGATTGTTGACTGTCTAATGAACAATTTACACAGAAATTTAATCTCCGAACTTAGGACGAATTCATATTCTGTCAGCAATATTGCACTGAGTTTTTTAATAGAGCTTATGTATTGCGCATGCTTTACCGCATAACACTGACTTTAACGAAAGCATTTGAATCGGCTAACCTTTAAGCACTCTTCAATAAATTAATCTGGAACCTCTAGATGTTTGTGGATCTGCTTTAAATCTTTCATGTTAATCAAGTTATTGCATTTTTGAACTTCGTGGCCGTTACCATGGACCGGGCGAATGACACCACGCCTTACTACGCACGCGACTGTGTCTGCTGCATAGTCTGCTGCATTGTGAACGATACTTGATCAGTCAGATGCCTGTGTGCGTGCGTGTGTATGTGTGTGTTTCCTTCTCGGACCTCTCTTTCTATGCGAATAAGTGCTTTCTCTGTCACGAGGTGTGTAGTGCTAGAGACATGGGGGTGTGTGAGCGCGTTTCATCGCTGAGGTTAAACTGTACCCTCAACCATCCCTTTTCTGCAAGACGGCTAAAAGTAAACTACCTACACTGTGCTGGAATGCCTCATCTCCTACGTTGCCGATCGCTCCAAGCGGCACCGTTTCGTTTTTTGAGCAGAAAAACCTGCGAAAGCCACTGCTAGCCACTGCCACTGGCGTTGCTCAGAACAAAATGGTGGCAGAAACGTAGCCGTGTAGTCCATTTGGTACTAGGGCAATGCCGACGAAGTTACATGTTGATAACCTCCATGTATGCCTCTGCCGCGCGAAAGCAGCAGTAGCAGCAGCAACGGGGCCTCTGATGGGTCAACCATTCTTTATTCTGTGGGTGGACGGTTAGTAAATATAGACCGTATAGACTATAGACCTAACAAAAGGCATAGCCGCTATCGCCATCGCCATTATAACATTTTTTTTTTTTTTGTGAAGTCAAGCCAAGCCGAGCTAGGCCAAGGTGAAGTGTGGTTTGTTTCTCGCTGCTTAGCACATGCTGCACTACAAGACACGGTTGCGGTGCCCCGACGTCACCGGCGAAATTGTACGCTTTCATGGTCTCACGTGCTCGTGAAACATTGTTGTAATGGGTAAAAGAGTGCGAGTAAGCAGTTCAAGTGAAGAACCATGTGCAAAGTTGAAGTACTTGATTCACAAAGTAAAGTTTTTCAAGCCAGCACCGAAGGCTATCACTGTTATGGCCTATGACCATGTGGCTGAAAAGCTAGCTGTGGTGAGGTGCGTATAGGGGCTGCTTCTATCTTTCTATAATACGCGTTTAGTATAGTAACCGTCGCTAGTGCTTGAACAGGTGGGGTTAATATGCGTGTCGTATGAAAATCCTGAAGTTGAATGTTCCCAGTTGAACATGTGTTGCCGGCGCATTTGTGTTATGTCCGTGCTTATTGCTGCTAGCTGTCGGATGCGTGTTCATAGATGTCAGAATTGGTTGAAAAGATGCTGAGTATTTTAGGATGCCCCACAAGCAGGCGTCTGTAATGCGAGATCGTCGTGCGCAATGTTATATCGCTGTGCTTTGAGCTTTGAAGCTTAAAAAAAAGCAGCATGCTCGCGCAGCTTTCACTTTCATTCCTTATCGACTTTATATCTTTGATTTCTCTTGTGAACTCCCTCCTCCGCTTTTTTTTTTTTTTTTTTTGACTAACCGACATGTTGCGACGTTGCCCTCATGTGGTCGCTGTGGTACATTGAATTCTTTACGCTTCTCAGTCTCCGGCCTGTCTCTAGGCACTTGAAAGCCCGCAGTCTCAAGTGATCAGAATACGTTATTTTAAAAGGTTATTAAAAATAAGGCCCTTGCTCCTGTTAATAGTAAACGCGCATACACGTAACTATATACACGGAATCGTATCCCGGCCCCGGCGGCCGCATTTCGATGGAGGCGAGATGCAAAGATGCCCGTGTGCTTGCGTTGTAGTGCACGTTAAAGAACCCCAGGTGGTCATAATTAATCCGGAGCCCACCACTACGGCGTGCCTCATAATCAGAACTGGTTTTGGCACGTAAAACCCCAGAAAGAAAGAAGATATACAACTGATCACATACATTTTTGAAGTACAACTTTTTTAATGTATTTATCATTTATATGATGTGAGAACTAAGACATAAATTTTTAGTAAAACTGTTGATACGTTACTGTTACACTTTCCAGGCTCTTATGCTCTGAAATACTGGTCCCGTTTAGTTCCTTTAAGATCATGTTTATTAGCTTCCCATGTATTATGCTTCCTTTATTACATTAAAAACCATGATGGTGCACCACCAAGTGGCATCGTTGTCGGCTCCTACGTTGACTGCTACATGTCGTCACTGAAAACGATCACTTTGCAGTGTTTGCCGGGTGGCACAGTAGGATTGCCAACTGTGTTAAACATTCATGGCTAGGACTGCTCCAAAAATAGAGGCTCCGAGTATAATGCATGGCTACAACTGCTCCAAAAAAGTGTTTAACGTTTAATCTAACCACCAGGCAGTGATACTGACCTTTATTTAGTATGTTTTCGATAGCTTGTTGGCTTTCTATTTAACTTCAATTAATGTTTGGGTGAGAATAGCTTTTTCCCACATCGGTGCATTCTTTTTCCATGGTTCCCTAAGAAACGTCATAACGAGGTTCTACTGTAGGTTGTACAAATATATGTTGTGTAATATGTTAAATTTTGTAGGAAGTGCCGCTTCCAAGTAACATATTTTAGGCAGTATTTATAAATTGAGGTCTATCAAAATCAATTTTGCCTCTCATAGTATTTATCAAATGTGGAATTGATAGTCTTTGCGCTGACTTCCGTGGCTTGTTCTTTTGCCAGGTGTTTTGTATTCTGTGCGTAAGTGATACCGTGGCAGTCTGACATGCTTGACAATTCAAGTTTGTTTTTATGTATGTAAGTAGCTCAGGCATAGTTTCTTTGCTCATAAGTGAATTCTCACACTTGCATTACTTTTACCTTGCTTTGCCTTTGGATCATAAGTGACCTGTCATGGTGGCTTGATAGATATGGCATCCTGCTGCTGAGAAATGAGGTCGCAGGTTTGATTCCCAGCTGTGGCGGATACGTTTTGATGGGGGTGAACTGTAAAAATGCTTGTGTAATTGAATTTTAGCGCACGATAAAGAATCTCAAGTTTGAAATAATTTGAAGCACCCACTACGCTATCTCTCATCCCCTGTGTTGCTTTGGTATTCAACCGTTTCTGTACTGCTGATGAGTATAATCGTCACGAGCAAAAGTACCTTGCAGTTTGAACAGATTTAGTACGTCTGTCAATCAGCTTGTAGTGGCAGTTTTTTACTCTAGCTGGCCTGTGTGTAGCCTTTCTGTACAGAAAACAAATTTTGCAGAATTACTCATCTCTGAAGAGACGAGTAATTACGTGGTGTCAATTCAACAGCAAGTCATACCCATAGTCAAGCAATATAAATACCTCGGCGTAAACATAAATGATGGAAAGACTTTTTCAAGCACCCACCAAGATAATCTTAAAATAAGGGGAAAGCGGAATGCAGCACTAATGAAACATAGGCACTTTGGGGCCACAATAAATATGAGGTGCTGAGTGGAATCTGGAAAGAAGTAATGGCGCCAGCACTTATGTTCGCCCAAATGCCATTCTCTGCTTAAAATAGGAAATCTTGTCGGGGTTGGAAGTTAACCTAAGATCAGTAGGCCGGTTGACTTTGGGAGCCCACAGTAAAACCACAAATGAGGCAGTGCATGGTGGCATGGATTGGGCCTTTTTTTATGTCAGAGACGTGCAGAGCAAAATTATGTATAAAGAAAGATTTGGGAACATAGATCAAAATAAATGGGCGGCAAAAGTGCACAGGTATCTGTACCTGAAAAGCGTGGACACAGTATGGAGGAAGAGGTCAAGGAAGTTGGCAACCAAGTACAGGATAATTGAAACTGTAAATAGACAACCAAGGGGGGGAGTCATCAGAAAGAAAGAGAGAAATAGAGACACTGAATTAGATGCATAGATGCAAAGAATGGAAACAAAAAGTACAATGGATATGTACAATAAGAAGAAGAAAGAAAGTAGAAGGGAAAATTTGTACGCCAACACATAGGGCAGTGCCTTGCTATCTGAGGCTACAGCTGGTTGCCTAAGGACAAAAACATACCGGAGCAAATATTCGCAACAAGATGAGGCATATGTATGCTGCAGCAAAAATCCGGAGACCACTCAGCACATCCTAATGGAATGAGAATGGATTAACCCAGTGAGGGGGGGGGGGGGCTGTAGGTAACGTAAATTTCCAGAAGCGCATGGATTTAAAGTGGACGGAAGCATCAACCGGTCAGCAGTGGAGATAAGCAAGGGACGTATAGAGTATTGTTAGAAAAATAGTAGGGAAAAGATTGATATGAAAGGATCCGTTACAGGCATACGTAGCGGTACAAGGTAGAGAAGTTTTTCAAGGTAGATAGAAGTTTTGAGGAAGAGAAAAAAGCTAAGGAGATGTATTAAACAATGCTAGAATGAAAAGCATGTATTGCCTACCTGATTAAATCAAGCAGGCTAGGTGACTACTTGTCACCGCCCCTTTTCAAAGGGCAAGCCAATAAATCTTCTTTATTTTTGGCTGCTTGAATGCTTGCACTGGAAACATGGCTTGCCTGCATGCCATATTTCTGGGGAACTCGGTAAAATTTGTGCCATTTCCTGTTGTATGAAGTAAACCAGATAATCCTATTTGCATCATAAGTATAGCTCCAAGCTTTCCCCCAAAACGTAACCAGTATTTAAAAAAAAAAAAAAAAAAAGGGCACTAGAACTTACTTTTTTCCTTATTCACAGAAAACCATGAGCGACTGCAATTTTATTTTGTACTCATAAACAGTGCACAAAAATAATGCCTAAGTACAGGAGGGAGAAATTTAGTGAACGCATGGTTTGTATGTACCTCAACTAGTGGTATGTACTGGCATGAACGGCTTCTGTTTTTGGGTACTTGCTAGATATCCTTTAGGAAGTGTTGATGGCCTGGAAAGCTTGCGGTCAGTCGTGCAACAAGGTCTGCTTGTTGTAGGTCAACCAGATCATGGTTGGTCTTCAGTTCACATGTCACCTTCTCTAAAATGCTTAAGCAATTGTACAGGTGGCTTGCAAACTGATTTTGTGGCTGCATTGTTGGAGTGCCACTAGCACAAGGAAATGCAAAGCCTTATTTCAATATTGCTATCTTCAGCAACACTGAAATCTGCAAAGAGGAACTTAGTGTGGCATTCACAATGTCACTTGAAATATTAGCTTACCCGCTTTAGTCACTTTCACGTTGTGCTGCTAAGCCAGAGGGTGAGAGATCAAATCCCAGCCATGGGCGGCTACATTTCGATGGGGCCAAATGTAAAGATGCCTGTGTACCATGCATTGGGTGCACATTAAAGAACCCCAGGTGTTCAAAATTATTCTAGAGTCCTCCATTATGGCGTGCCCCATAATCAGAACGTGGTTTTGGCATGTAAAACCCCAGGATTAAATTTTTTGTCAATATGCAAACAGATGACTTGCAGAAAACAAAGTCAATGGCAGGCAAATTGATAAAACTGTCACAGTGTCATCAACTGTGGTTGACATGGCTTTGCTGCATCAGCCGTGTCATCCATCAGCCTTCCATGGCTTCATTAAGATGTGGAATAGGCTTTTTGTGGGCCCAGCCTGTAGAATATAACACACAAGTCACATGCAGGTGTTGTAGTGAAATATCTTGCTGGAAGCTGTTGCTAATTTTTGAACTTATGAAGGTGTACTGCTGGCAGAGAATGAAAACTCCAGGCTGCATTTCCTCGCATGCTGTTTTCTCTAATGGGTGGTTCTTGAGCAGAGAAATTTTCTAATCAAGTGCTGGAATCTCCCATTTGCTTCTATAAGTAGACAAAAAAGAAATACTGAGAATGCTGCCTGGATGGATGGATGGAAAAACTTTATTAAGCGAGCGAGTTTGGACCCTTCAAGGGCCCAGGGCCACCACACAGCCCTCACATTATGCGCATGTGTCCAGGCCACGTCGGGCCATGGCACTGGCACCCCGGTTCATGCAGCGAAGTTGGGTGTCCGGGTCCTGCGATGCAAGGAGGGCCTCCTATTTCTCCCATGTTCTGATGGCGGGCTGTCCCTGTGGGGGAGGAACGGCAGGGCAGCTGAAGATGATGTGGTCTAAGGTGGCGTGCGACTCTCCACAGAGTGCACTCTGGGGAAACAGGGTGGAAGTGGGATAGGAGCTGAGGGGTGGGAAGAGTTTGGGTCTGGAGTCGCCTCCAGAGGATTTGTTGGGCGTGGGATAGTCAGGGGTGGGGAGGGGGTAGAGTCAATGGGCAAGGTGTGCTTGTTGGTCAATTTTGGAGAACGTGTGTGTCCGCTTCCTTGAGAAATCCTGGCTGGGGTCGCCATTTGCCCGGCTAACAAGTCCTCGGGCTATCTAGTAGTTCATTCAGCTGGAAAGCTTTTAAATGAGTGAAAAGTGAAAGGTCCTGCTAGTTCCGTGCTGGCTTACAGTGAGTACTTCAATCAACTGGTGGACTACAATCACTGTCCCTTTGACAGCAAGCAGGGCCTAATAGTCATAGCAATGTCACGCATTTGATTGTAATTAAATATTTAATTCTAAAATTTTGTTTTAAAATAGCAGGATTCAATTTAAAATAAATATTTGTATACTCCATATAAATTATTAATTGCTAAGGTTCTCCTGGCATCAATTGGTGGCTTTCGTATAACAGCTGAGCTAGTTGTACGTTATTATTCTCCTAAGCATAAGGTTAATAGTAGAATATGTGGCTGTGGTAGCAATATTTTTATGGGGTTTGAATGCAAAAGTACCTTGTACTGAGGTTACGTCTCATTAACAACTTCAGGTGGTCCAAGACAATTGCAAAGTCTTCAGTATTGTAGTTGCTCTCATAGCCAAGGCATATGTTTAGTGTGTGCACACAATCTTTTAATTATTTATTCGATTATTGGTCAGGTCTGTGTTTAGTTGGCACAGTGGATCAAATAAGCTACAATGCTAGACCAATCAGGCAGATTTCTTTAAGAGCAATACCCAGCAGTCTGCCTGTTTTCAAGCACATGGCCATTTACACTATATTTATTACTCTTTGTATGACACTGTTTCTAATGCTTGAAATGGTTTCACTTTTCCAGGTCTGACTTTTCCATAGAAATATGGAACTTCAAGTTCACACCATGTGTCGAAGGGGTAAGGTTCTGGCATCGTTATTTCTGCCGAACTATTACATTTATTTTTTTCCTCTGTTTAATAATAATAACACTAAAAAATTAACATTTTATGCTCCTCTTCTCTTGATTTTTCAGGTTATACTTGGCAACCCAAACAATTCTGTGGAAGCAGCAGCTTGGCACAACGGGCGGTTATTCACCACCGGCCTGCATGGTCGTATTGTCGAATATGATCTTATCACTTTTCAGCAAAAGGTGGGAGATCGTCTTTTCTTTCTGACTTACTGATATCTGTTATTATATAACATGGTCTATATTGTTTCATATAACTGTTTAGGAAATTTTATTCCTAGTTATCAGTTTGACATTTTTATTAGCCCCGAGAACGACCTACAGGGGCGCTGCGAGCGCCGCTCGCGTGACGTCAGGGCACGGACTCTCGCCTGTCGTCTGCTGCCGTTCGGGCGCTGTCCGGGCGCCTTCTGCAGTGTTTCCGTTTGTTTGCCGTCGTTCCCTGTGCTTGTATACTTATGACGGTCATCTCAAATACATTTTACGATATCTTCATTCGCGCAAACTTATTCAAAGAGCTTATTTCCTAGACGACAGTTTATTTCTCAAGGGCAACTCTACAGTGCCAGCTGAAGGAGCTCAGACCAGTCCATTGCGTGTTTTCCATGCGGGGATCTAGACTTTGCAGATTGAGGGACTAATAAAAAAGTATAAATATCACGTGACTAATAAAAGCATAAATGCATAAACATAGCACATAAGAATCCAATTAGAATACCATACCTGCATTGGTGCAACGGGCATGTCACTATATCTACTACATATGACTGCTACATTTACCTTGATTTTAACCCATTAAAACGTGTTTGCTTATGACGAGTAGCTCATGGTATAATATCTAATTTGTCGTTTCTTCACAGAAACGCTCGGCAGTAACACGAGGACCTGACAGTGCAGTTTCGATTCAACCAGCATCACTTGTTCCTTTAACTGGTTCTCAAAATTAGGCCGTTCTTCACCGGTTAATTTCAAGTGGCGGTAATTTGAAGTGAAGCTAATTGAAGCTTACAGCTATTTGCAGAATACGCAAAGGAATGTACCAATATTTATTCACTGTTCCGCGCTACACGTTCAACTCACTTGTGCAATTTACTGCTGCTTGTTTCTTGATGAACGGACATCACGAATATGTTTGGCGAACTGACACAGGCTGCTCGGCCCATTTTTTTTAGTGAAATATGCCTTTTGAACCGTATGGCTGCAGCTAGAAAGAAGCCAAAGCCTCATTCATTAGCAGTATCAGGCTTATTGAAGATATTATTCGCCCGTGGAGGTCAAAAATGAAGTGAATTCATTTGAGGCTTCTGGTGTCTTCTCTATATGTGGCAGGTATACGCGAGGTTCTCTTTTACATACTCGCGAAGCGAATAGTTCTCAGTTCGGGGGGGGGGGGGGGGGGTATTTAGACAACGCAGGATCGAGACATGGTGAGGCAGAAGGCGTTTGAATTTTCCTCTTCAGCGCAGCCTGCGCTGTATAGCGTCGAGTATACCTTAGGCAGCATTGTAATTGGCGCTTAAAGAACTGCTTCATGGTTTCAATTCGAAGTTGTAGTGAACTGATGGGTTTCGCGAATAATTCGTGCCTCGCCATAACCACAGTCGGTAGATTTAGTTGCGTAAGGGCTATGCCATGATGTCGATAAAGGCAACTGAGAGTCACTATGAAACTTTGTCTGGCGTGCAATTGATAGGCTCTCGATATTAACAACGAAACTGTTATTTCAGGTGATTGCTGTTATGGTATTCGTGAAGTATATACATGCTATACGTGACGCGCCGTCGTGTTAACAGCCATGAGCAATGCGTTTTCTGGGTGCCTGTTTCAGAGAACGGTGAAAGTATTAGCAAATGTTTTCATGCAAAATGCGCACCTAACTCTTCCTTTTACGCATTAATAAAGTAGCCATATTTGACTAGAACAACTCACCGTAAGTTTCCTCGAAAGCGACGGAGCATCAGTGGGCTTCAAATCTAGCAGCGGCGATAGTTCTATTTTGGCTCGTGCGCAATCGATAACGGCATTGTGGCACGAGAGAAAAATAACCCAGCCGATGATGACATCGTGAGAGCAGGAGGAAATGATGACGAATTCCATGGCGTATACAATGTCCTGAATTTAATAATAATCATCATAAATGATTCGCTGTGCATGCAGTTTTCTTCTAACATGCATTTATAATATTGACATGAAATACCAATACCAATATTTTTTTCCTTGTAAAATGCAATGTCCCTCATAGCTAAGCACTAAGGGAATGTTAAGTGTTTTGCAGAGCATCATACACAATTTCGTGTGTTGAAATTGCAGACATTCTTTTTACGCAAATTTTATGAACAGACGCTGCGCATATATGCATTGCAAAACCAGTAGACCCCTCCAATGCTACATAGCTTGCGATATCCAAGCGGCAAATTTTCACGACTCGTGGTTTTGAAGAAGAAACTGCCGTTCAAGCATGACAGTAAAAAGAAGCCGACATATCCTTCAATATAAGTATGGCTTAAGCTACCAATACTCCAAGCATGCACGAAGGGAACGAGCGCGCGCAGCAGCCGAGCGAGCGCCGTCCTGGCCGTGACGTCACTCGTAGAGGGTGCCACTCCAACTTCTCGCCGCTAATAGTTGGATGACTATTCTACTTTTTTCCTGTATGCCTGCTTACATTTAGAGCAAATTTCTATTCAGGTTGTTTAGTGTATTTTGAATTGAATGAACAAAAGAACCATTTTGTTGGTAGACAAATGAGACCAGTGAAATAATGCTAATAGTTAGCAATTTAGAGTATTTCTTTGAATGCACAAAGTAAATTAGGAGTTAAGTTAGTTATGCAGTGTCTTCTAAAATGTTTGAATGCCGTGTATTCATGTTCACTGACTGTATGTGTAAATGTTCCTTCTTTTATAACTTATTGCTCCTATAAATTTGCTCAGTGCACATTTATTACTGATGTTTTAATATAAGATCTACCACAACTCTTACACTAGTTGTGAGGATCTACCTGTATATAATGCATGTTTTACTTTTGTGACAATAATAATGAACTTTATTGACTCTTGAATATTCATTTAGGGGTGCAGTTGTTGCCTATAATGTAGAGGACCTTTGGGAGCACTCAATGAATATTATGCAGAAAGTTGCATCTAAAGATATACTGAATAGAAATTTAGAGATGTGAGGGATGCATTGCTATTGAATTCCTGCTACACCACTCTTTTTGGATGCAGTCACAATTTTGCATATTTTTGAGCTTGTGACTATATTTTTGGAGTTTTATGAGCATGGACTGAGCTGTTTCTCTGCTTTTCTGTTCTGTATGATGTCACATTTACCTCAGTAAACCAATAGACAGGGAAAATATCTAACAAAGCATGATTTTGAAGGGCCCCTCACCAGGTTTGGGCACTGCCAACAAACGAGCGTGGCCCGTAGATCATGTGATGGTGATCAGGTCTTCGAGGTATGAAACGGCTGCATGTGGCGAAAATGGTCAAAATTCTAAATAAAAGGGCACAAGTCCTTTTTCTTGAGGGAGCCGCACTTCAAGCGAGAGAGTCGAGGTCGCACGCAGTGATGCCTCTATGCAAGACGCATTGCTTACAGTGTCACCAACCATGGCACATGACTTCAATTAACAGTCCAATGTGGAAGGCGCCACAAAAAAGAACGAAGAAAAAAAAAGGAGGTGGTGCTTGCCACGTGAACTCGACGCTGTCCCTCGGCTTCGGTATGGGAGAAGGCAGGGAAGAAACTCTGCTTGCAGACGTGAATCAAGGCAGAGAGAGCCTCTGTTTATAGTGACACTCGCCTCTTGGCAGAATGGTAGCAGGAACTTCAATTTCTTAAAAACTCCTCCAATAAGCACTCCCTAGATGGCAGCTTACAGTTTCCAGTGTATAACCAAAATTTTCAATGGGGCCTCGTGAGGGGCCTTTTTAGGTAGCAGTCAAACATGCTAATCAGTATATGCTGGCATCATCATGCTGTCAATATAAGGCATCAGGTTTATCTTGTCTATTCTCTCTACTTTCAAGATGCAGTACATTTTTACACAGCTGAACTTTTGTGTAACACCACTACTGAGAACCAAACAAGCAGCTTTCTTGCCATTGCGAAGTCATTAAGTAGACGGGCCAGTGTTCCACGTGCTTCATGACAATCTAGCATGGAGCATGGGTTGCTATGGTGATGTGGCATTTAGTACAGGGGCATGGCAAAAGTAAAGTAAGCGCAGCTTTGCACGTGAACCACGCAGTGATCGATACTTATACTGTAAGGTTTCTGAAGTATGACTGAAATGGTGCACATTGTTCGGGAACAGTAAATTACTTGTTTCCCACTTCTGTGTAGGAACTGTGTTGGCAAGGAAGGAAAGAAAGAGAAAAGCAGAAGGCAGGAAGGTTAACCAGAATAACGTCCGGCTGGCAACCCTACACCGGGGGAATGGGAAAGGGGAACACAAAGATGACAGGGAGAGAGAGGAGGGAAGGAAAGAAGGAAATTAGCGGTGGGAAGTTCGCTGACGGGTGTGGTATTGCACTAATAGTCACAGACGTTCACACAAGTCCGTGATCCTCAAGGAGCACAAAAGTGCCTTCACCGCTTTATGGGCCGACTAGCGATGGGGGCGGTGTTCCAGCAGCACCTGCACGGAAAGCGGCCGATTGTCCAGTTTTTGTAGCGCATTAGCAAGTTCTTGTCTTTCTGGGTCATATTGTGGACAGTGGCACAGCAGGTGGTCGATAGTTCCTTCGGTGCCGCAGACCTCGCATGCTGCACTGTTGGTCACGCCAATTAATGTAGAGTATGCCTTTGTGAAGGCAACTCCTAACCAAAGGTGACAGAGAAGCGAAGCTTCACGTCGAGGAAGTCTGAATGGAGGTCAGAGTTGCAGTGAGGGGTTTAATCGATGCAGTCATGTAAGTAAGTCGGTGTAAGTCGTGTAAGTTTGGCGAGTTCCACTCGGTCAGTGAGAGACTGCGTGTCGGGTGTCGAAGCTGCCTTGCGGCGTCTGTCTTCGAAAGCGGAATTGGAACGCTGTGCTCTTCTTGATGTGATGTGCGAGCAGCGTTATTTGTAGAATCATTGCCACTGATTCCACAATGACCACATACCCATTGAAAGACAACCGCGTGGCCTTTTTGTTGGACGTGATGGTGAAGTTCCACGATTTCGTATGTCAGCTGTGCGTGACATCTGCGTTGGAGAACTGACTGCGTCCACTGTAATGCCAGTAATGCCAGTGATGGCTTGAACCGCAGTGTTATTCCTCGCGTTGGTATAACCACCGCACCACCAGGACTGGTAGTCGATCCATCGGTATAGATGTGCACGTGGTTGCTGTACTTTTCATACAGGAGGAGTAAACTCAGTTGTTTTAGAGCAGGGGCCGGTAGATCTGACTTCTGTAGTCCTGGAATCGTTATACAGTGTAGACCGCTTATAACGTAAGTCGCCGGAGTCGCGAATATCCGCACTATAAGCGGTACCGCACTATAACCAAAGCAACAATTTTCAAGGCCAGCACATATGCAAAACATGTGCACCGAGCCGCCACGCGTATGCGACAGTGGAGGAATGCGGCTAGAACGTTTGCATTCAATTTACAGTCGAATCTTGTTAATTCGAACCAAATCACGTGGCGGCGCCTCTGACCAGCATTGCTCCGACACCGCCATAGAGTAAAAGCTTAGGAGACCCCCCTCAACGTCGCGCGCGAACAAAACAAAAAAAAAAAACAAATAATAATAAAGAAAAAAAAAACGCGGCCGAAATTTCACCCTCTCTCAAATGGCAAGGTTGCCACCGATTCTGCGTTGCGTCGGAAGATGCATGTACGTGCCGACGTATTAGCCACGCTACCGTAGCCACGCGTAGAAAATGGCAGTGAACCCTTCTTTCTCCTTTATGCTTCCTCTACTTTCTAGTCGCGTTTTGACCATGCACGCTGCGGCTACGGCGCAGAGGGAAGCCGCGGCGCTGTCCCAGGCCGGCCAACGAAACTGCCCATGCCGGCAAACGCCCGCTTCCCGATAACGGCAGAAAACGAAACTTCGGGGAGCTGGCGCCGGGCCGTCTATAGCGGCGGCGCCTGCCGCTAGCGGGCGCGCACGGTGACAGTCGAAAGTGAGGGAGCTACGAGGGAGGGCGAGGGGAGCCACTGAAGTGGCGGAGTTGCCGAGGAGAAATCCGCTTCCCTGCCACCCTCCCTCACATTCCACGGTCTCCGCGTGCGCCCTTCGCCGTGCCGTGCCTGCGCCGCCCGCTCCCTGAAGTTTCGTCTCTACTGCTGTTATTGTGAAGCGAGCGATGGCCGGCGTTGGCAGTTTCGTGGCCCTCGCTCGCTATGCGCGCCGTGACATTTCACGACTCGTGCCCTTTTCCTCCACTTCGTCTCTCTTTCTTCCTCGAGCACTCTTTGGGGCGCCCGTTTGAGGGGAGCGTTCGCCTGTGTCACCATTCGCCGTACTCCCAGGCAGCCGCACTGTAACCGATATTTCGTTTCCCGCAACTGCACTATAAGCGGTACGTGTATACATGGAGTGCTATGGGAAAATTAACGGGAGTCTGAAAAGACCGCACTATAAACGGTTACGTTATAAGTGGTGTATACTGTATGTACTTGTGGACAGCTCAAACACCAGGAGGAAACACTGGCTTGGTCGCAGGTGCATACGCTGAAGTAAACGACGCACAATGTGCACTGACAGTAGCGCTAAATGTCGAGCAGGGCCTTTCAGCAGTGAGGCTCGCCAGGTGGTGGGAAGGGGTCCTAGCATAGTGTCTGAGATGCGTACGCATTGTCTCAACGCTAATGTGAGTTGTGATTGGGTAATCCTGTGCAATGGCAATGGTTTCAGCCGTTGATGCACTGCGTGGTAAGCCAAGACATATCTTAAGGGCTTGGGTTTGAATGCTCTGAATCATACGCAGGTTAGTGTTGCAGGTGTTGGATATTGCAGGCAGGCTGTACTGCAGGAATCCAACAAACAACACCATGTACAGCTGTAACATAGCATGTATAGATGCTCCCCAACTTTTTCCTGCAAGGAACTGGAACAGGTGACAGATAACAGTGGGGCGCTTTTTCAAGTAATTCACGTGCGGAGTCCAAGACATGTCTCTGTTAATTACGACTCCCAAGAAACTGTGACTTCTGCTCTATGGTATAAGTTGTCCGTTAATTGATATACAGTAAGCAGACATTGGATTCCTGGTGAATGCCACCATTGCGCACTTTCCACATAAAATTTCAAGTCCTTGTTGACGGAGGTAGCAAGATGTCATTGTGGCTGCCTTCTGAAGCCGAGCGCGAAGCTGAAGTCGTGTTATACCTGATGCCCAAATGCAGATGTCGTCCGCATATATGTAAAGTTGTACGGTGCTGGGAAGGTTGTCAACTAATCCAATGAGGGTTAGATTGAAAAGCGTCGGGCTAAGCACTCCGCCTTGAGGCACTCCTCGGCTACCGTAATGCTCGGATGTCGGGCCGTTTTCTGTGTGCACGTAGAATGATCTTCTCTGTAAGTAGCTGCGCACCCACATATATATCTTACCACCAAGTCCTACTGCTTCTAACGCGCTAAGGATGGCTTCATGGGTGACATTATCGTAAGCCCGTTTGACGTCTAGCAACAGAGCAGCAGATAGTCGTTTACAGGCCTTCTGGTGTTGCACAAATGTTACTAAATCAACAACGTTATCTGTTGACGAACGGCCACGCCTGAATCCGGCCATAGTGTCTGGGTAGATTTCATAGTACCATTCCTGACGTGCTAAAGAAATTCTTTCCATTGTTTTTCCAACACAGCTGGCAAGTGCGATAGGACAGTATGAGGAAATGTCCAAAGGCGACTTGCCAGCTTTTAGAAGTGGAATGAGGTGACTTGACTTCCATTCCTGCGGAACTGTACCCATCTGCCAGGAGTCGTCTTATAGGAGCAAGAGTGCCTTCTGAGCTTGGTCTCCTTGGTTACACAGGGCACAGTACGTAATGCCGTCAGGTCCTGGCACTGAAGAACGCCTGCACAAACCCAGCGCAGCTTCTAGTTCTTCCATAGAAAACGGGCGCTTCATGCAGGTATCGCGTGAGAACAGTGGGTGGTCGAGCGTCCCTGTTCCAGTTCCATCTGAATTTGCCTCGCCAGCAATCTTTTTGCAGAAAAATTCAGCGACGTCAGTCTCACTACATTGTAGATGAAGTGCCAGAGATTTAAACGGGTGGCGCTGACCAAAGGTTGTGCGAAGGCCATGAACAGTCCTCCATATAAGCGACAAAGGTTTTCGCGGATCCAGGGACTCGCAGAAGGATACCCATTGTCACGAAGCCAGCTTGTTCATGTTATGCTGTTTTTTTTTTTTTTTTTAGTGTTAGTCTAGCCAATCTCAAATCGTGATTGTACTTCGTGGGTCTATATCTTTGTTCCGCACGACGGTGAATTGCTCGAAGTTTCTCGAGTTCGATGTTGAAATCGGTGTGGGCAGATCTCTTCAAAACTGAATGTGTGGTTGTTTGTATGGCATCCTTTATCGCGCCCTCTAGGTTGTAGGAAAGGCCGTCACGACAACAGTCTTCCATGATTATTTTGTATTTAGGCCAATCGGTGCACTGGACAGCTCTGGAGGACTTGGAGCTAGACAAACCTTCAATCTTCAGATAAGTTGGGATGTGGTCGCTACCCTGCGTTTCTAAATCCAAAAACCAGTGCACTCTTCTCGAAAACGAACGTGAAACAAAGGCAAGGTCCAGGCAGCTACTATACATTGATCCACGCAGATAAGTAGGGCTTCCATCATTTGACAGGCAAAGTTCGTGTTCAGAGGCAAAGGACACCAACGTTCTGCCTCAAGAGTTCACTTTGGAGCTTCCCCATATAATGGTGGGCATTAAAGTCGCCAGTGATCACCCACGGCTGTGGAATCGATGTCGAAATTCCCCGTAAGCGCTCACAATCTAGACGATTTGTTGGAGGTAAGTGGGCTCCAAGAATTGTGAACGTGAGCTTTTTCTTATTCACTGTTAAGCAAACGTATTGATTTACTTCGTCAGGAGGCATCGCATCAGCGGTTCGGGAGGTCATCGAGGGCAGCGCGTTTTGATGCGACTCCAAGGCAGGTTGTGCTCGTGAGATGCGAGTCTTTGGGGAAGTCGGCGTGTGTATAGTAGCCGCTTTGCCAGAAGATGGTATATCTCTATCGGTAGATGCAACTCTTTGGTGGGGATGTCGTCATCGCTTGAGAGTAGCGGCAGCCGCTCTGTGTGTTGAATGGTCCCGTACCATACGTTTGAGTACCGCTCTGTTTGAGTACCGCTCGCTCGTTCTTCATCCACGGGCAATCCTTAGATGAAGCCTCATGAGTACCATGGCAGTTAGGGCACTTTAACACAGTTGCACGGCAGGCTTCTGCTGAATGAGATTCAGCGCACCGTGGGCAAACGAGATTGTTCCTACAGACACCTTTTACGTGTCCCATCTTGCAGCATTTGTAGCATTGGAGGGGCTTTGGTACGTATGGGTGGACTGGATGGCAGACGTGGCCAACTTTGACGTGTGAGGGAAGGCTGTCTCCCTCAAACACAACCTTCAGGCAACGTGTGTTGCCAGTCTTGTGATGTGCATGGTAAGAGTGCCTTCTGTAGTTGGCTTTATTAATATTGGCAAGTCGTTTGTTGGTATAGAAGTGTCGACATCATAAATACAGTGCCATTGCAGCCTGTAGCAATTGTGGATTGCACTTTCACTTTGTCGATCTCCGTTACATGCCGCAGGCTTTGCAGCGCACTACGGTGTAGAACGTCTACTGCGAGGACATCCTTCCTTGCGTTTATTCTTACGTCTTTTATCTCGTTTGGCGTGATTCCCTTAAGAAGTGAAGAAAGGACTTGCCTGTTTAGGAGTCGCAGATTGGACACAGGGTCCACGGGCATGAAGAACGCAGTGTACTGCCAGCGCTGTGGTGTTGTCTTCACGGTGAAGACACTTGTCGGCGATGACCCCCGTAGCAGTCTTCTTTTTGTAGTTCGGCTCATGACAAGCATGAAATCGTCATCCGACGAGTCGATGTTGTCCGAGTACAACTCGGTTGCCTCGCTGTCCGTGTCACTTGATGCGTTTCCACGTTTTCTGGACGCAACCTGACATGATGGTTGGGCACCAGGAAGGTCCTTGAGGGCTTCTTCATCCATTGCCGCAACAAGGGAGCGGCGGCTCCTAGATCTTGCAGAGAAACAAAGCGAGACAAGGGTACAAGTGTTACCTTAACCGATTAAGGACCTTAACCGAGAAAGTGTAAGAGTAGGGTTGAAGATTAATATGCAGAAGACAGATAATATAATGTTCAGTAGCCTGGCAAGAGAACAAGAATTCATAATCGCTAATCAGCCTCTAGAGTCTGTGCAGGAGTGCGTTTATTTAGGCAAATTACTCGCAGGGGGCCCTGATTGTGAGAGGGAAATTTACAGAAGAATAAAAATGGGTTGGAGTGCACACAGCAGGCTTTACCAAATCCTGACTGGTAGCTTACCACTATCGTTGAAAAGCGTACGATCATTGCATTCTACCGGTGCTTACATATGGGGCACGAACTTGGAGGTTAACAAAGAAGCTCGAGAAGTTAAAAGACCGCTTATAGACCGATGGAACAAAAAATCTTATGTGTAACGTTAAGAGACAGGTAGAGCGCACTGTAGATCAGACAGCAAACAAGAATAGCCGATATTCTAGTTAATATTAAGAGAAAAAAATTGAGCTGGGCAGGCCATGTAATGCATAGGGCAGATAACCAGTAGGCCATTAGAGTTACAGAATGGATGCAAAGGGAAGGGAAGTGCAGTTGAAGGCGGCAGAAAAGTAGGTGGTGTGATGATGTTAGGAAGTTTGCAGGTGCAAGTTGGAATCGGCTAGCACAAAACAGGTAATTCGAGATCACTGGGTCTCGCAGGGGCGTCTGCGTCAGCAGGCGTTTGGTGAGTAGCGACACCACATACCCGAGCACACGAGGGTTGGACCCTCCCGCGGTCTAACCGTGCGCGGCTTAGCCGTGTCCGGGGAAAAGAGGAACCTGGGGGTTGAGCCAATGCTGAGTGCATGGACCTTTATGGCCCCTCAGCGGAGGCAACACACCCCTTTGGCCTCGGCTTCACGTAGACAGCACCCCCGGACTGACCCACCCGGGGAAATCGGTAGTTGCCTTTTCCTGTCCCCCTCTCCAATCTGCGTCTTTCTCTCTTCCTTTCAATCTTTCCTGTCTTCTCCTCTCTTCTGTTTACTTCCGACTTTCCAGGCAGCGAGGGTTAACCTTGTGTGGTGCAACCAACCTTGGCTGTACATATTTAGTTATAGCGGCAACGTACAGTTGGCGTCTGCATGACTTGCTTCCTATATGTCCTGCGGCGTCCCCTTGTTGGGCTCCATGGTGGGCGGCTGGCGTTTCTGCCGAAATTTAGATATACCTATGGATCGTGCTTTCCCCAAACTCCCTGATCGCCCCCAGAAACGGGGGCGCACCGAAGATGTTTTCAAGTTTTTTGGCCACCAAATAGAGAATTTCCCGTGCTACCATGTAGTACACAGTGAAAGACCAGAGAAGACTGTGAGAATTATCTCACCGTTCCTCGTTTCCAAATGTATGACAGAAGCTATAGGCCCAGGCTACAAAGCAACTAAGTTGGCCAGCGGTGACCTCCTCTTGGAGCTCCGTGACAAAAAACAGTATGAAAAGCTGCCTAAACTAGTCTCTTTCGGACAAATCCCAGTTACGCTCACCCCTCACCGTACCATGAACAGCATCCGCGGTGTAATCTCAGACGATGACATGATGGAGCTCACTGAGGAAGAACTTTTGGAAGGACTCAAAGAACAGAACGTAATTAACGTAACACGAATTAAGATTAGGCGCGATGGAAAAGAAATTCAGACAAAACATGTTATTCTTACCTTTGGCTCTAGTGTGCTACCCGAGACCATTAAGGCCGGGTATGTCAAGATCCGTGTCAGGCCATACGCGCCTAACCCGCTCCGATGTTTTAAGTGCCAGCGATTTGGGCACAGTTCACAGAACTGCCGAGGCCGTCAGACTTGTGCAAAATGCCGTGCCAATGAACACCCTTCTGAAACATGTCAAAACACTCTCCACTGCGTGAACTGTGATGGGGAGCACGCTGCATATTTGCGGTCCTGCCCATCCTGGAAGAAGGAAAAAGAAATTGTCACAATCAAAGTCAAAGAAAATATTTCGTTCAAAGAGGCATGCAGGCGGGTATCATACCTGCCAAAGAACACCTTTGCCGAAGTGGCGCGTCAGGGGGCAGCGCCGCAACGGCTTCCGGCGGCTGTCCTGTCCACACACAGTGAGCCGGCAGTGACGCCATCTGCTCCCTCGGCGGCTGCAGCTACACTGCTCCGCCAACTCACAAGAAGGGGCCATCGACCTCCGGGCTGGTGGCCTCAAGGGCCTCGTCCCTCGAGGGGAGGCCTTCCCGTCACACCAACCGCTCGAGCGCGTGTCCAGCGCCTCGCAAGAGGCGATGGACACCACAACCGGCCAGACGGCGCCGCCAGCGCCTCAGGAGCGGCGAGAATCTCGCGATCGCTCCAAAAAAGAAAAAGCCCGCATCACAGGGCCCGACAAGGGCTCTGTAGCTTAAGTTAGTCTCTTTTACACACAGCACAAAAAACGGTTTCAACATGAATACACAAATAATACAATGGAATGTCAGAGGACTCTTACACAACCTCGATGACGTCAAAGAAATCCTACACAAGTTTAATCCGAAGGTACTGTGTGTTCAGGAGACACACCTTAAATCTACACAATGCAACTTTCTCCGGCAATACGCCATCTTTCGCAAAGACCGCGATGACACTTTCGTGTCATCCGGCGGTGTTGCTATCGTAGTTGACAGAGGTGTTGCCTGTTGAGAACTGAAACTTCGTACGCCCCTAGAGGCAGTTGCTGTCTGAGGGGTATTGTTTGACAGGCTAGTCACTGTTAGCTCTATATACATCCCTCCTAATTATCAACTTAATAAAACTGAATTTCATAACTACATAGTTGTCGGAGATTTAAACGCACATAACACATTGTGGGGAGACTCTCGTTGCGATGCGAGAGGTCGCCTAATTGAAAACTTTCTCTTTTCTTCATGAGCATGTTTACTTAATAAGAAAGAGCCAACGTACTACAGCATTGAAAGTTACCTATCTAATCGCACATTCCGCGTAAGAGTGGGCAACGCTTTGTCTAAGTCATTCACCCAAGAGACCGGTGCGCCACAGGGAGGCGTGTTTAGTTGCACACTATTTATTGTAAAATGAATTCCCTGCACACAGTCATTCCACGCGCAATGATTTATTCTGTTTATGTCGACGATGTGCAGATAGCCTTTAAGTCATTTAATATTGCCATCTGTGAACGACAAGTACAGAGGAGAATAAACAGATTGTCCAATGGGCAGATGAAAATGGTTTCAAAGTGAATTCACAGAAGAGCACTTGCGTACTCTTTACAAGCAAGAGAGGCGTAACGCCAGTCCCAAGTATTGAAATCAAAGGAGATGCGCTCTCTGTGAGCAGCGAGCATAAGTTTCTAGGAATCGTTTTAGATTCTAAACTTACATTTGTTCCTCATCTTAAGCATCTGAGGGCAAAATGCCTGAAGACGATGAATCTTTTAAAGCTTCTGTCGCGTACGACTTGGGGTAGTGATCGAAAGTGTTTGCTTAACTTATATAGAAGTCTTGTCCTCTCACGCCTTGATTATGGGTCCATAATTTAAAATTCTGCAACGCCAAGTGCATTAAAAATACTAGACCCCGTTCACCACTTGGGTATCCGTCTCGCGACTGGTGCTTTCAGGACAAGTCCAATCCAGAGCCTCTACATAGAGTCGACTCAGTGGTCACTTCATCTGCAGCGGTCGTACAGCAGTTTTACATATTTTCTGAAAGTACAAGCAAACATTGAACATCCGTCTTATTCAACAAGAAACGATGTGACCACTGCCACACTCTTCCATAATCGACCTGCAGCGAGAAAGCCGTTCTCTTTGCGTGTGAGGAATCTTAGTGAGGAAATGGGTGTTCCGTTGCTTGATCATCGTCCTATGGCTCCAGCGGAACTGTTACCTCCGTGGCAGTGGCGGCTCATAGATTGTGACACATCATTTATAGAAGTCACGAAACACGTGCCAGAGGCACACATTAAAATGCATTTCCTTGAACTCCAATCTAAATACACAGATGCTTCCAAGTCACATGCCGGGGTATTCTATGCAGCCATCCGTCCATCCTTTTCGGAATCCAGTTTACTGCACGCGGAGACAAGCATCTTTACGGCTGAGGCGTATGCGGTATTATCGGCTGTGAAGTATATAATGAAATCAAAACTTAAAAAGACTATCATATTTACCAACTCCCAAAGTGTCGTGAAAGCACTGAAGTCACTCTGTAAACACAAAAACCCTGTACTGAATAAGCTCTATTCCATTTGTGTAAAGTGTATATATCTAACCAGCATGTGATTATATGCTGGGTGCCGGGCCATAGAGGCATTGAGGGTAATGTTCGAGCAGACCAAATGGCCACATCAGTTACCTCTCAGGCGTTACATCTCCCTACAGCTGCTGTTCCTGCAACAGATTTGAAGCCTTTACTGCGAAAGAAACTGCAAAGCCACTGGCAACGCTTGTGGGATGCGGAAGGAAATAATAAGCTTCACTTGATAAAACCACAGTTAGGTTTCTGGCCCCCCATAATAAAAACACAACGAACTGATGTCCTGTTTTGTCGTCTAAGAATAGGACATACATATGGCACCCACAATTTTTTGCTTACTGGTGATGAACCACCAACCTGTGGTAGATGGGGTGAGAGGCTGACCGTCCTCCATGTCCTCTTGGAGTGTCGGGAAGCCAAAAAAGAGAGAAAGAAATATTTTCCTCAAGCATACCGGTATCATGTCCCTCTCCATCCCATCATGTTTCTTGGTGAAGAACCGCTTTTTAACGCCAAAGCAGTTGTCGATTTCTTGAATGATGTGGTACTGCATGTTATTAGCCCAATAAGTTCGTAGCACATCCTCTCTCCAGAGGATGCCGCTGTGATAGTAGTTTTTATAGCACATGCCTCCAGGCCCTTGTGAATCAAGGGCTCTGTTTAGGCAGTAGTGCTTCTTGCCAATTACTGCATCTTAAATATATTAAATATTGTGTCATTCTTTCGCAATGCATTCTTCATTTCCTAGTACACCTCATTAGTCATTGCCATGATTTTAGTACATGTATATTTTACGCACTTTACAGCGATTATTTTTAGGCCCCTTTACAGCCACGCTTCATCTACTTCTCAGAATTCATCGCTCCACTGCACACTCACAAACACTGGCGTGGTGCTCTTTGGCCATAACTGGCCTTTGCGCCATAAAACACCACACATCATCATGGAGATCACTGGGAGAGGCCTTTGTCCTGCAGTGGACATAAAGACGATGATGATGACGAATGCATCAGCACTTTCATTACGCGGATAATGAATGCATGAATAGACCATTTATTTGTCAGGATAGATGATTAGCATTATTGCGGGAAAGTGGAGACGGGAGCCTTAAGAAAAAAAATATAAAAAGGGGTCGCTAAGAATACGGCAAGAGGAAAAAAGGTGTGCGAGTGGGAACTGGCCATGCAGTGACAATTTCTAGGATAGGGTTGTGATGATGGTCATGATGTGATGATTTTTCTATTATTTGGAACATGGCCTGCAAAATGTGGGGGAACAAAGCATTGTGCTAGAAGGTTTTGCACCTGGATTGTGATATTCTGAATAGTTTTATGTAGAAACAAAACACAGATAACCATTAAAACAAAAATGAAAGCTTTGTCTTTAATTGCCAGCCTATTTTATATTACCTGAGTTCGGTTATGCAATTTGCTGTGTTGCTTAATTTGTTTTAAATGTAGACGGCACACAATTGATCTTAACCAATTTCCAAACCAAGGATGTTATGAAAATTTCTGATTTGCTCAGGACAACTGCCAGCTCAGCGCTTTTAGTCTCATTCGTCGATGAAGCTCCACTTTATTTTTTAAAGATCGGTTCAAGTTGTTTCAAAAACTCAGTATGGCACATAAAAATTGTGTGGGCTTTACCTACAGATAATCTGTAGACCAAAGCAAAAATACAAAAGTGCTCATGCTTTGGTATCTTATCCTTTCATATAGCTAAGCTATTAGAAAAAAAAAAAAAACATTTTTTTCAGAGGTTGTGGCTTTAGCATCAATTTTGCATAGTGTAATTTGTTTTATCTCTCACAAGGGATTTTCTCTGCTTTGGTGAAATGGTGTAAACCATACCCCTGAAGTAGTGTTCAATGAAAGTAGAAATCGAGATTCCAGTTTTGGTGAATGAAAAGTAATGAACATCAGCTTATACTTTATAATAGAGATGTGTACAATTTAAAGTAATGGAAATAGAGTATGATTGTCCAGTTTTCCAATTTAGTTTACAGTGGAACCTTGTTGATACGGGAACTGGAAAATAAAGCGTATCATCGGAAAATCGTATCATCCAATGTATTATCCAACCAAATTGTATTATTGGGAAAATAAAAAAAAGTATAATCCCGAAAAACGTATTATGCAGAATTGTATCAACGAGATTCCACTGTAGTTTTATTTCTAATTGCTACTTTTCTGCTGTTTTAAGCTGAAGCTTGTGCTGTTGCCTAAACCTTAGGCTCATATGCACAATCATGTTTTGTATTTGATTCATACTAGTCAAACCTTTGTTCTCAGTACTCCGTTGCAGTAACATCAGGGGCAGCCTGGTGCTTAGCCGAGGATCGTCAGAAAACAAGGCTTGCCGTGAGTTCACTGCTCATTATTTTTATTCTCAGCTGTGCTCATGAATATTTACTCTATTTCAGCCTTGTATCATAATGACATACATAGTAGCGTTTGCCATGCTTGCAAATAATTCTGATCTACCTACCTTATAGCTCAGCTTTGTAATGTAGTTTGCTTGAAAGTCATTGCTTCTGTGCCTGCATGATTATCTTGGTTCTCTTACAGTATTTTTGTTTACTCCTGCTAAATTGTTTGCATCCTGTTATGACTAAGGCAATGTGAAAAGCATTCATAATATGTCAAATCAGGTGTCTCAAACATGCGGTCCATGTGACCATCTTAAGCACTCAAGTTTCTCTAATTTAACTACAGGAACCTTAGACAGCTCCTTTTTCTTCTTCCCCCTGACCACACAAGATTTAATCCTATAGGGATCTGTGTGCCATTAAAGTGGCCCAAAGCATGACTTGTTTGATACCCCTGTGCTATATGTATAGATTACAGAATTGGTGTGCTTTTGTCTGAACCTTTAGCAATGTCAATGCTTTTTTTATTGTTATTGTAGGCTGGTACAGAAGACGGCCGTGTGTGTATTTATGAGCTGACAGAAGAGGGCCTTAACTTCCACAAAATGTTAAACAAGCAAGAAAGTAAGTATACACTATAAATACCTTACTTTGTGAAATGTGTGTGACAATATTTATTGTAACAAGCTCAAATTCTGTTAATTTGACCACAACAGCGCCCATGTACTGTGAATTGGATGCATCTTAAAGAACCCTAGTCGGTCATTAATCTGGACTCCCCCACTATGGCGTGCCTCATAATCATATAGTGATTTTGGCATTTAAAACCCTAGAATTTATTTTGATGCGAAAGCGTCAAATGGCCCATTGAGCGAAAAAGCCGGCGTCTGTCATCTGTAGGAGCGAAACGGCACCTCATTTCCCATTGGCTACAACGCCACGTCACGAGCTTGCCTCGACGGACCAGAGTGCGGAAAAGGGAACGCCTGCTGTAGCGGCAGCGTGCCAGGTTTTACGTGAGGGGAGAGGGCAATCGCCAAATTTTTTGTCTTGACTTCTACCAAATCTTAATTGTGATGAGTGCAAATATGTTTTTTATCCTTTACTTATTTGAATGAAGACCAATTCGATGTGAAATCTGTACTTTTTAAAAGTGGCATAATAATTCGACAATGAAATTCCCAAAGTATAATTCTCCACCTCCTCCTCTTTTTCCTGTATCAAGCTGTACACCAACCTTTCTTGCTCAAAACCATATTTTTGAAAATAAATTCAAGTACTTGTATCAACATTGCTTAGTTTAGCAGAAGGTGCTGAACCATAAGTATAACTGCTGCTATTAGCATTTAACAAGTCCTAATAAGGGGGTGAGGTTGCCGTGAGGGTGCGGCTTTTTTCCCTCATACACCTCCATTTACCACTCCTCTGTACACTTGTGTGTAAATGGAAATCAATAAATCAAATCAAATCAATACTTGTGATTTTATTTTTCATTTTCTTTTGTGATTTACTATTCAACATTTCAGGCCGTATAATGTGTTTAGCATGGAACAAGGACGGGAACATCATAGTTTCTGGGTCACCGGGTGCTATCGTCATCTGGGATGTCAACACTGGCCGAGCTGTGGATCGAATTACAGTTGGAAGGATTGAGAAAAAACATGAAGTACTGGTGTTGTGCCTGGCAGTAACAAGGTCAGTACTACTTTGAGCCGCTTTTCGGGGCCAAATGTTTTAGATAGTGAAAAAGCAAAACTGTATGAATTTTGTGACTGGCAAGTACAACCATAGTGAGCTGAAAAAGTTGTAAAAATTCATTTTGCATTTTACTGTGTCACAGCCTCACAGATACTATAAGAGGCAGAACGGCAAGTTTGGAATGAGAGCTAGCTTGCTACATTAAGCGAGCTACTGTAAATCTGCACGGTGCTCGTGATTCTTGGCCCAGCTACCAGAAAGGTTTCCCTGGCATTAATATGACCTCCTTCTAGGCATGATTTTGCCTCACAGTAGCATAATTTTTTCCAAATTATGAAGAGCATTCTAGAGGCAAGTGAGAGTGAAAAGCATGTTGACATCAAACTTAGTATGCAAGGTGGGCATATTTTCAACTTAAAAGAGGAGGTTCTAGAGCTCTGCTATTTCGAATTGTGTAATAGCTTTACTCCTCATGTGGATTTTTATCAACATTTCAGCATGCTTAGTGGTTACTGTGAAGACAAGTGCTTTGGACAACAATATTTCAGCTGCACTTCTTTAAGTATGCTCTGGTTATATTGCACTTAGGTTGCATGTGGGTAACCTAAATATTTTTAGGTGTAGCTGTAATGACGCAGTGTAAATCTTTGTAAGTGGCATTTTGTATTTTTCTCTGAAATGCATTGGCCTATATCTTTTCTATATTTAGTGACTTCACAATAATCACAGGAGACTCATGTGGAAGGACATCATTCTGGGATGGACAAACTGCAACATTAATATCTGTAAGTGGCATGATTTATGTTGGTAATCAAGTTAAATGGTATTTGATATTATTGACACATATTGCTTTCGTTTAAAGCATTAAAAATGCAGGTTCTCCCGACTTGAAACATCTATAAATACATAATAAGTACAGTTAAACCTGCTTATAACGAACCTCCATATAACGAATTCCTGGATATAACGAAGTTTTTTTATTGCCCGCCGTTACTCCATAGAAGCACATGTATTTGAGACCTCTACGTAATGAAGTGGCAGCGGGAGACCCCCTCGATATAACGAATTTTCCCCTACGACCACCTAGAGATTTCGCCCCAAATTTTGTCATTTTTGCGCGAGCAGCAACCGGAAGCACCTTCTCCGCCGCGATGGAATGCGAAGCGAGCGCATGTGTGCGTGCGTGCGTGCGTGTGCGAGGCGGCCCTGCATCCCTCGACCCGGCGATCTTGCCGCCGCGGGCGGGACCTTTCCCCCTCCCTTCATTCAAATCTGACCCTGCCGCTTGCTGCAGCTGGCCTAGCCCGCCAAGCCGGCACTCTCTCCTTTTCCAGCTGATGTTGCCGACGCGATGGTACACGCTGTGGCACATCAGACTCGATGAGCGCGGACACGCGCTGTCAAACGCTGGCGGCGTGTGGAAGCGCCGCTGGAGAAGCGAGCGAAGTGACCTTCGTGCTGTTGTCTATCGCTTCAACGCAAACTGAGCGCCGAGAACTAGAGTGTACTAGAATTGTCTAGTACGCTCTACCGAGAACACACAGCACGCAGAAAGCTACGAGCCGCCGACGCACCTACACTGCTAGACTCTGCCCCAACGCAGATCGCTTTCAAGATACGGCCTGAGCGACCGCGCGCCGCCCCGCTATCCCTCCCCCCTCGCTCACTCACCGGTGCCTCGAGCGCAACTGAAGAAGGCGCGCTTCCTCCCTGCTTTTCTTGCGCACACGAGATTTAGACGCGGTCGTCGGCTCCCCTCGCACGTTTTCACTTGCACATACAGCATACTGCGCGCGGCGACTGCGTTATCGCCCTTGGACTTTAGGGTACAGCCACACTAGCGGCAAAATCACGCAGCAAAAACGCTCGGCAACGCGTCAGTGCCGCGCGCGGCAAAAGCGGCAGGAATCGGGGGTCTTGCGTCGTGCCGCGTGAAATGGGTTCGAGACCCATTTCTGCGGCAAATGCCGCGTTCCGCGAGATGAAGAACCAATCAAGAGCGACGAGGGTGACGTCACGGAGGCATCGCAACCTGAACGCAGCCGGTCCGCGCCGGGTTTTCAATCGACGATCATCGTCTCTCGCATGAAACAATGAGCGCTCGCGGTGTTGCACGCCCGTTCGGAGAGCGCGGGAGATCTTATCGCGCTGCCGCACGGCGAGACGCGCGTGCCACGCGTTTTTTGCCGCTAGCGTGGCCGTACCCTTATATACGGAATATCTACAACGCATCATGGACACCATCTTTATATAGCAAATACGGATCTCAAGGGCCATACTTTTGCTGGCGGAAACCGAAAATACATCATAATTGTCGCCCCCGGCACTTTGGGTGGCCAAAGCCATCGTCAAGCCACCAAGCCTAGCGACATGAAAAGTCAAAATGACCGCTTGGGCCCGCGCGGGGTGGCAGTTCGCAACGTATGATGCGGGAACGGTCCCACAGTTGCGACGCAACAGCGGGGTTACCAATGCATTGAGTTCTATGGGAGCTGTGCCGGGACCGGTCGAAAACGACGTAACAGCCGGGAAAACGCAGCCCCCGGGAACGTAACAGCGAGGTTCTATTGTAACACTATACGACGCTACGACGCCATCGTGACGTTCGCTCTTCGTTTCCGATGCCTCGCACTTGTGCGAAACGACACGCGTCCACGCATCCGGTAGCTGGTGTGACATTCCGAGGATGAGTGCTTCGACGAAAACGGAAAACGGGCGCGCATTACAATGAGGGCGCGTTAGAATCGAGTAAATACGGTAAACGTTTATTTTTGAAATTTTCGTGCCGAACCTGCAACAAAATCCTCTTTATAACGAAGTTTTTCGGGAATTTCTCAATTTCGTTATATCCAGGTTTAACTGTATGACCAGTGGATATGATAATTTCACTCAGCAACAGCGTATTTGCAAAAACTGAAGCTTTCTTTTTTTTTTATCAACAAGGTTTCCTCAAGCCTGTCAGCTGGTTAGTAGACTAGCAAGTCACTAGACTTGCTTATTGCAATACCAGAGAATGAAATGTTAGTGATATCTTAAGAAGACAAGAGATTTTTCAAATACAGTCAACTTCTTGACCCTGATGGGACCGACAAGTTATCCGGTGGGTCGACTTTAACAAGATGCAGAGAAAATGCCAAAACACACTGCATGATTCATTTGGCAGTGTTTTTCCAATCCTCACACGCCCCCAAATCAAACGCACGCCCACTTTCTGTGTCCAAAGTAGAAAAGTAACCTAGAAATTACATTAAAGGCCCTAAACAATATAGAAATCTAACGTGCAACCGGTTTTTCAGCAGGAAAAATAAGCAATAGTCTAAACGTTTTTCACAACGGCAGCCGGTTTCCTGAAGTCAGCTTCACCGCAGTACGTCCGTGTTATGCGGTAAAGTGTACGAACAACATGAAGGCGGTTTTGGCACCTGGTCTTTCGGGCCAAGTTTCTCGGGGAAAAAAAAAACAAAGCGTGTTTTACAATCAGCTAAATACTGTACTCGGACATTGTGAGCTGCAGTTATTGCTTAAAAATCTTCTTAGGGCAGGACGAAAATAGGCGTTTTCGATGGGAGATTTCAACGCATTCACTGTCCCCTAATCTCCGCCAAGATAGATGCGGTCATTAAAGAGGTCGCTATTGGGGTTACCAAAGGGGTTAGGCGTGTCCGTGCTGACTGATCAAGTTTGAGTTATCCGGTGAAGGCCACTTTTGGGATCGAAATAACGATCGTTCGTGCCCATAAAAATGCATGGGCGCAGGCGAGGACCTTCGGCCGGGATCGAATTAACCAAAAAATTTACTTAACCAGAGTTGAATTAAGACAAGTCAGTTGTAGCATGTATTCACATTGTATCTGGCGCCATTTGTGGTGATACCCATACCTGCCAACTCTTCCGAATTTTTCGTAAAGTGTACGAATTTGGACCTGTCTTACGATTTTACGAATGTTGGCTCAATTTTTATGGAAAAGTATATTTGCGAATTTTTAAAAAATTCCTAATAAAGTCGCACCGTTGCTGTTTGGCGGGGGCGCCACTTACATAGGGGCGCATAGAGATGGGGGTGTGAGCCGTAACCGTTATTGTCTGCAGAGTAAGAACATTTTTCACTCTGTGACGTTGCCTTCGTCATCGGGTTGTTGGACGAGCTGACGACGGCCGGAAGTCACTGGTTGTCGTTCCTCTCTATCAGTACCTGTATGTAAGTGGCACCCCAGACAGGATGGCGATTTCGGGTCGATGCGGCAGGCAGTTTCTGTATCGGAGGCTGTGGCTTGTCGTCTCGCCTGTCACCTTCGCTAATCTTTTTTTGCGATTATGACCGGTGTTGTGGGCCTTGCTTTTTTTTTTGTGCGACGTGCTGCTGATCGGGCACAGTGCGACTCCGGTGTTTCATAGCCGTAGCGGCTGCGAAGTGTGATGGCGTGCTCGAAGCCTCCTCAGTACTAGACTCTATCAGTACTTCCAAGTGTGTTTGAAGTCCTACGCCTCCGCAGAATTCCAGTGCCCCCCCCCTCGGTCGCGAGTTTACAAATTTGAAAGTCTTGAGGTTGGCAGGTATGGTGATACCTGACATGCCACAAATTAACTAAAAAAATGTGATCAGTGCCTGTCCTTGCATTTGCGTAGATATGGTCTCATCTTTTTTCTATGTTCTGTTTTTATTTAGAAAGAAAACAGTTAATGATAACTTTTTTGTTTGTGGCAGCTCTTGGCAGGTTTTCCAACGAAAAATTTTAAAATATAGCTTTCTTGGGTGGAGTCATTGGCACATCTGTCATGCCTTTGTAGCTTTAGAACCCTTTTCGTAAATCCCACTGCACTTGAAGCTTTGCTGCCATATGCATGTGAACTAATGCCTGCCTTGCTCTGTCCATTATTGTGTTAAGTTTTGGCATGGGCATGACCAAGTTCAGGTGGTGTGACCTGTTCTTGGAGGCCATAGTGTAGCGTATTTGTTCTCTCCCCTCATATGGCACCATTTTTGCCACTATTTCTTGCTTCTGCCCGAGGCACTGCTTAGACATGTCAGTTAAAGAAATCTGGTCATGTTTATAAGTGCTTCAGGAAGTTGAAGGAAAGAACAAGCAGTATTTCGATCAAAACTATTGGCTTCCTGCCATGAGCACACCAAAATTTTTGTTCGAGGTGTTCATTGTATAGTGACCAGGCAAGTTTGTTTACCAAGTTTTGTAGGGCCTGTGGTGCATTTATTTTGACGTGCATCTGTAGCACCCTCGAGTTTTTAGGGTGTGCCTTGGCAACAGGACTGACTAGTATTTATCCTGGGCACGAGCATCCAGGGCTTGCTGGAGCACTGATGTCTTGGAAACCAATGCATATTCTCTGTCAGGTAGTGACGTGCCTTCAGGCTATAGGTTTAAAGATAGATAAATGATACCAATCATGTGCCTGTTCCAATAGTGATGTGGCAAGCATTCTAGCTTAGTAGGTACAGGTTCTTTCAAAGAAATTCAAGGCATTAAGGTTTCTTTCATTCAATCAAATTGCAGTTCATTATTGAAAACCGGAGAAATGTTTGCCATAATTGAATATCTTATGAATGACAGCTTCGGGCACATGTTTGGGAAGCACAAACAAATTTGACATCAGTATTATCCGTGAAGCTGCAAGGTGTGGGGGTCACCGAAAAAGAAAATTCCAAGTTAGCTTAGCCATACCTGCCAACTCTCCCGAATTTTCCGTAAGATGTACAAATTTGGACCCATCTTACGATTTTACGAATGTTGGCTCAATTTTTACGGAAAAGTGGTTATATTCGCGAAATGAAAAAAAAATTCTAATAAAATCACACCGAGCAAGGTGGGCGGGGGCGCCACTTACATTGGGGCGCATAGAGGTGGGGGTGTGCGCAGTAACCTTTATTGTCTGCAGAGTAAGGACATCGTTCACTCTGTGACGTTGCCTTCATCATCGGGTCGTTGGATGACCCGATGACGGTGTTTCGTAGCCCTAGCGGCTGCGAAGTGTGATGGCATGCTCGAAGCCTCGTCAGTACTAGACTCTATCAGTACTTCCAAGTCTGTTTGAAGTCGTACTCCGCGGCAGAATTCCCGTGCCCCCCCCCCCCCCCAATCCCGAGTTAACGAATTTGAAAGTCGTGAGGTTGTAAGGTATGGCTTAGCTTAGTTAAGGCGCTGTCCTGCAGCCTTCGCTAGCATTTTTTTTTATTATTGCTGCAGTATTTATGTGGTTTTACAAGCAACGAAAGTGAGGGTGAGGTGGTGCTATTATGAGGTACAGGTGAACGTCATTTATACTACCAAGCTTTGTCAAATAGTGATGCAGTGATCACTGCAGTAGTGGGCATGTTAGGCTGTTAAAGAGCTTTACCGAACAAACTATAGAAAATCAATTTAGGTATACACACTTTCTTTCTTTTCTAGTTATTTAACTATATGTCTGCCTTTGTCCTGACCTGCATACTTGCAATGAGTACAAATGGATATTTTTTCTTCTTTACTGCTTGTTTGCATGTTATGAACTAGAGTTGGCAGTGTGCAGCTGTTAATTATTCTTTATTTCCACTCTTGCAGAGCTTTAGAGTACACACTGCTGATGTTCTGGCACTTTGTTTGAGTGAGGTAAGCCGAAGTTCTCTTATGTACTGATTGCCTTTTAATACATTAGTATTGCTGAAGGTGTGTGTAGGAGCTTTGACAACGGCCCGTCTTTGACACCGACCCCGATGTTCAACCAAAGTGCAGTTTCGTCGATCAAGTCGCTCATTCATTTAATGCACGCTAAATTACAGCCGCCAGTGTTCGCGCAGCAGCTGGACGCGACGCACACGGCGTTGTGAATCCGAAACTTGCACGAAAGCAAGTGCAGATTTCTATTTCAGTGCGCTGAACAATTGAGGCGCTATTTAGAGGTATAAATAAACGTTTTATTCTTCACAGCCTACTTTCTACAACGTCGATACCTTATCACTAGTGGCAAATTTGGTTTCAGGACTACAAAAATATATTCGGCAGCTTTTTTTTTTTTTTACGGCAGTTCAGAGATAGCGATGATCGGTTGTAACAATGGGATTTTTCGTTCTTCTTGATATCGTATAAGTGGACTGCACTGTAATAAGAAAAATCGATTATTTCACACCTTTTTACGTACAAGAGCACCGTGTGACTTGAAAGATTTTAAAGCTTTCAGAAATAAACTGAACGCTGAGCTTAGGTCAGCAAAGTTAGCATATTATCAGCGGTTGTTTTCTGATATAAAGAAACAACAACCTAAAGCCGCATGGAAAGTGCTAAATAGGGTTCTCGGTCGCGAAAGTGAAACGGAAACACCCTCAAAGTTAACGCACAATAACCGTGAAATAGTTAGTCAGGCACTTGTTGATCATTTAACCAGGCGTTTCTAAAACACGCTCTTCCAGATTGTAACCTACAGGTTATCAGACAGTCAATCAATTGCCCTGCTGAGAGCTTTGCTCTGCATGATATAAGTGAAGCTGAAGTTTATCGAGCATTTATAGGTCTAAAGAACAGCAAGGCTTTAGATATAGATAACTTACAAATAAAGCCTATAAGATATGTTATCGAATGCATTACGCCTGCGCTCGCTCACATATTCAATCTCGCTATCCAATCAGGTCAAATTCCTGACTCACTGAAAAGATCCAAGGTAACAGTCATTTACAAGGTGACAATAAAAATGAGGCAAGAAATTATAGGCCAATATCTGTGGTACCAATTTTTTCGAAAGGCTTAGAAAAGATGTTGTTTTCTAGACTAACTTCTTTGACAAAGTAAATTTTCTTCCGATGCGCAGTTTGGTTTTAGAAAAGGATGGCTCTGCTGAAACAGCTTTATTAATCTTAAAGAAAGTGTGCTACAAAACATTGAAACGAAACATATAACTCTTTGGTCTTTTTGTAGATTACAGTAAGGCATTTGATTCACTTAACCATAACGTACTTGTACTAAAGCTCTCAGACTATGTGGTTTGTGGTAAGCAGCTTGAACTATTCCGTTCGTGCTTAGCCAACAGGACTCGGTGTGTGTGCATTGGCAATTACCAGTAATCTCCCCTCCATATAAAATGTGGTGTGCCCCAAGGCAGTATTTTAGGCCCTCTTTTGTTTAACGTATATATAAACGATATTGTCGGTATTGACGCAAGCTCAAAATTTATTATATATGCCGATAATAGCACTATCCTACTCTGTGGAACTGATAAAGCCGATCTAGCGTCAAGCTGTAATCGCGCCCTTGAGAAGCTCGTACTTTGGTCACATTCTAAATGCCTCAAAGTTAACCCGGCTGAAACCAAGGTACTTCCGTGCAATAAATAAAGTAATTTATAACAGGATATATACTGCGACGGGCACAGGATTGAAATCGTCAATGAATATAAAATTCTCGGAGTAACATTTAGCTAAAATCTCGCATAGGATTCGCATGTTGACAACTTATGCAAAAAACATTAAGTGACCACAGGAACCCTATCACGTTGCCGTGCAATTCTCCCAGTGGAAGCAAAAAGACAAATTTATTCGGCACTGTTCGCATCCCATATTAATTACTGTAGTCTCGTATGGTTGACCACTACACTAGCAAATATAACAAGGATTTGTTTATTACAAAAGAAAGTTGTTCGCAATATCTCAAATATTGATTACTGTATTTAGCTTCCACAGAATATTATTTTAAGTTGTACAACATTATGAAAATACTTAATACAGCATATGTATGAATGTTGTGTTTTGCGTTCCTTCTATGTGTCTTCGCCCACTTTTAAAAACTTTATTACCACAATAGCACTGCTTCAACAATATACCTATGTTCGTACACATTGTCTTGACTTTTGGGTAATACCACATTTCTGTACTTTTTACAAAGTGCAGTCTTTGAAATATAATCTTCCATTAATCCTCAATAAATACAGAGAGAAAGTGAAGCCCACACTAGCATTACTACGTCAGCTCTTTTTTTTTAAATCATACCGACGGCTATTGTCGTTAAGCTGCATACATTAAATTTTTTTTTTTTTTTTTTTTTTTACGAGCTAAATCCTCCTGTTTCTACTTGTACTTCACGTTGTAGTGTTTTAGAATGTAATATCTTTTCCTGATGTATTACCGTATTTACACGATTGTAAGTCGACTCGAATGTAGGTCGACCCCCCCAAAATTGCATGTCTCAAAAAAAAAAAAATTGTGTATGTGTGTGTGTGGGGGGGGGGGGGGGAGAGAAAAACCACGCGAGTGCATTTCACACAAGGGAAATTTATTGATGGGGTTGCTAAGACTACTCATCGTCACTAGAGTTGACCTCACTGGTACTGCTGCCGTCATAACTGCTGCGGTCCCACAGTATGTCGTCATCAAAAGTGAGTCCACACTTCGCGAACGACCGCACCACGACATCGCGCGGTATAGCCCCCCACGCAGAGAGGACCCACCCGCACACAGTAGCCAGAGATGCCAAATTTTCTCGCGTTGAAGCCGCCACTGCCGC
This sequence comes from Dermacentor silvarum, assembly GCF_013339745.2. NCBI lineage: Eukaryota > Metazoa > Arthropoda > Arachnida > Ixodida > Ixodidae > Dermacentor > Dermacentor silvarum. The sequence continues at coordinate 36,225,969 of NC_051154.1, forward strand.
ACCACACGTTCACTGACTCCAGACTTGCGTCCCGATGAGCAGTTGTTAGTTTCCTCAACATGGAGGATAGCAGCCCGTTTGAACGCTGCTGAGCACGAGCGCTGAAAGTTCTTGGCACTCATGACAGGCGCAACGATTCAGCACAACAGCAGAAGTGACAGATGCGCGCGGCCGTCGAAAACAATCGTATCTCAAAGAAAAGCTCTTCTGCCAACTACCAATACCCCCCTAACGGCGGCTCTTCCGCCAGCTACCAATACCCCCCAAACGGCGGCTCTTCCGCCATCTACCAATACCCCCTAAACGGCGGCTCTTCCATGATCGATGCTCCCACAAGAGCCGTGCGCTCGTGGTGCGCGCAATCAAAATGTATGCAATACAGTAAATTATTACGCTATGCTTCTACCGTAACCATAAAAACGTAGGTGCAAAGTTGTAACCACGCCGTAGCGCCCCTGATTTCTCATTTCTCTTGCCGTTACTAGCGGTACACGGTTCGGTTTCGATTCTAAGTCGACCCCCCAACATTGGATTGCCAAATTTGAAAAAATGGGTCGACCTACAATCGTGTAAATACGGTATATGTGTATGTGTGTACTTATATGTGTATGTATGTTAGATATGTTATATGTGTATGTGTGTAATTCATATCTGCATGTATATATATATACATATGTTATTTTCCCCCCTTTTTTTTCATTATGTTTGATTTTTTTTTTAACGGTTCGACATGCACGCCGTAGTCAAGCCCTGCCTTGAATATGGTGTCCGGGACTCTGTCAAGCTGCAGACCGCAGCTTTTAGCCCTGTCAACCACCAAACTTGTTTTGGAAGTAATGAATTTAAATCTTTAGTAGATTCAAAGCTTGTACATATTAACAAGGTTTCACTGTATGTGCAGTCAATTTCGCATGTTATACATCTACACTTCACTACGACACACAGCCTGCAGAACGAACTTAAAACGCATGTTTTGCATGGAATTTAATGCAGTTTTCACATGGTAAGCATAAGTTTATGAATGACCATTTCTCGCTGCTGACATTGTAAGATGCCTTGAAATTACCTTTTTTCTCGAGAAAAGCTATTTTCGAACTCTGATTAGTTCGACATTTATGCGATTTGCTCATGTCCAGAAATCTATCACTGATTGCAAGTAATGCCTTGACATGGCTGCTCGCCTTAGTCTGGCTTCCCTCTTTCAGCCTGTGTAATTATTTTGGTTGAGGTGTTACAAGGGTGCAACAGCTGCGCCAATTGCGCCATTTTTATACAATTTCGTATTTTTGCGCCGAGCTGCGCCAAAACCGCGATATACGTTGAAATTGCGCCGTGCTGCGCCAAAACGCCCGACTGGCCGGGAAATTTCTCGGTTACGCTAGTTTTAGCGGGAAATAAAGACATCATTGGCAACTTGCAGCTTGACACGCCATTACAGTACCAGTAGCACAGACGAGATACAAACTGTAGTGCCCAGACGAGACGTTGGCATGTCTAGTGGTGGGCGCCGAAGAATATTTGCACTGCTGGTTGCAGTGCGGCGTGTTGTATATGCAGTAAAATCTCGCGGAGTGCGTGTTGTTTGCAGTAACGAAAGCAGTTCGCCATTGCTGGTTGACTCAACAAGATCCTCGTGGTATCTGTGCTCGCGGTCACGAGCGGAGCAGGTATGAATACTCCACGCCAGGGTTCTCAAGCATGTTCGTTCTCACGCATGTTCGTTGCTAAGCTCCATGAAGCGCCAAGGAACCCCCCCCTCCCCCAAATTAACCGAAATAATATGTCCTAATTAAACTAATGTCTAATTATACAGAGCATCAAGAAAACAATAACTGAATGCTTGCTACGTCAACACGCTTTTATTTACTGAATGCATCAGCAAATCTTGTTTCTATTTTGCACAAAAGCAGTGAGGAAGCGGCGAAGGCCTCGCAACATCTTTCGCAGCGCGGTCGCTGCGCGCGTCTTCATCTGCAGACACACTTTTCACTATCGCGCGCACATCTGGAGATTTTTTCGCTACGGAGCTGGTCGCCAAGAAATCGTCTGTCCATCGCGATGTAGCCGGCGCTCTTAATCTTTGACATTTTTGCACCGCGCAACTACTGCTTGCTGCAACCGCTGCTGACGAAACCGCGGCCGTTATCGACGCGATCATGGACGACGACCTTGCGGTTCAGATAGCAGGCGGCCGACGCATGCACCAAGTCAAAACGAAACTACCATTTGCTGGAACAAGTATGGACGAATCCGCAGTCGCTATCGACGCGATCATGGATGGCGACTACGCAGTTATGAAGGCACGCAGCCGACGCGCGCACCGAGTCAAAACGAAACTACTGTTTGCCGCAACCGCTGTGGGCGAAACTGTGGTCACAGATGGCGACTACGCACTTACGGAAGCACGCGGCTAGCCGCCAACGCGGTGTTACGCGCGGCGATTAACGCAACAATAAGGGCTTTGAGGGCACAAATAAGCACAATGCATTCCGGCGTTGCTGTCAGTCACGTATCGCGTACGATTGCCGCTGAGGACTATGGCGATGCGGACTGCGCCGCTTCGTTTTTCGACGCTAGCGCCGTTTTTGCTCTTTCGCGGTGCGCATTTGTGGTGCTCCGCGCATTTATTATTTATGTTTTGTTCCTCCAACGTATACGTCAGTGCGCACGCTATCGGCACCTACCCTATCTACAAACGGGAGAAATGTGCATGTTGGCAAGTTACGGCCTCCGAGATTCAAGAGCGAAAGCTAAGCGCGCTGCCCGTTTTCGAAGGTTGGGTGGCTACAAGCTGCTTGCGGATTTATTGCGCACTTCACGCATTGCCGTTACGTGCTGTGATGTGCTTTTTGACACTCGGGCATGGGTAATGGAAGTTCTGTGGATCGAGCACACCTCTTGTTCGCCGTTTTAGCCACTTAATTGGCGAGCGCGGGACCACGGAAAATTTATCAGTGGCTCGCGGAAGCCCGAGCAGGGGCCTGCGAGACCCCGAGCCTGCGGAACCCAATTTGAGAACCCATGCTCCACGGGAAACTCGCTTGCTGTATTCTTACACGATACAGCAAGCGACCCAGCACTGACGGCATGAACTTTGTAGGCGACGCAATGCACAAAACTAGCAAGGGTTCGGTCGTTGCATGTTTCGACTACCGCCGGAACGTCGCGACATATCGTCAGAAAAAAAAACAACAAAAAAAAAAACGAAAGGGAACCACTCGCGAAGAAATGCATGTGTACTTTCCACGTGTTTGGCGGAAAAAGTTGCGTGCAGTGCACTGCTGGGGCGCGATCGAGGTCGTTGTTCGGAGCGCGCGTTCAATTTCGCCGGGCGCGGCCTAGGTCAACCGTGCACGGCGAAACTGAACGCGCGCTGTGAACAACGCTCTCCGATCGCGCCCCTGCCCTCACCTACACTGGTAATGTGAATTACCGTATATACTTGTGTAGTGAACGCACTTTTTTTTCTCAGAAATCCAATGCAAAGTTCGAGGCTGTGTTTATTATGCCAGCTAAATTTTATGGCGTTTTATGAGTAAGTGTTCTTTGTGAAACTGCTCCAAATTTGGGATTTAGTGCTCCAAAACAGTGTTTTTTCCCTCCGTAACCTGCTCCAAAAGCAAGATTTTCCTGCTCCAAAAATTGCTCCAAATCCTATTTTGGCTGTTGCACCCCTGGTGTTAGTACAGCAGAACCCCGTTAATATGCTTTGAAGGAGCCGCATTAAAAATGTAACTATGAGGAAGGCTGCAGATCACCCCAGCAACATCAGTGACAGCTCTGAATGGCTGCCAGCACAGGTATTGCACGCTCCGGCGTTCCTACTATGACGGGGGATGGCGCTTGCGTGTATAATAAGACATGTACGATGTTCCGTGACAGCAGCCTCCTTTTCACTCTCGATATGTTTCACTGCATAACATAACTTTATTGTGGCTAAGCTGACTAAAGAAAACCAGCAATTGTGCAGTATATGTAAGATTCTTCTCGGCCCCAAAATAAATGTAGCCATACGCTCAGTGGATTTGGCCCAGTGTGCATGGTTCCCGATAGATTTTAACCGATGCACGCTACTTCGGGTGCTTCGCCAACTGCTCTTTTCACATTGTCTCCTGTTATGCTTGTCTGGCTTGTGCAACTTAGGTCGCTTCTGGCAGCGTACCAGTTGCTTGTTGCAACCTGCGAAAGCAAATTTCTCTCTGCACCGCTAAATCTACGTGATGCCACATTAAACGCAGGATAAAGTGCGGAAAAATAGCAGAATGGCGACATGTCAAATAGGAACATGCAGTAAAACCCTGTTACAACGAACAGCGTGATTCAATACTATTTGTTCGATATATGGAGTAGTTCGATAAAACCGAACCCGCTTGTAACGAACTTCAGCATGAAATTCGTTAGTATACGTGATGTTGTGAACAGTGAAGCGAAAACGCGCTAACGAAGAAAAACCATGCCACTCATCGTGAATAATTACTCCAAAAGTATTTTATTGCGTAGAAAAGTACACCTATTTGCAGTAGGCAGTGATTTTCGCCTGAGCATGAGGCCAGAGACGAGCAAATTTCGTGTGCGGATGTCCGAGAACCACTGGTACAGGGCTTTCTCGACACTGTTGTAAGCTGGCTTGCGGAGGCGACGTCCATCAGAATTCGGGCGTTCCTGTGCGTTGTCTCTGATGGCTGACTTGTTTTTCAAGATGGTACTTAGTGTACTCTTCGGAATCTTTAAATGCACTGCAACGTCCGATGTTTTCTCGTTGAGCTCGATGCAGCAAATTATCTCAACTTTGTCGAAAAATGGCAAGGCTTGCCGCTTCTTCGTCATCTTGCAGGATGGAGCGCCGGAATGCAAGCACATCAAAACGTAGGCACTGCCAGAGTCTTGAGAACAGTTACAGCAGCGCGACTCGCAAACACAAACAAAGGAAGCATGGAGGACATGGAAAAGTTCGTAGGCTACCCGATGCCGGAAGCTTTCCTGAAGTGGTGATAGGTCCACAGCTGCTCGCACGTAGTTGCTCATGTGGTAGGCGGCTGCCAAATAGGGGCGCTGCAAAACAAGGCTGGCTGGAGGCACGGCTGGGCGGAGGAGCACGTTTGCAGCTGTTTGCTGACAGATTGTGCGCGCTCAAAGTTTGATATATCCAATGTCTGGTTCATTATAAAAAATGCATTTTACATGCATAATGATAGAACTTTGAGTGTTCGATAGACAGCATATTTCGCTCTATCCCAGTTCGCTATATTCGGGTTTGACTGTAATGTGTGGAAACTAATTCGATTCAGGTCGGGACCGTGGAAATGCGACGTAGCAGCCGGGAAAACACAACAACGAGAAATATATCAATAGGGTTTCACTGCATTAGAAAATTTCTTAGAATGTTTGCTTGGCTGTGTACATAGTTGCAGAAGCTAAATGCTTATGACTTGGGTTTGTAAAAAGGAATCATGACTCTTCAACAATACTGTTACAAAATTTAGTTTTTTCCCCACTGCTTTCTTCTTTCTATGCAGAAAATGAACTGTGCAAGATTAGTCTACATGTGGGCATATGGACAAAGATATTTTTGATTGCTACCCTGTGCACTGGGGTTAGTCACTTAATCTGGTCGTAATCTGACTTCCCTTTATTTTCCAGAGTGAAAAGGATGTTTTTGTAGCTGGTGTTGACCCACTGCTTGTGAAGTTCACTAGGATAGGTCACACGCAGAATTGGGCCAAGTCAATGCAGAAAACATGTCACAAGCGAGATGTTAAAGCACTTGCTTTGGCTAAAGGAAAACTCCTGTCTGGAGGTAAGCAACCTTGCTTTGTAAGGGTATGCCGAGCTTCATTTGCTGCTACTGGTACCTTGCTCTTGGTTTGTGTTTCATGCTTATGTGACTAACGAAATGCTGGCGTCGCAGTGGTATTTTTCGATACAGGCAGTGAAGTTTTCAGTATTAGCTCCTAGCCTTGGCAGAGTTACAGTTGTTCGGACATTGTTTTTATTTACGGGAAATTAGATGCACAGATAATATCTGAATATTTGGAATTAATTTCAGTTAATATCTTAAATGTTCAAAGTGCTCGGTTCTCCAGTAGGTGGGCAACATAACCAAAGCCTATCCGTCAGGAGAAAAAGTGGCACATATTCAAGGATAAAATCCAACTCACACAGGAACAGCTATTTGCAGCAGAGTGGCCACAGCTGTTTAAATTAGGATAGTTGTCTTTCAACCATTTTTGTGCCTTGCTGTTATTCTAAATTCTGACCAGAAACATTCAAATTTTTTTTTTACTGTGGAATCTTTTATGAAAAACAGTATACACAATAGATTAAGCCTTTAATTATATAACATCTCCACTATTTAGTGCAAAAGCTAAACTTAAGTGCTATAACGTATAACATGCAATCACTATTAAAAAATGGGTCACCTGGGTCCTCCAGTACCTTTTGTTTTTACCACTACTAAGTGAGGGGGTCATCAGAAGATCTGCTCCCAACACGCTGAATGCATCAAGATTCCAAGGGTCATAGTTATTTACACAGCTGAACATGTCATTTTAGAAATAATTCATTGCCAAGTTGGCTTTTCTTTGACGAAGCGAACATAGCTAGCTGCAGCTGCTGGCAGTGCCTCTTTAAAGCTCCCTGTTGCCAACACAGTTTTCACTTTCTACCTACCATAATAAACTCCTGCATGCACTGCCTCATGTAAGGTGTGGTGTATCTACTTGAAGTACGGCATAACACTCAGATAAGATTAACTTGTAATTGGCATTGCTAGAAAATGAAAAGTATCGTCGATGAGCTGCGCTCGTGCTTTGTTGTTTTTGCCAGAAACGCAAGAACGAACCAAGCTCAGATATGGCATGGAAGAAAGGGTTAAATATGCATAATTTAGAGGTCATATGTTTTTATAGCATGTTCATCTGCATGAACTTAGTGACGTTGTCAGAGCAATGGGAAATATCCTCTGCTGCGGGGAGTGTAGTTCAGATTCTCACAACCTTGCATTGCAACGTTTCATTTCAACATTATTGTATATAAATAGTTTGTGCATATAAATTAGGTTTCATGACTGGTATTCTTTTCTTGTCTGTGGCTTAGGGTGTGACACTTCCTTGGCTGTGTCAACAGAGACATCACTTGTGACGCATTGTCCATTCCAGGTATGCCCAGCATTTGTCATGTCCTTAGTGGGACACCCACCATGCCTTATGTGGTCTCTTTAGTTCATGACTCTTAACCCTTTGAGGGTCGAATTTTTTTGCCAAATGCGACCCCCCAGGGTCGATTTTTTTATTGCTGATTGAAATTCTTCGAAAGAACCTATTTCGAAAAAATATGGTCGTAATCTTTTTAGAACAGTAAAATGAAGAAAAAATCGTTTGTGTGGTAAAATACACAATGTTTATTCATGAATAACAAGATAAGCGCACTGAAAAATGGTTGTGTGCACGTCCGGAAACCGAAACAAGTGAGAAGCCTTCGTCTTATAGCCGACAAGGTGTGATAGAGCTTTTGTGGTCTCCAAAAAAAAGGAAACGCCAAAAGGGCAACATCGTTTGTGTATATACGCGCATGCCTGGGAACAGGTGTAATCGCGCCGCGATGGGCAATAAACCATCGAGTCACAAGCGGTCACCCTTTGAGAGATTTGAAACCAGATAGCCATCAGTTTAGCGCATGCAAAAAGCGGGATCTGCCTCAGGACAAAACCGTAACTTGCCGCCGGTGCTGCGCGCGTGCCTGATGCGCAAGCGATATCTGACGCGCCGTTGCCATAAAAAAAAGAGAGAGGGGGGGGCATTGGCACAAGTAAAATATTCCACATGTTCCTGTCGAGTGGCAGCACATACCAAGCGAAAGACATAATCGAAAGAATCGCGCACGCCCAGATGTGCGAGCGATAACTTACGCGCCGTTGCCATAAAAAAAAAAAAAAGAAAGAAACCTGGAGAGGCATTGGCACAAGTAAAAAATTCCACGTGCTTCCGTTGAGTGGCAGCACATGCGAAGCGAAAAAATGATCGATAGAGGCGCACTTTCTGAATGTACAAGCGATAACGTACATGTACGTCTTTGACCATTTTGAAGGTGTTCGCGGAGGACGTACCGTAAAACCTCGATAATTCGAACTCGGTTATTCGAAATTTTGGTTAATTTGAAGAATTTGAGCGGTCCCGTCATTCTCAATGCAAATTCTACCGGATAAATTGAATGGCCCGCGCGGCTCTCTTCGGATAATTCGAAGTTTCCGGCTAGTAGCAACGTGCGGCGGTTAGGTTAGGGCGCTCCGTACAGTCGCCAACCAACCGATTTTCCGAGCTCGCGGGGACTGAAAAATAGTCCGGAAAACTCGTTCAGGCCGAAAAAAAAAAAAGTTACTATTAGTGCGGCTTAAAAAAATCTCTAATAATGCCCTGCCTCATACTACGCTTGGAGGGGATCGACCTGCTTGGATTTGCGCAGCTATGACGTCGTCTCCGTGTACAGTCGACACGAACGTCACCGTGTTGGCGATCTCCGCCAACAGAGTTCGCCATGGAGATCCAAGAAATGAGCTTCGCACCGCTTAGCTCTCGCGAAGGTACAGGAAGTAGCGCCGATCACTGAGACATGGGTCTCCGAGACACCTACTCAGTGTACACGCCACGTTCAAAATAGCAACCGAAACTTGAGAAAAAAAAAAAAAAAACTCACTGAATTAACAAGCGTGGTGTCAGCGCGCACGAACGAGCGCGGCCGCGAAGGTTCGTGCGGTCTATCGCTTCAACGGAAACTGAGCGGCGAGAGCACATCGCATACAAAAGGTCAGAGCCGTCTGGAGATCGCTTTCAAGATACGGTGCGCGCGAGAAACCGCTCCGGCACTAAGTACGTAGTTAGAAGAGTAGAAGAGCACATACGGCGGGCGCGCGGCGCTGATTTTATCGCCCTTGGACTTTGTATGGAACCTCAGGGCGGCGACGCCGACGGCGAAAATCCGCTTGAAGTGTCCATATAATTGGTGTCACAATAAAAAAACATCCCACTATAAATGGTTACAACGATAGTGCTGAGCGCATTACTAAGAAAAAAGAAAAAGAGCAGTACTCTGGAGCGTTTTGTCAGCCAAGGAAGAGTGGGCATGGCCTCCGAGACTGGAGGATTGCGCTAGCTCTCTATTGATAGCGCGTTCCAATCTTGGAGGCTACACAGCGAGCCACTGGAATCCAAGCCAGTGCAAAATCCAACATGGCGGCCTCCAAGATTGGGTAGCGCGGCTCGGAAAGAGCGATTTAGTCCGCAAAATCGAACTTTGGGGTCTCAATTCGTCCGAAAAATTAATTGGGTGCGAAAATGCATGAACTCAATGGGAACCCTGACGGTGCATTTTTGAAGTCCGGAATATCCAGCAAGTGCAAATTTTTGGAGTCAAGCACCACCACGCCCGCTTTCGCGGCAGTTATCGATTCCGTGAACATCGTCCGCTACTTTGTGTAATTCTTTTTTTGCTATCGTTATCAATACTCCATGTCTCGGGCGAAGCTGCCTTTTTTTTTTCTCTGGATGAATAACCGTATTGTTTTACTTTTTTTTTTTTAATTTGTGGGCGTCATCTGATAACGGCTGCGGGCACTAAGTGCCGTTAGCCATGGCGTCCTAGGTTTACAATGCCGTGCGATGCAACACGTGCAAATTTTGGACTCCGTGAGCCACACCATTTCATTGCTGTTGACGCGATCTGCACCGCTTGCGCTGGAGCTCATAACCATATTATGGCCCAACCTTCTTGCTTACTGACAAGATACTATCCACCAGGAATGCTCTGGGAATTTGTGAAGTTGTTTATACAACTGAAACTTTCAAATCTCAAATTAATGAAATTTGCGATTTAACAATGTTTTTTCGCTGCAAGTACAACTTCGTTATATCAAGGTTTGACTGTATTCTATAATTTTGTCTGACAGCGAAGCGAGTCATAATGTGAGTTTTTGAATGTCGCAGAATAACGTCTGTGCGTGGTCTTGCAGTTCTCATCAGTGCAAGTGGCAGCATCAAGTGGCTGTATCCTACTCAACTATGGTGAGCACTTGGAGCTGTGGCGCCTCGACTGCACAACAAGTAAAGAAGGGCCCTGCAAGACATCGACGCTCTGTTCAAAACCTGAGCTGCTTGTTCGAGTGAAGGCACGGAATGGGGCTACCTACCACACAGCAGCTGTGTCTCATGACCACTGCTGGTTAGCTTGCTCAGATGCAGGCAAAGCTCGGCTTTATCAAATTAGCGAGGTTAGTGTGCAGTTTCTCGGATATTGCAATTTGATAAAGGTGCAGTAGTGCTGTAGAGGTGTATACATGACATGTTTTACCAAAAAGGACCCTGTAACATGAATTGTCAAGGCTCTGTGATGGCTCTTCATGGCTCTCATGGTCAAGGCTCTCCATGGCAGGGGCTGCCATGGAGAAAGGAAAATATAGGAGGGAGCATTACGTCACGCAGCTAGCCTTGGCAAGCGAACGCTTCGTGTAGCCAGCAGTGGTGGCCCAACACATGACCTCTTGCGTCGAGATCACGGAGAATCGAGATTTGCCGATACGTTTGGTTACCGGTAGTTTTTATTCGGTGCGCGCTCGGCTGGCAGCTGCTCACATCCCGGAAGGAAAAAGATTTTTCCTTGATTTGTTTTTTTCCCTTGTTTTTGTTTGTGTTTATTTCAAGCGTTTCAAATGGTTTCGAATGGGTATTGAAAAAAAAAATCAACCGGGAGTACTAAAACCTACCGCGCTCTCTGACGTATGCTGCGTGCTCTGACGTTTTCATCACATGTTGGGCCACCACAGTCGGTGACAATCGCATTGCGGTATGCTCCCTCCTATATTGAGAAGTTCATTCCTCAAACAAGTGGCACTTGATTCAAAAGACGGGTCCCCTGGTGGAATAACGATTGTAGACAGGCACGAAGGAGACAAAATAAAGCTTGGGCCAAACTACGTGAATGTCCTACGGCTGAAAACCTAATAGAATTTAAACATGTTAAATCCCAGGGAAGAAGGACGCGAAGACAGGCTAAGAGGGCAAGTTGGGAGAGGTTTCTCTCAGGTATCAATTCGTATACTCAAGAGGCAAAAGTATGGGACCGGCTAATGAGGCTAAAGGGAAAAGAAATTCATCCATTGCCGCTAGTGAATGACGAAGCGAACAGCTTGGAAGACCAAGCTGACGCTCTTGGCGAACACTTCGAGCGCGTGTCTAGTTCAAATAATTATTCCGAGGCATTCCTAAAGTACAAACAAATCGCAGAACGCAAGGCTATCGACCGCAAATGCAGACAGAGCGAACCCTATAACATGCCTTTTAACATCGCCGAATTGAGAGCCTCCTTGACTGCATGTCGGAGCTCTGCACCTGGACCCGACAGGATCATGTACGACATGATTAAACACATTCACAGCGATACTCAAATAACACTTCTCGCACTTTTCAATGCTATATGGGCTGCCGGGTACCTACCTACTGCATGGAAAGAATCTCTTGTCGTTCCGATTTTGAAACAAGGTAAAGACCCCACGTTAGTAACAAGTTACCGCCCAATAGCCCTCACAAGTTGTATTTGCAAACTTTTTGAAAAAATGATAAACCGTCGCCTTTTACACTTCCTTGAGTCAAACAAAATTCTTGATCCATATCAATGCGGCTTCAGAGAAGGACGGTCTACAACCGACCATCTCGTGCGCATCGAAGCAAACATTCGTGATGCCTTCATACATAAACAATATTTCTTATCCGTGTTTCTAGATATGTTAAAGGCGTATGATACAACTTGGCGTTACGGAATTTTGCACGATCTGTCGGCAATTGGCATTCGCGGTAATATGTTAAACATTATTGAAAGCTACCTACACAACCGCACATTTCGGGTTAAAATAGGTAATGCACTGTCGCGTCCATTTGTACAGGAAACTGGTGTACCCCAGGGAGGCGTGCTCAGTTGCACACTCTTTATCGTCAAAATGAACACGCTTCGTGCTTCGTTGCCACCAGCTATTTTTTATTCTATCTACGTGGACGATATACAAATAGGCTTCAAGTCCTGTAACCTTGCAGTGTGCGAGAGACAGGTACAGCAGAGGTTGAACAATGTGTCTAAGTGGGCAGATGAAAACGGGTTCAAAGTAAACCCCCACAAAAGCTCTTGTGTTCTTTTCACCAGGAAGAAAGGTCTCGTTGCAGATCCCACTATTGAAATGTATGGACAACAAATACCTATGAACAAAGAACACAAGTTTTTAGGCATCATACTTGATTCTAAGCTTACTTTCATCCACCACATAAAACACCTCAAGGCGAAATGCCTAAAAACAATGAACTTACTGAAAATATTATCTCACACATCCTGGGGCAGCGACAGGAAGTGTTTAATGAATCTTCACAAGAGCCTCATTCGGTCACGATTGGATTATGGTGCCGTGGTATATCACTCTGCTGCCCCGAGTGCACTAAAACTGCTAGATCCTGTCCACCATCTAGGTATCCGTCTGGCCACTGGCGCATTCAGAACAAGCCCCGTCGAAAGTTTATACGTAGAATCAAATGAGTGGTCACTCCATCTCCAGCGAACATACATCAGCTTCACCTGTTTTCTTAAAGTGCACTCCAATCGGGAACATCCTTGTTCTGTAACCGTAAATGATTTGAAGTGTGCAACGCTTTTCTATAATCGACCCTCTATGAGGCGGCCTTTCTCACTGCGTGTAAGAGAACTTAGTGAGGAGATGGATGTCCCACTTCTAGAACATCGCCTAATGCCTCCTGCTAAGCTGTCACCGCCCTGGGAGTGGCAGGTGATAGATTGTGATTTATCCTTTGTAGAGGTCACAAAGTACGCTCCCGAGCTCGAAATTACAATGCATTTCCGTGAACTTCAATTGAAGTACTCGTGCTCGGAGTTCTACACCGACGCATCTAAGTCCCATGCTGGCGTATCTTACGCGGCTGTTGGCCCCTCTTTTTCTAAATCTGATGTATTGAACCCCTTAACAAGTATCTTCACAGCAGAAGCATATGCAGTACTGTCTGTGGTGAAACATATAAAGAAATTAAAACTAGACAAAGCAATAATATCACAGACTCGTTAAGTCTTGTGAAAGCGCTAACATCTTTACAAAAGCATAAAAATCCTGTTTTTATTGAGCTTTACTCACTCTTGTGTAACATTTACCAATCTCATAGACATGTAATAATATGCTGGGTGCCTGGCCATAGAGGCATCGAGGGCAATGTGCTCGCAGACCAGTTGGCCACATCAACTACATCGCAAGCTATTAATCCTGCCGCTGCTATTCCCTCCACAGATCTGAAGCCTTTCTTGCGAAGGAAACTGCGAGGCCACTGGCAGCGCCTGTGGGACGCTGAAACAAATAATAAGCTTCACTTGATAAAGCCACCGATAGGTAATTGGCCCTCTGCAACGAAAACACGGCGAACTGATGTCCTATTCTGTCGACTCAGAATAGGACATACATATGGCACCCACAGTTTTTTGCTGACTGGCGATGAACCACCAACCTGTGGTAGATGTGGTGAGAGGCTGACCGTCCTCCATGTCCTCCTGGAGTTTCGGGAAGCCGAAACGGAGAGAAGGAAACATTTCCCTCTTCATCCCATGATGTTTATTGGTGAACAACATCTTTTTAATAACAAAACAGTCCGCAGTTTCTTGAACGATGTTGTGCTACAGGTTATTAGCCCAATAAGTTCGTAGCGCATCCTCTCTCCAGAGCATGCTGCTGTGATAGTTTATTTTTATAGCACATGCCTCCAGGCCCTTGTGTTTTAAGGGCTCTGTTTAGGCACTTGTGCTTCTGACCAATTCTTGCATCTGTTATATCTTGTAAATCGTATCATTCTTCCTCAATGCATTCTTCATTTTCATAGTACACCTCATTGGTCACTGCCATGATTTTAGTACATGTATATTTTACGCACTTTACAGCGATTATTTTTAGGCCCCTTTACAGCCACTCCTCATGTACTTCTCAGAATTCATCGCTCCACTGCAAACTCACAAACACTGGCATGCTGCTCTTTGGCCATAACTGGCCCTTGCGCCATTAAACACTACACATCATCATCATCATCCCTCCTATATTTTTCCTTCCTCCATGGGGGCTGCCATGTGGCTGTCCTACCTAGGCAGCCATTTTTAACCTTTGCCTGGTATCCACGGATGTCTCACAAACTCTGAGTCTCGGGCAGCTACAGTGGAATATTACTTGCAAGCCCATGTGATGCCAGGTGACTGTGGACCTCGCATGAATTGAGTGGGTCCCAGTAGAGTACCTTGGTCGCCTGCTCCAGGTGACCAATGGGCTCAAGGAAGTTGTGGATCTCACTCGGTGCCGCTGGTCTATTGCTGTCTGCAGTGATTGCAGTCATGTCCAGCATCCCTGACTGCTGGGTACTGTCTCCTGTGTACTGTTTCCTGTTTGGTTGCCTGTCTCTTCACCAAGCTTTTTGCCATGCCCTCTTTGTATTACCACATCTTGGTATATGTGGGCCAACCATGGCATGCCATGTCTTGGCAGCAATACTTGGCCACCTCAGAGTTGCTCTTGTAACAAGCATGCATGGTCTTCTTGTTCTTGCTCCCCTTTTGGATGTAGTTGCCATCGAGTCTGACATTTGTTTGAGTAGACTTCAGTTAATTCGACTTATGTTTGTTCAATTTTTCGGTTAATTTGATCCTGGCGGGTGCCCATGCGTTTCTGTGTGCCCAAACTTGCTCAAATTGGCCTTCGCCGGATAATTTCAACTTGACCAGTCAACACGCACGCGCCTGACCCCGGTATCGACCCCTTTAATGGCAGCATCTGTCTCGGCAGAGCTTAGGGGATAGGGAATTCGTTGAACACACATCATCTCTCGTCGAAAATGCCCATTTTTTACACCGCCCTAAGACGATTTTCGAGCAATAGCTTTGGGTCACAATGTTTGCTAACGGTATTTACCCGATTTTAACGTGCACCTCTTAGTTAAAAAAAAAAAAAAAAAAAAATTGGCCGACAATTGCATGCACGGTGCAATCGGAAAAAACCAAAACTGCCTTCGCAACGTTCGCATGCTTTGCTGCTTAACACTGCGAAGCTAACTTAAAAAATAAAAACGTGTGGCAAAGCTGACATCAGAAAACCGGCCGCATAAAGGCGTTGGTTCCGAGTTCAGGTGCTTGACCAGGAGGAATTTTTCTTCAGCTACAAAGCTTGCTTTCTGAGAAAACCATGTGGGTTTCCTTTGTAGCTTCGTGCTAGATATGGGTGGATGTCAATTTTTCCTTTCGTGACTCTTCTACCACCTTGCAGAATTCTGCAGAACTGATTTGCCATCACGTAAAGCCTGTGCATAGATAATTTCAATGGAATTTATAGTGCTGGAGAGTCTAGTTACTTGGGCATGCCAGCAAGGATTAAACTGCATCATCATGGCATCTACCATTGCACCCTCACTGTTGAGGCCACCGCTTTATTCATGTACACTCTCAAGCAAAAGCTTGGAGACTAGTGGTGCGACAATTTTTTTTTTTTTTTCCTTTCGGAGCCTGGGAATGTTGGCTGAAGTCGAGTGGTACAGGCTACGGGGCATGTGTAGAGCTGTAGGACATTTCCATGTATTGAAACAATTTCACGTAGAGCTGTGCTAGAAGAAATAACAATTTTTTACTGATACTGTGATCAATCTTTTGCTCGTGTCTGTACATTCTTTCTCTCTGTTAACTTGCGTTGTGATGTGTGCATCTGTTGCCTGATTAAGGCATAAAATGCTGCTTTGTGAGCTCTGCCCAGCTGTGTGACTGTATCACAGGCAAAGGATGGGGGCATATTATTTTATTTGGCATTTTATTTTTCACGTACTTCCCACTCAATTGCATGGGTTAGTGATTTTCAAAGCAGCGCTCCATGACTATGCTGGGAAAGTCATGTCATGGGAGGCATTGTCAAATGGAAGTACGTGAACAAGTATGCCTAAAAGAAATGAGGTCACGCCTGAATAAATCATCACTAGTGACAGCTATTGCATGGGGCTAGATAGCACAGCACTATATGCTTAAAACATATGCTGCTTGTAGCGAATTAACAACGGTGATTAGACCCAGACCCGAACGTCTGACTCGTTCATCAGCTGGCAGCAACTGAGCCAGCAGCGCCCGTGGCAGCTGCACATGCTCGGCGCACCTTCTTCTTTATTTGTAACACTGCTCTTATCACTTTCTCTATAATAAGCAAAAAGATGTGCAGCGTGGTCCAAAAATGTCAGATTTTGCTATACTGCCTGATGTGATGCCTGTTTTGCCATTGCAGGTTAATGGGTCTCGCCTTGACTGCAACAAGGTATCCACCTTTAATGAACAGATGGGCCCTGCCAAGAAATTGATGTTCAGTCCTGATGGCTCATATTTGGTGGCAGTGAATTCTCATGGGAGTGTCGATGTCTTCAGCTTGCCACCCAGACACCTCTACACCCTTCCATCCAGAGCAGGTAGGCACACCTGTTTTTTTTTTTTTTTTCCTTCCTTCCTTCCTGGAACGCCAACCCTGAAAAATTGTAGTATGACTTTTAGTCATGCAATTTTAAATACAGTGAGCCAATTTTATTAACTTTATTATGTTATGGATGAATTGTAATTCCCTCCAACAAACTAAAATGGTCGGTGTAATGCAGTCTTACAAAGTATATCCAAAGTGGACATGCCAAATTTCATGCTTACACATGTGGAGGAAGAGGAGGGGGAGAGAGAGAAACGTGCGTGGTTAATGGAACCCTGAAATGATTTTGATGATTGTATATGAATTCACTGAGTCGGTAGTGCCCATTCTTCTGGTCATCAGTGACCAAATTCAAGTGCTCTGTGTAAACTCTAATTCTTTATAAGGTTATAAACATCTGCATTGCTACAGGTCGCAGCAGTGCTGCTTCCTGTGTTTTCACCTGCATCTGTTGTACTGTGTGTATTGAACTCCCGTTCACTGACACATTTGACATATTGAATGCGGTGGCAAGCTGCGTCCCTGCAGTTGTTCTCCAAAAGGGGTCGCAATCACTTATCCTGACATTGGAAAAATTCAATGCCAACGAAGTGGTACTGATTTGGCAGGTGCTGCCATACAAGACCTTACATCTGAAAGCCAGTATGTGCAATGTAGAAAACATGAGCAGGTACGTTATCTAGTTTTGCTCGCTGCAAATATGGATGGCTTGAGCAAACCATGGCCGTTATTATTGGCAAGAGAACGGTGGACAGGGTATCTCTAAAAATGTGAAAGGCCTCCCAGTTCAATACACATTCTAAAAAAAAAGGAATTGAAAAAAGGGATATATGACACTGGATCTTTTGACTGTGTGGCTGTGGGCATGGTGTGCCAAACAATGTCTGACCACCGGGTTTGTATTGTTCAAGGGTTCTCTATTGGGCGAGCAGCCAAAACAGATCCCCCCTCCCTCCCAGTTGACAGATATTTACATTGTAGGTAGGATTTAATAAAGTCACTGCATGCAGCATCTTCACTTCTGTAATCTTCGTGGAAAGACCATCATGGCAGCAGCATGCAAGACAGTGGACAGTTTTAGTTTAGCGTGGTTACCAGAATAGTGGGATCGAAATGCGCATGCGCAGAATGCTAAACGACCCATACCGTTTACCGTGCGCACGCTATTTCTCAGAGTTAACGTTACCGTGTTAGCGTGGTTTACGTAAAACATGGCGGCGGTCCCGGTCGTCCGCTTCGAACTGAATTTGGCGTTGTTTTTGTAGAATTAACTTCGTTCGTAGCAAATGACTGCGTAAACGGCTTTTGCTTAGTCTCATGCCGCTTCGCCGAGAGTGTTATGGCTAATCTTGAGGAATTTTCGAGATCGCTTCTCGTTTTGAATGCGCCTAAGCCTAACGAGAGAAATTTTCTCCGAGATGCGAGCGCCACCTGTCGGTACAGTCGGGAGATAGGCGCGACGACAGCATAATGGCCTCTGAGATGGGAACATTTCGGAGGCTATGGTAGACAGCTTGTACTGGTTGTCTGTTTCGCTGCAGATCGGCGGGCATGGAAAGTAAAAATACAACGCGCTCCTGGCTTCCATTGCGCTGCCTCTCGCACTTTCGGGACGCACACACACATAGACTTAGGTGCCTTATGTATGCGAAATTCAAAGTGTAATGGAATAGCGTCCCGCACGTAAACTACGCTATCACGCTATACTAAAACTCTCTTTCTGCAAAGTTCGTTTGTGGAACGGTAACACTATTCCCCTTAACCCCACTATTACGCTAACGTTAAACTAAAACTGTCTAGTGCCTACGCAGCGCTGCACAGGCTTCATTCATGGTCGCTTGATAGTCTAACGCGTGAGCAAAAATGGACGGAGTTTTGCACAATTTTTGCAAACTGAGAGCTGCTCTCGAATCTAGCAGCATCTGCCCATGGTCACCTCATTGCTGACATGTCTAAATGGCGTATTGTAATAGTAATAACGCGGGGCACATTCATGTGCAATTTGCACTACAGATGCACTAATGGTGGCATGGTGCAAGTCATACTGGCTAATTTGCGTCCACACTCTGTCCAATTCTACCTTATCCTGAATGGAAATGCTCAACAAGCACTTGGCCGCGTGCAAGGTGCACCACGGTCATGTGTGGCCTGGTGACACAGGTTTATAGGGTTAGCATTACAGTTAGTGTGTCGAAGACCATCTCGCAGCGTGAGTTACTTGCGAAATTTGTACGTAAAAAAAAAACTAAATAAATAAGCAATCTTCTGTGGATCCGACACGGCCTTGGAGTAACAAATTTGCAAGTTCCCTCTTGCAATGATCTCGGGAATCTGTCATAGGCTTACTGAGTGTTTAGAAAAGCTTCAGATATGTATATTTTATTTTTCAAGTGATTGATATATCAAACCATTTTGAGATCATCCTAGAGTTCAATACTATATTCGGGATCAACTGTAGTCAAATTGATGTTCACATGCTCTAAGTGCACAAATTTTCTTTGCAGGTGGCACAATGTACCCTCACATGGTTTGTGTGTCACTTAAACATCTTGCTGTTGCTGACAATGAAGGTATACACATCTATGACCTGAAGACTTCTGAGGTGTGTGAGCAATTTTTGCTTGTACCTTGTATATCGCATGCAAGCATGTAAACTTGCACGAACTTGCTCGCGCTTTATTTTCTGTGTTAGTGACTTTATAAACATGCAGGCTGCATGGCCAGAGTATTCACACTACTACACATAACAATAATGATTATCCTAACACATTTACTAACCTTGATAAAGGTGGAGATTTGGCATAGTTGGCATGACACTTCTTACATGTGCAGTCAAACCCATTTACCATATTTATTTACACGATGAACGCACTCGCATGATAAACGCACTTCTAATTTTGCTCTTCAGAATTGGATTTCTTTTTTTTTTTTCCCTTGTAATAATTGTGCCCCCAACTTAAGTCCCGTGCAATCCCACAAACGAATCGCTATGCTGGAGTTTCCCGGTTCACTTGTTCTGACTGATGATGATAGTGCAAGCCACTGAGAGCCAACTCTCGGTGGAAAAATTTCTTCTTTGGCACGGTGTCAGTGTGACAGCCAATGAAAATGCATGAACAGTTGCACAGCTTGAACTGAGTGAACCAGTGAGTTGGTACATTCGTCCATTTTTTTTTTCTTTCTACTTTGGAGGCAAACGCTCCATGACAACATGGTCTGTTGTTCACTTTTCTGCTTATTTTGCGTCTTGCTGTGGGCGATGGACCGTAATTTCAGTTACAGTTAAACCTGGATATAGTAACGAAATTGACAAATTCCCGAAAAACTTTGTTATAAAGAGGATTTCGTTATATGCAGGTTCGGCACGACAATTCAAAAAAGAAACGCTTATCGTATTTGCTCGATTGTAACGCGCACCCGTTTTCCGTGACCAAAAGAGAGGAAAGAAAATCCTTTACAGTACTGCGCACCTCATGCTTTCATACAGAAATACAGTCAAACCTCGTTAATACGTACCCGCTTAATGTGTAATTGCGGTTTAAATGTAGTCGCGAAGATTCCCTCACCGAGTCACCATTGAACCCCATGTATTCAAATTACCTTAAGCCGTAGTCGCTCATTGCCCACCAAACGGTTAGTGCGTACTATTTGTTTCTTATCTACACGCATGTGCGCAGACGTTCGATTCTCGAGTTGCGATGCCCAGACGACAGCCGCCAGTGATAGTGAACTTAAAACATGGCCACGATGACGTAATTCCTGCTCATGCAGCTGTTAACGATTGCCGTACACAAAAGCATGGCCTTCAAGATTAGCTCCCGGTAACTCGAGGAAGCCGCCGGTAGGGCTGCGAATTCGCTGTCGCCGTCGAATCCAATTCAAGTAGTAACCGCGCAAAAGCACATTTTATTGCGAAGCGCATTTCTGCCGTCGCCATGAACGTCGCTTTGAGGTTCCGTGTAAAGTCCAAACACAGCAACATCATTGCCGTGCGCCGTACGCTGTATGTGCGAGCGAAAGCGTGCGAGGGTCAGCGGCCTATCTCGTGCGCGCGAGGGAGAAAGGCGAGGCGGAAGCGCGCTGCTTCTGTCGTGCTTGGCGGGGGAGGCGAGAAAGGGAGGAGATTACTTCGGTGGCGGCCGCCGTATCTTGAAAGCGATCTGCTGCGTGGAAAAAGTGCGCGCCCGCACGGGCCTCTTCTTCAAAGCGATCTGCAGACAAAGTGCAACTAGCACTGGTAGCTTTGTATGCACTGTGCTTTCGACGTCTAGTTCGCGTTGAAGCGAGAGACAGCACCGGCGGCGGCACATGGATGGAGTGGCTTTAGCTGCAGCAAGCGGCGGGATCAGGTTTGAATGAAGGGAGGGGTAAAGGTCACGCCCGCGGTGGCAAAATTGCCGGGTCGAGAGATGCAGGCCTGCCTCGCGCCATGCTCGCACGCACCAGGGGCGTAGCCAGGGGGGGTGGGGGGGTTGAAACTCCCCCCCCCCCCACTTACCCACCCTTTGTTCTCGTCGCTTCGCGCTGTCATAATTCATGAAACCGGTGCTAGATTTAGGTGCACGTTAAAGATCCCAGGTGGTCGAAATCTCCGGTATACATTTCTGCCGCTTCCCTTCAGGTGCCGGTTAGGCCGCGCTCGCGCACGATCTTAGGCTACGTTCACACTTGGTCTCGAAGCTGTCGGAAGCGGCAAAATCTTGCAAAAATCCGCCTGCCTAGGCGGATTTTTGCAAGAAAAACAGGCTCTTGTTTGCGATTGCACCCCTACGGAAGGCTGGTAATTACTGTTGTGTTGTTGAATCTCAAACCAGCAATTACGGAAGGCTGGTAGTTGCTGTTTTGTTGTGGAGTCCCAAACCAGCAATGTACACATGAAAGGGTTGATGACAGCAGTGAAATTCCACTGACTCGCAACAGAATGCACGAAACAGGCAGCCGACAAGCATGGATTACTGCTGTGCGCAGTACAGCGTAAGTAAACTCTTGTTGCAGGCGCTGACAGTTCTCGTCGGAGTTCACGCGTCCTGAGAAATTGATTATGTGCACTATGCACTGAACAAGACCGGAGTTCATTCCTGCATCACTAGTACACCAATCAGTCGAGATTCTGTGAGGTACAAGGCCGCTTCCTGTTTGCACCGGCGTAAGTGAAGCAGAAATGAGTTGCACGCACTACTTAAAAAGCGTACACATGCCATATCTATGCTGTGCGGTGAAATATTCTGTACAATTCTGAATCTGTTGACGTAAAGGCAAATGACGGCTGCACACTCGCACACAGCGGAAGACACAGCGGCCCATGCACTTGCTGCAGGAAATGCAACCCTCTCGTTTGAGGGAGCAGGGTGACGAAAGCTTCGGAAAAAAAAAACATTACGCGTTTTTGCACGTATTTAAGTTTTCTAGCGCAAAGATGCAGCTAACAAGCTATTGCTATGGGAGTACGTATAGCCTGGTCACACATGCATTTTCACACGTATTCGCAATGCACACGGACCATAGGTGGCGCCCTAGGTGATCCATGATGGCGGACAGAGAGAGTATCAGAATTCTCGACTGCGCGTCCGCGTCGTAGCATGCCGGGCTTTTTCTAATTCTGCTCGTAACACACCAAGTGTATTGTTTTTTAGAGTTTATTCTCATTGGCTGGGGAAATGCCGCTGCCTTTTACAAAACAGCTATCTCTAGAAGAGATTATGGGACACCTTAAATTGTAAGAAAAAAGGATGCGGTGTCTAATCGAAGGCGAAGAGATTTTCAATGCTGGCTGTTTAATTTGTTGCAGCGTCAAGACATGCAGTGCTCACACTGTTACAATTCAAGGACTGTGTGTTCAGACGTCCCACGTCCAAGCTACTTGTTGTGTGTTGCAGCCGCAGTGCGCGCCCCGTAAATATAAATCAGCATTGAATGTAATAACGCCCCGCGTAAATATAGATGACTAGCGTGCATAACCAGAAATATACGTGTGGCTTGTTATTTTACGGCGCATGACGCCCTTGACCTTACTGATGTATGCGACGTGAAGCGAATCTAGAACGCACACTTAGGCTAGAGTGCAGCGTTATCGGTTTGAGCCAGAAAAAGTACCAGAAAAAGTACGCCGATCCTGTTTTCAAATTCGGTTTTAATCCAAAAGGGTCAGTGCAAGCAAATATGCGTGATACACATGTATAGAGTCTGCTTAAACTACCGATATTTATTATTGATCACGTGACGTAGAGGTAAGCAGAAGCTTGCACCCCCGAAAAAAATTTCTGGCTACGCCCCTGGCACGCACGCACACGTGCACTCGCTCTTGCCTCGCAGTTGCCGTGAATTCGAGCGCGCCAAGCGCGACGCTGCCGCTTCGCATTCCGTCGCGGCGGAGAAGCTCGCCTCGACACAGTATATATATAGGTAGGGTTCTTCTAAAGGGGAGAGAAGGTGAGGCGAGTGGGTGAGGTAACGAGCGAGGGTGTGTTAGCGGCGAGGGTGTAGAATTCAAATGAAATATAATGCACTACTGATAGTCGGTGGAAGAGTTTGAGGCAGCGCCTTGTGTTAGCAGGTTGACGTGTCATGGCACGTTCCTCTTTTCATGCAAGGGGTCTGGACAAGGGGGGGGGGGAGGGTCTGCTCGGCTGGAGGTCAGTGAACTATCGTGCCTGACAGGGAGAATAAAAGTAGCAGCGGAAAAATGGTGTTCAGGCGCACACACACACAAAAAAAAAAAAAAAAGTGGTGAAGCGGGGGGGTGTTTATATAGAATAAAGGACGAAAGGATTGAGTGAAAGCAATGGGAGGTTGGCATATTATTGACAATCGCATAAAAAAAAACGAGCTGTTCTGGGAGAACAGTGAAGAAGCGGCCAGGACCTGGGCAACAGGTCTGGTGATTCCGAAGCGAAGTAAAGTGCAATAAACGAAAGCAAAAAAAAAAAAAAAAAAAAAAAAGCTGTCACTGTTTTCAAATAATGGACATACAGTGGAACCCACTTATAACAATATTGAAGTGCCATGAAAATTCATTTGTTATAACCGGTAATTTTTATAGCCGGGTTGCATGAAAAAAATCAAAATAGGGAGATGACAGAGCTGTTGTGAAAAAAACTATAATGAGGGGGAGGCCAGGGCGCCCTCCCTACCACCTTCCTCCATCCGGCTGCTGATTGTGTTGACCCATTTAACTGTTTAACCCTGCTTCCTGCGCGCTTCGATTGAGTCAAGGATTCAAGGATGATCCTGTGTGCTCCAATCTGCAGGGCCTCCTGTGAGGACAATGTTGGGGCAGCCTGCCCTATCGCGTCATCGCTGCCGTCGTTGTCGTCAGTGTCACGGTCTCTATCCGATGCAAGCACGTTTGCAATGATCACCTCATCGGTTAGAAGCATTTCGTTTCCAAATCTACTATAGCAGTGCGTCTTCACTGGCAACGTAGTGCATGCCGATGATCAGCGGGCGGATCGACCATGTTCCGTTTCGGCGGCGAATCAAACGAGACTGAGAAACCATGTGGCCAGAAACGACTTCGACGCAACTAACAAAGACGAGCACGAGCAACCTGGGAGCAGCTCTCGCAGCGCTATTAGCGCAGTTGGCGCGGTCCATTCATATTTCGGAGTGTAGTGTGGCGTAGATATGAGCGCAGCCCATTCGTGTTCGGAGGGGTGGAAGGGTGACGGGAGGGAGGCGCACGTGGCTGGCAATGCGTAGAAGGCTGGAAAACAGGTGCTATTGTATGATAAAGTACTTGCCAATAAAGTACTTGAAATAAAGTACTTGCCAACACAGCCACTACCCCTGACATAATTCACAAATGGCAGATGTTGGCTGACCAAAAAAAGGGCATTGACGCCTCTGCCCCCCCAATGTGCACCTTCTGCCACTCTGTATGCGAAGCCAACTTGCAGCATCTCATTTTACACTGTCCCACGTTGAATATTTATCGAGACGACAGCAATATTTTTCTATATTGCCACATTGAAGCTTTACAGAATGGCATTCTCGAAAACCCCGATCAACTAGCAAAGTTAGCCCACTTCGGCGTTGCTAGCGGCCTGGCTCGCGCGATTTAGTGAGTGTCTACCTCTCCTCGGCTGTCCCTCCTCCCCCACCAGCGACCTTCGGTGCTCCCTTTTCTTAATAAAAGAATTCATTCATTCCATCCTTCTCCACATCGCCAGCCTTGCGCGCCTCTCTACCGTCGCCCTTCCACTCCTCTGAACAGGAATGGGCTGCGCCCCTAGCTCTATGCCGCGCCACCCTCCGAAACACAAATGGACCACGCCAATTGCGCTGATAGCGCTGGGCTGGTGGAGCGCCGCAAAGCCGCAAATGTGCGACGCTATTGAGCCAAAACGGCGTTTGCGTCCATCGAAACGAAGCGACAAAGTTCGCATCCCCATAGTCATCAGTGAAAATCATACTGGAATGACAGCAATGCCGGAACGCTTCGTGCCTTTAAAGCCTTTATTCTTGCGTTTACCGCCGTGCATAGCACCGCGTTGGCCTGTGCCTTCATCACTGAGTAGTCGCCATCCATCATCGCATCGATAGCGACCGCCGGTTTGTCCGCAGTAGCAGCAAGCGGTAGTTTCGTTTCGACTCAGTGCGCGTGTCGGCCGCGCGCCTTCAGAACCGCAGGGTCGTCGTCCATGATCGCGTCGACAGCGGCCGTGGTTGCGGCAAACAGTAATTTCGTTTTTACTCGGTGCAAAGCTGTCTATGATGAAGAGCACCATTTACATCGCGATGGGTGGCGACATTGGCGAAAAAATGGCGCGGTAGTGAAAAGCGTGTCTCAGATGAAGATACGCACGGTGCTGTGAAAGAAGGCACGAGGCCTTCGCCGCTGCAAGCGCTAATCAGCCACGAGATGTCGTGAATTGCAGCTTCCGCACTGCTTTTGTGCAAAACAGAAACAGGATTCTGCTGATTCATTCAGTAAATAAATAATAGCATATTGACGTAGAAAGCATTTGTTTATTGTTTTCTTGATACCCTCGGTAATTTGACATTCGGTTAATTCAGACATTTTTTCGGCCCCATGAAATCCAAATTAACGAGGTTTTACTATAGCAGTGCCATTCTTGAACGCCAACAGCCGTGGCTTGTTACACACGATTGGAGCACACAGGAAGCAGAGTTAAACAGTTAAACGAGTCAACGCAATCGGCAGCTGGATGGAGCAAGGTGGTGGGGAGGGGGCACTGGCTTCCCCACCACTATAGTTTTCTCACAACAGCTCTGCCATCCCCCTATTTCGATTTTTTTTTCATGCAACCTGGCTATAACAATTATTGGTTATAACAATGGAATTTTCGTGGCACTTGAATATTGTTATAAGTGGGTTCGACTGTAGTTGTTTTTTGCTTTGCTTACAATAGTGATAGCTTTTGATCAAGTTATTTGTTTCCTGACCTGGGAATAGATGAGCTCGTATTTTCAATAGTACTGAAAGGTGCATGACAGACAAGTTTCCGCAAAAATCTGTTGTGCAATTTATAGTTGTGACTACCTGCTGAAAACATTGACGTGGTGGTGAGAAGTCCAGATGACAGTGCATTTGGTGCTGAGGTCTGCAGCAGTCATAGCAGCTGCATCTCTCTATTCAAGCATGGAGTTGTAAAGGTGCATACACAGCATTCACAGGAGCAATGGTAACTGAGTTAAATAGTGATTTATTTCATACCCTCAAAGGTTTGAATTACAAGGAGGGAGCTGGCTCCTAGGTCATTGTGCCATCATTTGCTGCCACAGAGCTTACTGCTTGACTACATACCTACAGTTGCTTGCTGACTTGCTTGACTGTGGATGAGTTGGAATCAACTGGTCTTCTTTTACTGCCATGAAAATATTGCTGCACCATTGCCAAAGCTGCTACAAGCAATGTTTCCTACGCTAACATTGAGTGTCATGTGCTGCCTCCAATAAGAAAAAACACATCTCTGCCCTTTAAGTGCCATGGAATGCTACCAGTGCCACAGTACACCAGCGGTTGTATTTGGTAATCTTTTGCCTCAAATTGATGCACTTTTTGCTTGAGAGACATTGACAACAGTGGCCTGCTGAGTGCGCAGCCATAAAAGTCTCTTAAGCAAGAAAGTCTGGAAGACAACAAAGACAAAATAGGAAGGTTGTTGGAAAGTGGTTACATAATTATATGCTTCATATCTCATTGCACTTAAATAAACAGCTATTGTTGATTTCAGTGTCTAATGATGTCATCATCATTTATTGTCTCTTAAAAACCCCTTTCAGGGTATTACATGGAGAAGGGGGGGGGGGGGGGCAGAAGGCATCAATAAACTGTATGATCATTATTATACAATGGTTCAGTGGTATACAATGGTAAGTGACTTGGTTACCCATACAATCACAAACAAAACTGGTAGCACGAGCACGATCGGCAGTAAACAAAAGGCAGCATAACCGGCAGTATAGCAGAACAGTACAAAAGAAAGACGTTACAGTAACAGCACAGTGGTGGTAAGTTAAGAGTTTAAGAAACACGACAATGGTGCCTAAATTTATCTGAATCACTTTCATGTACTATATATATCATCGGGTAGCACGCTGCATAGTTCAATAGCAGTAGGTAAGAAAGATTTGTTGAATGCATTAGAGGTCCCATGCAACCGTTGTAGACTGAAGTTGTTGAACAGATGGTGGGGAAGTGCGATTGGGTGGAAGTAGAATAGTGTTCCTAAGGTGTGGGAAGTTATAATACAGTTTGTGGAAAATGGAAAGTTGTGAAATCTTCCTATAAAGTATTGGACTAGGGATGCTGAGGGATGATATAATGCTACTTATATGCCAGTCATAGTCTGAAGCGATAAGCCGTGCCACGCGATTCTGCACTGCTTCAAGCGAGTTAATACGGTAAGACTGGTGTGGATTCCAAATTGCAGAGGCATACTCAAGTTTAGCCGGAATAAACGTTTCATAGGCGAGCTTGCGTACGGGAACAGGAGATAGAAAAATCTATCTTTTGAGGAGGCCAAGTGATTTGGAACAGTCGTTTATAAGTGTCATCACTGTGATTAGAAAGAAATGCTGAATTAAGGGATTGCAATTAACATTCATTGTAATTCATTCATAGATGCCTCCCCACATAGAGAGAGAGAGAGAGATGTACAAGCTTTTAAAACCAAGAATTTGCACTTCTTTTGAGCTGTCTGGTTAAGACTTCCTAAAACCACATGTAATTTCATTCATATGGTGCCCCACTTGTCTCTTTAGGTTCTTTGCAACCTTCTTGAAGCTCCATGCCTGCCTACAGCTATGAGGTTCAACCCAAAGTCTGGAGACCTATTGGTAATTTACAGTAACAACCAGGTTTGTAGATGTTTTCGTTTTGAATGTGATCGTTTGCTATACTTTTGAGAGCCTTAATTCTAATCTTCCAAATTTGCTTGACAACGTTTTCTGTTGGTAAAGTATTTTTGCTTGCGCTCCAAACAGATGGAAGGCTTTGTTTGGAATGTAGTGCATTGTGTAAAGGTTAAGGAAAGCAGCTATCCCTGAGAAGACTCTCAATTACAGCGATATTATTACAGAACCATGTTTTCTAGGCAGTGGTAACTGCAGTAGTTTTATTGGTTGGCTAAAAAACGTGCAAGTAGATTTTTTGCAATGCTTATCTTTGAAGTGGCTGAAAGTGTTGTTGACTGCAAAGGAGTGTGTTCTGATAGAATGAAGATAACTTATTATGAGATTTGTGAACCAGAATTCATACGTGGTGATTTTTTTTACGGAATTTTTTCATAATTACTTGTGGCAGATGGCACTATTTCATTCTTTGAGCTGGAATATTTAGAGGGAGACAATACTTGCACGAAAAATTGAAACACATATTTAACTAATTGATGTAACTTCACTCATTAGCTTAATTACTTTTTGGCATATATTGCAATTTACTAATTGTAGCCGGTTAGTTTGCTAGGCATATCCACTAGGAACAAATTTTGAGACTATTCCCAGCTGCAGTGGCTGCATTCCGAGGGGGCGGAATGCAAAAACACTCAATTACTTAGATTCAAGTGCATGTGTAAGAATGCAGGGCTGTTATTTTGTAGCAGTGGTTTCTCCTCGATTCTATGGTAGTCTTATCATCCACCGCTCATGGTTGGTTGATCCCATTGGCAATTCGAGTGGAGTGAATCGCTGACCATGTACTGTCGGCATCAAATGAAACGCGGATAGCATAGCGCATAACTGAAGGTATAGTGCGCGCCGTCCAGTCATTACCATTGACAGGCATGCGCATTCGGCTTAACTGCACTGCTCTATACTGCAGTGTTTTCTGTTCTGGTTCTCTCTTATTTAAAAGCAAGAAACGATGACGGCGCAAACTGTACCACGTGCATCGCTGTTCATATTTCATTTAATGCCGATAGCACATACGGTTTTGCCGTATTGGGCAATAATACTCGTCCTACGCTGTGATACTTTAGCTTCTGTTTTCTTTGGTTTTCCTTTTCTCGCTTTCAAACAAAAGAGAACCAGAACAGAAACAAAAAGGGGGAGCATAATCGTGCAGTGCAGTTAAACCGGATGTGCGCGCCTGCCAATGGTTATGACTAGACGGCGCGCACTATGCCTTCAGTTATGCTCTCCGCTGTTGCGTTTCATTTGATGCCAATAGTACACCTGGGCCGGTATAACGTAAAACTGTTCCAATCTGTTTTTATTCCAAATCCGCCATTAGCCCTCAGTGATAGGTCAAAATGGCTCCGGCTCTGCTCCTGCTCTGCTCATATGGGCAGAGCTGGAGCCATTTTGACCTATCACGGAGGTCTAATGGTGGATTTGGAATAAAAACAGATTGGACTAGTTTTACGTTATGCTGGCCCAGTGTGTCTCCGACAAAGCGTGAAAAGGCATTAGCATTGAAAAATGCATCACATCGAAATAGTGGCCCAGGTGGCCGAAATTAACCTCTTAGCCGTTGTCTTCTGAAGAAATTTCTTACCCAGAATGCTTATTTTTTTTATTGCTGATTATAAATGTTGGTGTTATAAAAAGCAGGTTTTTAAGGCAGAAAATAAAAATGTGACTCAAAGAGCGAATAAAAGCAGGTTAGTGAAGTTTATTGTACACCGTAGTATTAATGCACCCGCCACCTGCTAGTCATCAACAAAAATTATGGAAGAAACATTAGCTGTGCATGCTATTATAGTGCATTAGTATTTGCTGAAGGGAGCTTTGGCAGCACGTGGTACAGTTCAAAACGAAATTATGCTGAGTCGCTTTTCGATTTGTTTCATCGACTATCATCAAAACCAGCTCATCCTATAGAAAACACTCAATATATTCAAACAATTCAGCTGGCAAGCTTATTACAGGGTACTGAAAAAAAAAAGGTATTGGTGGAGGCTTCGGCGGAATGCTGTTTGTCAAATTTAGTCCATAGACGGTCACTTGCAATGTCATCCTGTGAGCTTTCCTCTTTGTCTTCTTCGTCCAATGAACTGCTGAGGTCAGTCAACTTCACGTTTGTCTTTGCTTTTGGAAACAATGTACACCTTGGTGTCTGAATTCTAATCGTGGGAAGAAGACGACGACAAAATGCCTCTTTTTCTGGAGGACAGGCCAGCGATACATGCATTTTAAACACTTTGATACACGGCATTTTGAAAATTCCGGTTGCCATGCATAAAATGCGCTCCACATGTAGAAGAAGGAAATCACTGGGCACGTACTGCCATCTGCCAACCGAAACACCAATTAAGCCGTCAACAAGCACCTCTCGTCCTAAACGCCTCTGAAATGCGAGGGCTGGACAAGCAAGCCTCATCCAAAACAATTAGGAGGTTAAACTGAAGCTCCCCCACTATGGCGTCCCGCATAAACCACTGTGTAGTTTTGGGATGTTAAACCCCATAAAGTGATCGCGAATGTTGACTTAATGCTGAACGCTTATAAGTAGTAACAATATTCAAGTGCTTAAAAAAACTAATTGTTATAACCGATAATTGTTATAACTGAGTTGCACAAAAAAAGCAGAAGGGTTAAACAGGCGTGTTGTGCGGGGTGCGCGGCACTGAGGGAGATGTGCCGACGTTGCTTGCATTTTTCTTTACCTTTTTTTTTTTTTTTTTTTGTTCCTGAGGGTTTTACGTTCGTTTTTATTTGAACACGCACAGCCACTCGCCAGATCTAATTGTTATAACCGATAATGCAGCATGAGAGCATTGAAGTAAGCGGTTCTATTTTACCATAGAACACTTACAAAAGTTGGCAGTGCATCGGCTGCTCATTAATTGTTGTTTCCAATATATTGTTAAAACCGGTATCGTTATAAGTGCGTCCAACTGTATAAGCTGTGAACTATTAATTTTGATAACATTATACAAGCAGATTGCAATATATTTGCCATCCATGGTTTTGTGGAATTAAGGATTTCATACTTGTCATATTTTTGTATTTGTATGCCTACACTTGGCTGTCTGTGTTTTATGTCCTTTTAGAGCTATTGTATTGGCAGCTCATTTAATTAATTGTTTGAAAAATGCCTGATAACCAAATATGAGGTGAATTATGCTGTTTGTAAATGCTGTGCTTCATCTCTGATTGTACTGCTCTCAGAATGTTTTCATTCCATTTTTAACATTGGGCTGAAACTTTTCCACTTCATTTTATTACCTTTTAGGTTGTAGAATATGATGTAAACAGCGAGTCATCAAATCAGTGGTGTCAAGTTGCATATCAACATGGTGGGCTGACATTGGAAACAACAAAACCATTGACAGGCATTGCATTCGACTCCAGGAATGAAGACATTTTCTTTGCCTACAGTGACCAGGAGCTGCTTATTGTTGATAAGGCAAAGGTACTGTGTCACCAGCATTGAGATTACAACATTGCAGTCTTTGTGCTGAAACTGACGAACCGTCATTTCTGTGTGTGTGATGAAGAAAGTGTATTTGATCTCACTTAATCTTGGCAGGACCTCAGATGGTCTAGGCTTGGCTTATGCAGAATTGATTTGATTTCTTTCAAGATCAAATTAAAAGGTGCATTCAAAATTTCATCAAGCTAGTTTGTCATCTTTGCAGTAATTTTCACTGGTACAAATAGGTTCTGCACAAAAAACCTTGAAAATGCCATAAACCATATGTTGTCTTAGCAAGACTTTAGAAGCCTGGAAGATGGGTTACTCTTGTGCAAATACCTGTCTGTTGAGTGCCTGCAAGATCAAGTGGGGGGCCATTGCCATCAATTTCAGTGCTTCCTAGCATTAACAGCCAGAGAATTGCACCATGAGATGATAGCTCATTTTCATTTTAGAGATGTCGTTGCTAATTCTGTGCACAGATTTATGCAACAGTGGTAATAGTTGGTGCAGAAAATACCTTGCTCTCTTGCTTCATAGATTTCAGTTGCAATTTTGTTTCCTTGTTTGGCATACCTAATGTGCACCTGACACCAATCTTCTCTTGTTCAAAGTGACTTTCAAAACATAAAGATAAAATGGTGAGCTTTTATCATTTTATTAAAATGAAATTCGCATAAGTGATGTTAAAGTTATAAGTTGTATTAACCAGTGCCAGGTTAGTACGAGTGGAGAAATAACTCTTCCTTGTTGTTCTGGCTCACATTTCTAAGCAGTTGTGTTAAGGTACATACTAGATTGGCTGGTCTGTCCTGTTATATAAGACTTTATTTTTATTTTTATAAACCACAGGCTCTCGGAAAAGGCATCAGAAATAATGCTGTGCGAAGGAAAAGGTTCCAGGTATGGCTGTGACACTTGCAAATAATTTATTGTCTTGAACCTTGAAAAGTTGATATTGCCTATTTCCCCATTATGTGAGAATGTAGTTCATTATAGCAGAATAAACTTCAAGGCCTCATGAAGGGAAGCATTAACCAGCCTTCTGTTTCTTAATTTACTGGTGTAACAGCACTATTTATGTGTCACTTTCACATATACAGTCAGCGTCCGATTTTTCGGGCTCCCTAGCTGCCGCGAAAACATCAAAAAAATCAGGCAGTCCGAAAAAATGAATACATGCCTTTTACTGCCCCCAAGGACATAAATTGCCGTAGGTATGTCCGACATAGCTCTGAAGCCATACAACACATTCATTAGGTCTATCGGTGACAGAACATGGAAGATGCACACCTGTATAATTAATACTGTGTCCCATGACAGTGGCCTCGGTCCGCTCTTCATATGTTTCACCGCAATATGTTGGGTATGCTTGACCGCATAACACAGCATATTGCGGCAAAGCTTACTTTTGGGAACCGGCATTTTGCAATGCTTGACCCTTGCCGTACATTCCGAGCCTTGAAGCCATCGCTAAGGATTACAAAGGCAAAGTCGGTGCCATTGCTGACAGTGGTAAATTCTCTCAAATAAAGAAATGGCACCAAACAGCAGAAAGCTTGATAGCGAACGTAGAAGCAGCTAGGCCTAGCATTGCCCCGGCGGCTACGGCTGCTAGCCGATTAGGCGTGCGAGAGCACTAGTTCGATGCTGTGAGATAATCAAAATGGCAGCGGTGGTGGCTGCGATTAATTGTTTCAGACATGCGGTCACCTCAAAAGGCCCAAAAAATCTGACGGCGAACAGTTTCTGCGTTCGAAATTTTAGACGTCCTAATGCATTGGCTCTATGAAGTGCGTGGTGGTGCCGCGAAGGTGTCTGAATTACTGGGCATGTCCAAATAATCAGTTGTTGACTGTAGAGTCATTAACATCTGCACTTTGATAATTGTCTCTTACTTGCGCTAGTCATGATTACAATTTTTTTTTTTTTTTTTTTTTTTGCAGTGGCTGACACTGTTTGATCAGGTACAAGATGAGATGCTGGTTGTAGAAGTGCCTCCAGAACAGCTTCAAGGCTTGCCACCACCACTTTGGAAGAAAAAATACGGCACTTGAGCAGCGTGTGAAGGTTATTTGTTGGAACCTTGTTAATGTAAATAAAGACGCATGGGCAAGATAATTTGTGGCTTGTAGCTTTAGCTTGCAAATTGACCTTTATTGAAAGATGTGTTGTGTGATTGTTCTTGTTTAGCAAATGTGTTCATTGCAAGCCAGTAACGTGTGTGTGTGTGTGTGTGTGTGTGTGTGTGTGTGTGTGTGTGTGTGCACGTACCACACAGGCACACACACACACATTTGGATTGCAGCACTGTTTCCAAAGAATGAAGCCAGCATGCCCATTGTAAAATGAAAGCCATTGGCCACATTATGTGCCCAGTGTAAACCAGGCAGCCATGTCAGCATCATTGTTGTGATGAAGATGGAAATCTGCCCTGCTGCCCTAAATGATAAGAGATACATAGGCAGTGAATAAGGATGAAAACAGTGTTGACTTATTATGTGATGGGCAGGCAGGTTTTGTTTGAAAACATGATTGAGAGTGCCGCAATCCAGACACGCAGTGACTGATTTTTATTCTTTTAAATGCTTTTTCATGGGCTTCTTTAAAGCCTGAAAGGACCATGTAAAAGATAATGTCATAGAACAACTTCACTGGTTGTCTTTTAGCATGTGCTAGAATGTATTGTATACAGCTTATGCTCTAAATGAATATTTAAAATTTTGCAAAGTTAAAATAAGTGAACTTGTTAACAACATTATCACACTTAAAAATAGTGTAACTCGAGATGACTACAAACAGTACGGTATGCCATTAGCCTTATGTTTAAGCTATGGGAAGCACCAAGTACAGTCGAATCTCGATGATACGAATCTCATGGGGTCACGAAAAAAATTCGTATTAGCCGAAATTCGTATCATCGAAACACAATTAAAACTAACTAAATTAAAGAGTGAAGAGGTAAACTCACTCAGGCACACGTACGTAAATAGAATTTACAGTATAGACCACTTATAACGTAACCGCTTATAGTGCAGAACTGGCTACAACGCGGCGTTTTCCAACTCCCGTTTACCCTCCCATAGAACTCCATGCATACGCATACCGCTTACAGTGCAGCCGCGTGAGACGAAATTGCGGCTTCCACGGGAAAATCTCGCCGACAAGGGCGGTAGCGAGCACAAGGTGCGCCCACCGATGGGAGAGGAAATCAACGATGCGGAGGATGCGATGCGGAGGAAGCGATGTGGAGGAGGAGCATGAGACGTGGAACACGAGTCCAAGGGCGATAAAGTCGTCACCGCGCGCCGTATGTGTGAGTGAAAGGACGCGCGCCTTCACGGACAGCGAGCGCACAGCGGAGAGCAAACGCGACTTCCGTTGCGCGAAAGGTCGTGGGGGTATGGGAGGGGGGGCGACGCTGTGCTGCGGCGCCAAATGCGTATCTTGCAACCGAGTGCAAGGGTAACTGGCGACGCAATCTCCCCACGCGAAAGGAGCAAAGCGGGAAGGTAGCGTGGGGGGATTCTGCCAACAAATGCGTTCTTGTACTTTGCGCCTGTGCCTGCTGTCGGTGTTGTCGCGCGCACCGTATCTTGAAAGCAATCTCCACACGGCTCTGACCTTTGTATGCGCTCTGCTTACATCGCTCAGTTTCCGTTGAAGCGATAGACCGCACGAACCTTCGCTTGCTGCGGTGGCCGCGCGTGGGGAAGCGCGGCCGCTGCAGCGAGCGAAGAGACAAAAAGAAAAGCACAAAAGCAACAAAAGCGCCACCGCTTCAAACTCTTCGTGCCCAGTCGCGGCTTCCGCGCTGTCCGGCGTCGCGTCCGCGCCGCCAGACAAGGGAAAGGGAAAACGCGCGTGACTGCGCGCTGTTCTCTTTCGCGGCCGTCGGTGGGGCGGCGTTTATTCGTATCAACCGACACGGGTCGAAAATCAATTCGTAACAACCGCTCTCTAGCACGTTGCAAAGTAATGGGGCTCGGCTGGGACCTCAGAAAATTTCGTATCATCGAGATTCCACCGTATATGAAGACATTAAGGTTATATGGGATGACTAAATCACTGATTTTAGTTCTCGCTTAGCACAGTTTGCTGATATGAATTGTTGCTAACTTACTGTTTAGTTTAATTATCAGGGGCGGGACTCTTGCGCCAATTGCGCCATTTTGATAAAAACGCAGATTCCTGCTCCAAACTGTGCCAAACAGAAAATTGACCGAAATTGCGCCACGCTGCGCCAGAACGGCTTCGGCATGTGTGCTCCGGAAGTGGCCGCGAACAGCGAGGGGATTCGTTCTCCGAAAAAGATTGCGGCCGATCACATTCCTCAGACCACGCAACGGGGCCTCCCGTGCAGTCTCTCGTGATTTTCACACTTATAACACTTCTTGGCACTTCAGGAAAGTGGCCGGCACGCGTGCGGCCACTCTAGGCTGTTGTCAGTATACTGTCTGGACGGCCAGGTGGGCTGTATTACAGTGCTAGAATACGGTTGAGGGGGCTGAGCAGCGCTGTGCTCCTAGCTGAGGTGCAAAACAACGAAAAATAGGATGAGGGTACTGCGAGCAAACTAGATATTAGCAGTATTGAAGGACTCGGATATTATGGAGGCACGCGCGTTGCAGTGGGCGGGTGTCCCTAAGGCCGGTATAACGTAAAACCAATTAAATCGGTTTTTATGTCCATAGGGGCGAGGCCTGATCTATTTCGACCTACCACAAAGGGCTAATGCCGGATTTGGAATAAAAAGTTGCAGTTTCACCTGAAAGGAGAAGCATCTATTGCGGTAGCAAATTAGTAGACAGCTATACGAAGTAAGAATATTAGTTTTATCGGCCATATTATCATGTAAACATTGGCTTACTAACTTAACTACTTGTGCGCGCATGACACCATGCGCGCACAAGCAAATGTGAACACTCGCTCAATGACAGTGGAAACTAGCTGTATAAACGCTGAAGTGAGGAAGTGCGGCAGCAGCAGCGAGCGAATTTACCATCGTGCTGCCTCTTGCTTCCACGCAAACTAAGCGGCGAAAACACAACGTGCATGAATCTATGAGTACTCGCAATCTGTCCCCATCGCAGACCACCTTCAAGATAGGGCCCACGCGGCATCGCCATACGCAGCAGCCGCTGGAGAACGCCCTCCTCCCTCCCTAAATTCCCCACGTGGTGCCTTGCGCGCGACAGAAGACTGTGCGCTTCCTCCACGCTTTCCTCCCTTGTGTGCGCGAAATTCAGCCGCCATCGTCGGCTCACTCGCACGATTTCACTCGCACATACAGCATACGGCGGGCGGCGACGATGTTATCGCCCCCTGGAGTTTATACGGAACATCACGGCGACGACGAAGGCAGAGATGCGTCTGGAGTATCCATATGATAGCTATCGCTATAAATACATATTGGAATAGTTTTACGTTATACCAACACAGGGTTGATTGTGGCTGTCTGGGTCTGCGGTGACATATCGTGACCCAGAAATTATGTTAGCGCGTCGATTGGACCGCTTAATTTGAGAACATTTTCCGCTATTATCTTGAGCATCGCACGGGAATATATAGTTCGATTGTAGTTTCACTGATGTTTTCCACTTTACAGGAAAACGTGCCGTGCCGCCGCTCCACCCACTCTTGTATATTCTATAGTATGCTGTAGCTATAAGCAAAACGTGCTTCTATTACGCGCTTTGTGTTGGTTTAGTCTCTGTGTCATCGTGATTTCGCGAAGTGTGCTGCCATGTTCCATTATACCACCAAAATTCAGATTGGCCTGCTGCAAACTGCTCCAAAATTAAATTTACTCAGCTCAAGCTGCTCCAAAATGCAATTTTGTCTGCGCCAAACTGCTCCAAAACACAATTTTACTTGCTCCAAAAATTGCTCCAAGATGACTTTCGGCAGTCCCACCCCTGAATTATGCATTAATTAATTTTCTTCGCCTATGATTGTAACTTGCATTTGAGGACTGCAGTCCAAACTTTGCATTGAGAACTTTCCAATGCGCTCGTCAGTTTGTGTGCCTGAATTAAAAATAATTTTGTTATATTTTTGTACATGCCAACAGTACATGCCAACAGTACATGCCAACAACATTACACCTGGAAACCACAGCAGTAAAGAAAGCAGTTGTGCTTAATGAAGTGTGAATCTTAACACACTTCTAATTAGCATGCCTTCTAGCTTTTACGCTTTTATCATGAAATGCCACACCTGCTGTGGTGGCTTTGGTGTTGCGCTGCTAAACCCGAGGGTGAGGAATCAAATCCCAGCTGTGGCGGCTGCATTTCGATGGGGGCGAAATGCAAGACTGCCCTTGTACCATGCATTTGGTGTACGTGTCACAACCCCAGGTGGTCAAAATTAATCTGGAAACACCTGCTACGATGTTGACTCTTAATCATATTGTGGTTTTGACACATGAAACCCCAGAATGTTTTTAGCACTTTAAAGTTGTCGTAAAATCAATAATTTTTTTAAATTTTCATTTATGTCCAGCTTATGGCAAAGCTCACTTGCAAAAAATACAAATACAGTTGCAGAATTATTTTCAGAGCCTTATATATTTCTGATCCGCTCGATTATTTGGACCTACACAAGTCAGCACCACCTGCTTATAGAGCTAATGTCATGGTTTCCTACAATAACTAATTATAGAGCTGTAAAGCTAATGTCATACTCATACAATAATTACTTGTAGGAAACTCTATGGCTAATGTATAATGGCAACCAAAGCTTTGACTGATGTTACTGGTATTTTGTAAACTTAACATTTTTGTTTTTCTGTGGCATAGAACATTACTGCTGTGACTGCAGAGTCAAATAGAGTGCACCTTGTGGGGTTCAGGTGCGCCCTGTGAAATACCAGATCCCACCAGCCTCCAGAACGGAATCTGCTAAATTTTTAGCAAGGTCAACATCTTGTGTAATTAAATAAATTTTAGTTTTTTTGAGCTCCAGCTGTGGTATTTCTCAAGTTTTAAGGTTTGCAGGTCTCAATTAGACATTTGCTGCAAATTTCGTTATTATTAGGGCTGGGTGAATATTATACGTTTTGAATACTAATTTAATATTGCACTAACGTGTCGTATTCATATTCGAAAATAAACTGTTTGGTATTTTTTAATATCAAACCTAACGAAATATTTTGCAGAAACCAACAGTTTAAAGGACAACTCCGGCGATTTTTCGATGACAACGAATGTCGATGAAATTCGCTGGGTCTGTTCCTCTGAATACCTCCGTCATGTCCTAAAAAAAGCAGGCTTGAGAGTTGCACAGATTTTTTACAAATGAATTTAATCTATTGCCTCGAGCACCCTACCTTACCCCCTCCTCAGTTATAGGCCACATTGTGTATGACGTCAGGAATGGTCCACGCAGAGCATGCCGGGATCATGCAGACGACAGCGACGAGAGCGTGCAGGAGTCGACGATAGTGAGCTAGCGCTTGGCGTGAGATGTTGCTGTCGCGAGAAGTTGCATTCCCTGTGGACGGGCAAGTGATGCGGGGTGCCAAGCGGTGTTGCGTTGTTAGCTGCATGAACTGCAGCCCTCGCCATCCGCAAACACAGTTTGAGCCGATCGCGTTCAGCCGAGGTTAATGAATATTAAAAACCAGTCAAAAGACGAAGGACAAAGAAGAGACGTGGCACACACGACGACTGGAATATTCAGTATGTACCAACTGACCCAGACTGCTACTCTGCTGCAAAGCCGAGGTTAAGCCTATCACAGTGGCCGAGTTCGTGCGTCTGCTGCTGGCGGACCAGACCCAGTGATATCAAGCTAATTAAGCTATTAGGACGAGGAAAGCTGCTTCTGTAGTTCAGTTTTGACCATACGGATTTGAAATAAACCATTCCTCATTTCGTACAGTGCACACGCAAAAAGCTAGAAGCGACAACACGACGCGCAATCAACATCGATCTGTATACGTTGCCGTTCTCGAATGCGGCCGGTCGCACTCGCCGGCGCTTCCCTAAATGAAATGTGACTACGCAGATCCATTGGTGTATTAATACCTATTGTTATGCTGACTCATTATTTAGCTTACGAGGTGCACTGTTTGCCTCGTATCCCAAATGAGCAGCAAGCGGAGGCCCCTTCGATACAGCATGTGTAAACAACCGTCTCGTTCAGCTGCCAACGATGTCATACTTCATGGCATCTGCGTTTCCACAAGAAAACTATACATTCTCTAAATGAGCGTTCATACGCGCAATGTCCCAATCTATGTCTACTTTACGGAGCACTAATTGTGTGCATGAAGAGAATTCGAAGAATGATAAGCAGGCTGCACAACGCGTCCCTACTACGGTCTCCCGCTCGCTGTTTCCGAAGGTGTGTGGTAGCACGTATCAGCGCGACCCAGAGTGATGTAACGGTGCTTACATGCACAAAATCTACGTGTTTTGGTATGTTCTGACATTAATTGATGTCACCGATGAGCGCCTATCTCAAGCGAACGACGTACGAGTGGTCGCTGTACCTGCCGATGTAAACAAATGCACCGGTCGGTGCTTTGGACTGTCAGCGGCGTTCTTGTGGGATACAAATGCGGAAAGTCGTGCTCCACATCTTATAGTGAGCATGCGAAGCGGTTCCTTGAGAGGGGTAAAACACCTAAAATAGCAAGCAGCACGTATATCAGTGGATAGGGCTACCCTTGGTCTTCATGTCGCAGCGCGATATGTTGCGCATGGGTGCTGGCTCTAGTGGTGGAGGACGGCGATTCGTGGCTATTGAATTCTTCTGAATCATAACTGTCACTGTTTGACAGATCCGAATAGGTGGTGCAGCTTACAATGTCACCCGAAGGTCCGGCGCGGTCACGAATAAGCTGAGCGTCTGCTCTTCGTCGGTTTCGTTCACCCCGCGGGCGAGACCGGCATGCGTTGCGCGCCTTCCCCGCCGGGGATACATTCGTGACGTCACACGCAGAGGTTCGCTCAGCTGCTTGCTCCGGTTTCGGTTTCGTTTTGCGCTTTTTTGCTTATTTAAAATTATTTTCTACTTTGCGGAACAATTCTCCTATCAGGTGCGTCACAGGAGGGTCTCGGGAACCTAAATATTTTATTAGCTCGACATGGTCAAAATATCGCCGGAGTTGCCCTTTAAGTCTGGTTTCTGTTCTCTGTCTGCTAAAAAATATGGCAATTATAAGAAGTAAAATAATGCCAAAAGTTTTTGAAGCTATGCTAAAAGAAATTGGGTATAAGCCAAGCTTTGTTTCTGGTTTTGCAGATGAAACATATACATGACATGTGATTTTTACTTATCTGTCATTTAGTGTTTATGGCCGTCCAGTCGTGTGGCAGATTAATTTTTTTTTACGCTACAACCAGTGATGTTTTCCTTGCAACGTGCCATAATTCATGCGTCTACGTTACAAAAGTCTTTCAGCAGCTTTTATTTTTTCACAACTTCGTATCTTTCTTCGGCAACTGTTTGGAGTTTTCGAAAAGCTACTCATACACCAGCCATTCAATCTTGGAAAGTTTGCAATCAGGGTCTAAGGATGTTGAGAGGCTATTCTTGCAGTTTTTTTTTAATGACACTTGGTAACCTTGTTTCAAGCTGATCCTAATTGTCCCTGATAGCTGTCTTTTTTTTCACTAGTCAGTGCAAGCATGGTACCTAATTATATAGAAGTAAATATTCCTGCTGTAAATATGTGGATCTGTGTTTGACTAATTGATATTTTATTCTATGTTCGAAACTTAATATTCTTATTTGATCCGTGCTTTAAAAAATGTCGCAGTTTCGCCCGAAAGGCTAAGCATCAATTGCGATAGCAAATTAGTAGAGAGTTATAAGGAGTAGGGATAGTAGTTTTATCGGCTGCATAAACTTGACACATTCGCTTACTAACTGAATTAACAAGCGTGGTGTCAGCGCGCACAAGCAAACATGAATAGATCACACTCGATGGCCGCAGACAACTACAGTCAAAATGCGGGCGTGGGGTGGGGAAGCGCGGCCGCCGCAGCAAGTGACGGTTCGTGCGGTCTATCGCTTCAACGGAAACTGAGCAGCGTAAGGCACAGCGCATACAAAGGTCAGAGCCGTGTGGATATCGCTTTCAAGACACGGTGCGCGCGACAACACTGACAGCCGGCACAAGCGCAAAGTACAAGAACACATTTGTTGGCAGAGTAGAAGCCGCCCCCTCCCTCCCGCGTTGCCTTCCCGCTTTGCTCCTTTCGGGTGGGAGATTGCGTCGCCAGTTACCCTTGCGCCCGTTTTACAAGATACGCATTTGGTGCTGCATCACAGCGTTGCCCCCCCCCCCCCTTTCCCTTCCTCCCATACCCCCACGGCCTTTCGCGCGACGGAAGTCGCGTTCGCTCTCCGTAAAGGCGCGCGTCCCCGGCATGCTTTCACCCGCACATACGGCGCGCGTCGACGATTTTATTGCCTTTGGACTTTATACGGAACCTCATGGCGTCGACGACGGCAGAAATCCACTTGAAGTGTCCATATAATTGCTCTCGTAATAAAATGTTGATATACGCCCACCTCTAGTTAATATACTTGAAGCAAGTGAGAAAGAAGCATAAGATCAGCGTTTGGGTGCTTGCCAGAACTGCCATTGTATGGTCTTCTGCTGGGTTCTATTTCCTAAATTTGTTTTTCTGGGAACACGTTGCATATGCAAGTTTCCCAAAACGGCTACATGTCTTACAGGTACAGTACATCGTTTTTTTTACAGTGCTTACACATATGTCAAGGTTGAGGTATGTTGTGCACATTTGTTTATGCATTAAACACCCTTGAATAATTCACAATTTTTTGTTTGTTTTGGTTGCTTTTATGGCACTGAATAAACAAGAAATGGGTTCATAATTGATTTTCAACAGACAGAATTTAATGGTGTGCAAAGGTGAGAGGCTGTTATTGCACAGAGCTAATGCAGAAGTTGGTGACACTAAATTAGGGAAACATAGCCCCTTCACTCACGAATTATGATATTGTGTTGATAAATGTAAGAAGTTTGCATAATTTTATGCCGAGGTGCTGCAGACTTCATTAAGACCAAGTCAAGGTGCTAGAAAGACTGCATTTTTATGATGAG
The DNA here is from genome assembly GCF_013339745.2 of Dermacentor silvarum. Classification (NCBI taxonomy): domain Eukaryota; kingdom Metazoa; phylum Arthropoda; class Arachnida; order Ixodida; family Ixodidae; genus Dermacentor; species Dermacentor silvarum. The sequence continues at coordinate 36,268,386 of NC_051154.1, forward strand.
TCACCATAATTATAGTGCTTTAAGTATCTAATTATTGTGCACTCGGTAATGTTTCTTCATAAAAAAAGAATTGAATCACTAGTGTGAATTACTTGCACAAGTTAATTATTGGTTGCAAACATTACTAAAAAGAAAAAAAATTCACAATTGCTACAGAAACGTCCCACATCACACCTCCCGTCAAATACTGTAGTGCCTTCTCTAAAGCTATCTTCGGTAGCGATAGATTTCCCTCAGAAGTAAAATGAAGGCACTTAAGGTAAGCAGAACATTTAATTTACCCTATGCTTAATTTTTGTGGTTTATTCCTTGCCACAACTGCACAGAAATGGCAAAAATAAGTCGCGTACACAAATGTGTACATGGTGACTAAAGTGGATAGCTGCATGGGTACCTATTACCAAGTGGTTGCATGATATGTAGAAATCTAACTTAATGATCTTCATGATGTCCTTTGCCTTCCCTGTATTCACTGTTTTGCTAGCTCTGGTGACCGAAAATTTTACTGGTACATTTTGTCTTCACTTACTGGTGCTGCTTTCTTGTTTTGTTTTTTGCTTCCTATGGAATGTATGCTGCCACAAAACATTTTATGGAACTCAATTAGCCCCTTCATATGTAAGTCAAGTAAGATAATTATCTTACTTGACTTACATTTACGTTATCTTGATTACATTATCTTGATTGATTTACATTTAATTATCTTACTTAATTACAATTGAGCAGCTAGGGCATCCCCAAAATTAAGTTTTTAGCATATTATACAGAAGTCAATCAAGTATAAATGTCGTAAGAAATTGAGGACAGGACCAAAAAGGTGTTGAGTTCCAGATGTTTCAGCTTCCATACAGAAGCCTTGTATGTACAAACGTAGTATAGTGCACAACGCTTGTAGTGTAATTCGTAGTGTGTCACTGTGTCAAAAGGGATACACATACATACATGCAAGCACAGCTCGGGGCGTTGCAGCACTTCGCCTCAGTAACAGCAACCGCTAAAAGGTACAAAACAGCGTTTGGAATTTTTCAGTAATTCGATCTTGCGTCAGGGCTAGTGTACTGGAGTTTTCCTCCCGTCACACCATTCTGCTTCCTAATCTGGGCCTTCCTGGAAACCAGTTTTCAAGTGATAATGAATTTCAGATAAGTGGGAAACAAACTACTACCTCCGAGGCTTAAGCTGTTTTCTCATTGTGATCACGTCGGTAGCGGTTGGGCTGCACGAGCGATGTCATCGCTGCCGATAGCTTCGGCTGATGCAGTGGTGCAATGGCTTTTGCAGAAGAGCCACAAACCGGATGTGGCGTTGTAGGAGATGCAGTTGAGGCGGATGTAGCTATCTAGCCACCATAATGTAGCCACAGCAGATTTCGTGGGTGTATCGAGCGCAGAAATTGTAGGGTCAGGTGTTTCAACAATGTTTAAAACCTTGGTGCCGTTGTCAGATGGGAAGAGGACTTGGCACCCGTAGGTACTGCGCCTCAGAGCTTACATGTACTCATCAACCCAGCATCATTCGGTACATAGACCCCGGCACCCCCCCCTATGCGGGCTGACTGGGTGGGGGGCTTTGGTTTGGGCCAACGGTCCTTCCCGGACAAGGGGGCCACTGTGGAGCGGCACTAATCGTGCTATTTCGTGCTTCACACAAACAGCCATGTCGGTCGTCAGGGACACGAGCCCATCAGACCCCTGGATTACCTCGATGGAAAAGGTGTCAAGGCAAACAACCATGGAGACCACAGAAGCCGTCCGCGGTGCAGCGCACTGTTGCGCCACTACCGGTTCCAACTCTGTGTTCCACTGAGACGAACGGAAACACGTGGATCGACTGGCACATGCTGTCCAGTCGAGTGACCTTAGAAGCATGCATCATAACTTAATGGAAAGCTTTCCACCTGACTCATCGAAAATCACAGCAGGGCGAGCCCACACTTCAAGAAACTTCTTCTCGCCTAGGTGATGCCGCTCCCAGGTGAGATGGAACCAGACTTCCTTCCGCGCTTTTCCAAGCATTTCGTGAAGACCCGGTGCCCCTCCCCCAAAAACCACATCACAGCGTGCTAACCAAACTTGGTATGAGCACTCGACAAGAAGAAGCACGAACTGGTTGATCGCCTGGTTAGGCAAAGGGTACAGGAAACGAACGGTTTGTGGACCAAGGCTACATGAAAACAAAAATATTAACTTCAAATTTGAAGATTTGCCATGAAAATTGATATCAACAATTAGAATTCATTTCATATCTCATTCTTAAGTAAGAAAATCCTATTTAAGTATTCTTCCCTTTTCTACCCACCGTCGCCCGATTCATGGCCAATCACTCGTAGTGGGTTATGCTGTACATATATGCACCAAACCCAACCTATATGATGTGAACCAAGAAACCACGTCGGGTATTGTAGATACGTGCGGGGTGACACGGTGCAATTGTGTAGTTTGTGCAGTACCAGCTTTTTTTTTATTTATTATTTTGTGAATGTAGCAGCCACGGTTGGCCTAGTAGTTTCTTTGGGTATTGTATGATACCGGATATTAGCGGACATGATGCGCATGTAACTTTTTAAATGCGAATCATTTCTTGGCGATCATATACCACTTTGAGAGTATAAATCTATCTATCCGCCTATGTCTTGGTGCTCTCATGGTCATTACGTTTACTTGGTATGTACCAAAATTGGCATGGTATGACAAGAGTGTATGACGAACATAAATGATAGGTAATGACATACCTGTCATGTAGGTCATAAAGCCTACGTCTTGGTGCTCTCGTGGTCGTTTTGTTAACTTGGTCAGCTCCCCGCACAGTGCTTCGCATAACATGGATTCCCACAGGGCTTGTGATCTGCCGGCTTTTTTTTTTTTTTTCTTAGTTGTTATATTTTAACTGTATTGTTTAAGGTATATGGCTTCTCCGTGCCTATTGTGCTTGGTTTTCTTTTTTTTCTCGTGCAAAGCAATCTTGTACTTAGTTTTAAAAACGTCTGCACTTTGTTCTTTCAATAAGACTAGTAGATTAAGAACTTGGTTCACTTTGTTCTGCATAGAAAAAAAGAATAAACTTTGTGTAATCAAATGAAAACTCTAAATGTCCTTATGTTCTTGCAATTTTCAAATGTGGTGACAGAATGCCATGGTTGTTTAAATATAGTACTGAATTTATAATCCCGAAAAACTAGCCACACATTTCGGCCTCCTATACAGCGCGCGTTCGTGCCTGCCTGTCTCCACCTTCGTTGCAGTATAGTTTGCGCAACAACATCAGCTCTACATGCACCAATAAGGGCGAACTTCCTTGTAATATGTGGTTTACTGTGCTTGCTTAAAAGGTTAATTAGTGTACTTCTGCTAATTAGCAGCTTTTCCATCACCATTTTTTGAAAAAAAGCGTTAAGGCTTAATTAAATAAAACAACGTGGTAAAAAAAGCGCTAGCGCCTTGAACGGCTAGCCAGCAGAGCGCGCTCTTTTTAAACTTAACGGCTAAAAAGCGACTTCCGGTGCGTCATTACGGAGCGCGCTCTACGCGCTCCCTGGAGACGGTGCGCGAGAGCGCGCGCCTGCTACGACTTCCGGAAAAATGACGTATTTCCGACTCTTTCCACTTATGCAAGTCCGTGCTCCTTGCCCACTCGTTCAGCGGGGCCCACTCCTGCAGGAGTTCCGCCGCCTGGGCCTCCCCTCTGGCAAGGAGGAAGATCTCCTCTTCCCCGGCCGACACCACCTTTCTGCACTTCGAGGCGTCGTGGAGTTCCTTGACTCGTCAGGGCTCTCCGCACGCCTCTAAGGACATTTCTACAAGCGGGAAGGCCTCACGGCCTCCCATCCCACCCCGGGCCTGACCGGCCTGGCACAACACCCCTGCAGACTCTGCAGCACACCAAGGCCTTCCATCTCGGCCTGATACGTGCCGCCTATGCCTGCCGGTTTTGCTTCGCCCAGCCATGGCGACTCCACTCTATCCCTTCTTTCGCTCCCACTTACCCCTCCCCGTTGGCGCTGAGCCGTGCTCCCTCAAGGGCTGCAGAAGATAGCGTCAACCTTTCCCTTTCCCTCAAGAACCACTTATCTTATCATCACTCGTTCCTGCCGCCGCTGCGCAGCCGGGCGTCTGCTCTAAGGCATGATCGGGAACTTCGCGTGTTGGCGCGGTTTGAGCTTATCATTAACCGAAAATGACGGCCCGATCATTACTTGCCAGACGCTCAGGTACGTAACCGAACAGTCGCAGTTTGGCGCCTTCTAGTCGCTAGGTTCATGTGTATGACTTCTTCAGGTCCTCGTGGTATCATGGAAGATGGTTGGGGCACTGCTCTTTGAATTGTGTGTCCGTATATCGGGGCGCAAGGTTGATCGCATAATCCAGGATGCCTCGGATCATAAGGCTTTCTCTCCTCTTGCGATCGGCAATGAGTCATCAGTCAGCATACCGCGGAGCAGAAATAAATCCTCGGATAGGGTACCTCTGAGAACAGCACGAACAGCTTGCATCGCATACATAAGCCGCTGCTGCTGCGTCCGTCACCGCGCGTCAAGTTCTTCTAGCTCTTCATCGTCTATCAAAAACTGCAGGAGGGTGTTTATCGGCGGCGCCATCTTCAAAAAGCGCGCGCAATGCGATAGCGGTCGCGGAAGCAACATAACATTCGCCAGACGGCGCGTTCGAGCGCCCGAAAGTAAAGGGGCTTTACCCGAAAGCAGTCGGCGAAAATCGCCGTTAAGTTAAGCTCCGAAGGCGTCGCACTCGAGCGCACTCGAGCGTGCTCCTTTGGAGTTCGGAGCGCGCTAACTTAACGCGCGCGCCCACTGTAAGGTGCCTCTGAGACTCCCACGTCCACTTCGCCAGCCGCCCGACAGATGGCAGCACCTGTCTGGCAGTCTCGCGTGCGTCTAAATGTCGTACAAAAATCCCTCACGTGACCAGATCCTAGGCACCTAGGGACACGATCATTTAGGGACTTTTGAGAAGGCGCGATGGTGGCGCCAAGTGACGACGGCATGGGATGGCGTGTTCGTTCTCGGCGTGATCGTTCTCTGGCCCGCGCCCACCGCGCGTTGTTCAACATTGCGTGTGTGATTGTGCTTGCGTTGCTTGTGTATTGGTTGTAGGTTCTGTGTTACTTGGCGGAAAGCCGTGAGTAGTGCTTGTGTGGCACTGCGGCTTTGGCCCCGGTGAGCTCTGGCAATACAGAACCTGCGTTGTGTGATCCGTGTTCCTTCACAATGCGGAGGTGGTGACGATTGAAATGTCGAAGTGGCGTAGCGCCTCGGCAGTGCAGTTCAGCGAACCGCGTCCGCCTTTGCATAACGGACGTCGAGAGATATGCTGCTCTCTACAAGTCATAAAAATGTGACTGCGTCGACCGCCCACGGTTCAGCGCTGAATGTGTGGTTCAAGTACTGTGCTTGAAACGAATGGCGCAGCTGTGGTGGCAGAACGCCATGAGGCCTCAGTTCGTGCTGTATGCTTGAAACGAGTGGTGCAGCTGTGGTGGCACACCGCCGTGAAATCCGTGCTGTGCAGACGCTCGAAATATCCAATTCACGTCGGCATCTTGGCAACGGCCAGTTCGCGAACCGGCGAGCGGCGCCTCTGTGCCCGCCCTATTCGGTAGCATCGACGCAATAATATTTACGTAACCAGTCCTTGCTTGACAGACGCCGATGGCGAAGGTGCTGCGATATGCTGCCGGCCAGCTTTGCAGTTTTTCTCACATTAAAAACATGTAGCATATATACATGCCTAGCATGTGTTATAAGACAATGTCTACCATGAGACGATTGTCAGGAGTGCCCCAGTACTGCTCCCAATCTGGCATTCCACGCTTTGCATGCCCTCAGTAATCATGATGACAATGTGGGCCCATTTTCTTCAAAGTGAGTTGCTATTCTGTTTGCAAAATGGGGAGGCTAGCTAAGCTGGTCTGTTCTTTGTGTTTTGTCAATTTGATGACAAATTATTGGCAATGTTATTTTAAGGTGCTTTTAAAAGATGTTAAGCCTACCAAAAAATTCCACCAGTGGCAGTGTTCTTTGGTGGTGACAGAAAAGTGAAACTGCAGACGACCAAGTTGGCCATGCCCGCATTCTTGCAAAATTTAAGAGCAATGTCGGCACCCACAACCTTACAACTGTGATTGAGCCATGGATGGCCACATGCTTTCTGCACCAATTATAGGCCCTTACGCAACATCAGTGAAGAGCCAACAGACCAACGTACTGTGTTCCCTTCAACCTAGGCAGTCTACAGTTCATTGTTGTCGCAACAGCTGATCGCCCCACAAATTCACAGCCTGTGCCTTCTGCTGCTACTACGGTCAACTCGTCACCCGTGCACAACACACTTCTAGTTGCCCTAGTGGTAGTGCCGTTGCTTCTAAATATTGAGTAACCACACATTGTAGGCTACAAGGGCATTGTTGCACTGCATCTCATCTCCATGTGTGTTGTGTTGCTGTTTGCATATATGTCCTTGTTTGATAAGTGCTCTGAATTTTTTTCACTGCTGCAATGTCTTGACTGCACTATGGCAGTGTTGTATGTACTATCGATTAACCTCCATATACACAAGTGCTTTGATCATCAATCTTCAAAAATGCAACCTTCATGCTGCTCCTTCCTTCACAAGAAAGCGTGCATATTAAACATTATTCTTGCCCCAACTAGAATTGGTAGGTTCAATTTGGTCACCTCACCAGACATATCTAATCCGCATTCTTGAGTATAGCCAAAACTGTGCTGCACGTTTAATCGCCAGGGATTGCAACCAATATTTGAGCGTATCTAACATTATGTTGTCATTGTCACTACCATCCTTGGAATCGTGCCAGAATGTAGTGTCGTTTTGTCTGCTACATAAAATCATTAATAGTGAGCAGTCGTCCACCTTGCCTCTTGTTTGTCCATCCCACACATCTAGGTGCTTGCACAATCGCCTTAGCGTCCAGCACATTTTTGGTCGAACTAATGCCTTTGACTTGTGTGCTTTGCCACGTGCCATTAGGCATTGGAATGGTCTTCTCGATAACATTGCTGACATTAACAATACTGTAACCTTCAGACAAAAAATCAGTATGTTTGGGTAGTGTTCAAGTGGTTTCTATTTCTGGTGTATGTAACCTTTTTTATGTAATTATGCAATCGTACTATTCACTGTATAACCCAGCTTTCTAATGGTAGAATTTTACTTCACGATTTTATAATTTGTTATCTTTAATTTATTGCGTTGATCTTGTGTCGCTGTTTATATTTCTAACGTTGTATAACTTTTTCGCTCCTTTGTTATGCGATGCCCTCCCCCCTCCACGCAATACTCCTTCTGGAGCCTGTGACGTAGATGAATACATAAACCAGATAGCACTACTGTTTCTTGTGAAATCAAAATTGTGTATATTGTTGTGGTTTTACCAATAGAAGCTCTAAATCGTAAATTGTTCTCCTGCAATGCCAGCAACGTATCCATAACAGGCCAGTTGTGTATATTGCCTAGAATTATCGTTCTTAGACCCTGAAAAGTGTGGAATATCCTATCTTCCTGTCTGTCCGGGTCTTTATCCATTTTTCCGTAAACTTGGGTCACTGGGTAATCCATGGTATAAGGGGTAGAGCACTGGGGCTGTTGTGCTGAGGACACCCAGTTTGAAACAAAAATAGGTCACGAGGTATGGGCCGGGCCGCTCATCAATGACAAAAAAAAAAAATTTCTTAGGTGCTGGGCAGATTCGAATCGAATGTCAAGCACCGACTTAGCGGCAACCCTGCTAACAGGCGTAGCATGTCCAGAGGGACTCGTGAGAGAGGAGCCCGACTCATACATGACTGATCTCTGTGGTGGCAATACAATGTCTTTACATTGTTTCAATGCTATCGTATTAGCATCGGCATCATTGTGAAATGGGTTGTGCCAGAATTTTTCTTTCTAAATTTATTCGCCTGTACCTATGTGCCACAGCTGAGCTTCTATCTCAACATTAGTCGATCTCAACTGAAGTAATGTATATATAGCCTTAGCTATAATTTCTAATGCGCATGAATGATTCTCACCAAGAGTAACAACCGCATCAATTCCATCACAATCTGCACCTGCATTATCAAATATGTTATAGTGAAGTGAGTCTGCTACAACTGAGGATCGAACATGTTTTCAGTTTCAAGCAAACCATGCCAGTCAATTTCATGAAAGTGGCATTACAGAATTCACAGGCATTCAATTGCACAATGCATGCTTATAGGCAATTTTATATTCAGTTCATGGCAGTTGCCATCTTGGGCTGTCGTAATCTAAATTTTGTGCATAGTGACGTCAAGTTTACTTAATCGTGGAACGTTAAAAACACCTGTGCACTGACTCTAGGTTGTTACAGCCAGAAAAATGGGCATGTGAGCAACCATGGTAAGAGCGCCCCAAAGCTCCAGTATAAGGGTGCCTGCATGCGCTCCCCCCCCTCCCCCCCTTTCACCATTCAGTGCAGAGTAGGGAAAACTGGGTCATTTGCAACTGAACAGAAGTTACAAAAAAAGAGTTCCATAGAACAATTTACTTTATTTTTCATTAATTGTACATAATGACGGAAGTCTGCAGTCAGGCATTCCGCTCACTAAGGCACATGGAAACAAAACAGGAAAACAAAAATGAGTAGCTCATGAAAAATAAGCCCTCGAACATGCAATATACATCCATCACCTGTGCACCATCAGCCCGATTACAACTTTTCTATTACTGTGCAAATATAGCTGTAGCCATTTGCCTTTGCACACTCAACTTCTTTCAGTGGTTTATGGGTTCAATTTATTAGATATCTTTAGTGGCACACCTAATTTCCTTTTTTTTTTTTTTTTTGAGAAGCTCAATCACCACATACCTGTGATGCTTTGTTTCCCAAGCACCAAATAATGCCAGCAACCTCATCACATTATCATGGCAATCTCTTAAAAGTCACAATTTTATTTGGTCGTTTTGACAAGATTGCCAAGCTGATTAAACATGAATTGCACTGAATCCTTCTATATAATCTCAACTCTTTCCTTGATTGGCACCAGTATATCAAGCTTTAAGTTGACAACTTGAAGCATCACTTTCATATTCTTCAGGATAGGTAGGTTATCTTTATGTTTGCTTGGATTGTTACACATTATTGATGGCAAGCGCCATGAACACTTCCAGATTTTGCGAGAACTTTCATTTTTCAACTTCTATTTCATCAGTGACTCCACCACACCTACCGGTGTGATAGTTTTCTTTGCATGCAAGGAGTATGTTATACTTTCACAAGCATCATCCAAATGTGGTTCACGTTCAAGGCATTCACCAGACATGGTAAAGCAACATTTGGCGGCAGTTGCAGCAAATAGAGCAATGTAACAGTCGAAAAAGCAACCAATCTGCGATTGTACAGCAAAATCCCATTTTTGCAGCTACTCTGACGCCACTGCTGTAATATAATATGTAGAAAACAGACAGCCTAAGCTAATGATCAAAGAACTGCTCAGTGACAACAGAAATTCAGACATGTGATCAAACAACCGCTCAGTGATCCACAGATCCAGACGTGATGCTGCAGCAACTGTGGAATTCCTTTAACGTGTTTTCACAGTACACCCATGTGCACAAGAAATCTAACACTATAGGGTATACCATTTGGGCAGCTGCTTTGGTGCTGCTACCACTGCCAAAGTCCTGCACCCCTCAGTCAGTCAATAGGCACTGAAAGTACTGGATTTGCATGCAAGTAACACGACCACAAATATGATGCAACGAGCGGCTTTTGGTCTCTCCTAAATAAAATTTCATGTGATTATATGTGTCACGAACCCGAATATAATGCGAGGCGCGTCCTGAGGCTGGAAATTTCAAGGAAAAAAAGGCAATATCCGTGAAAGTGAGCCATCAAGTATAGGGTGTGTCCTTCTACATTGAGCTTATTCCAATGACAAAATTCAGTGAGGCACCTGACACAGCCACCAACTCCACACCCCCTCACCACACATTCGTGCTGAGCCCCAACCCACACGATGGACTCCCATGTCTCATGTGAGCAGTGAGTGATAATCCTAACATACAGCTTGTTTGAAAGCAGAACCAAACAGAGTTCTGCAAACGCCACATTCGAGTTGAGGCTATATTCACAGCATAGCTGCAGTGCACGCTTGCTTGCTGTAGAGACTACCATCATAATAAACATGCACGGCATTGTTGACATTGTAGCATCGCCTCAGCGGGTTAAGATACGATTTGTTGCCCTTTTTGCACATAAGCACGCGTCTATATTGTGCGAAATTAGGGCACCACAGCTGCACCACTCGTTTCAAGCACAGTACTCAAACCACACATTCAGCGCTGAACCGTGGGCGGTCGACGCTGTGGTGGGAGGGTTCGAGCCGAGGCGCCGAGGAGGCAGGCTGAAGCCCGAGGGGCCGCGGAGTAAAGACACACGCTCCGAGTCCCCAGCAGAAGTGCCCCCCGTTTATTCACAGCACAGCCTTTATATGCTACATCCTATAGAGGCGCCTCATAATCGGCTTAGCACTCGCGCCCTCTACATCCCCCCTTTTGGGAAAGTACAGAAAGCAACCCTTGCTCTCAGGTATACAACGTAATGACAAATGTCTCATGGCACGTTCTACAAGTTCAGCCGCACCGGCGGCCTAACACAACGTCCAGACCGAGTGCGTACAACTGACCCAGGCGGTCTTGAGGGAGTAGCCGGGGCAACCGGTGGCGATGCAACTGGTAGAGGAGTAAGTGCCCTGGGAGTTGGACTGCTGCACACAGGCTCTGGGCGAGTTGGAGTCTGTGGCAGGCTTTCAGATCCTCGTGTCCGTGGACTGGAGCTGCCGAGGTCTAGACCACCTGATGACGGAGACTGCTGCGGAACCAGATGTCTCCGGTTGCGGACGAGAGCACCTGCATCCGTCTGGACCACGTAGGAGCGTGGACGCTGCGCTGGGCTAAGAACAGTGCCAGCACAATCTGTGTCGCGAATCCACACTCTCTCTCCCTCCTCCAGGGGCCGCAAATCTTGTGCAGCATGTCGACGGTCAAAATCTTGACGCTGGCGACGTCGTTGGGTAGTGTCACGCCGGTGGAAGTCGGCAGCGTTAGGTTGGTTCTGGAAGCAACGCGGCCATGGGGACCGGAAGGCGAGTCCTGAGGCTGCGCCCCATGAGCAGCTGAGCAGGGCTGTACCCGGTCACGCCAGGTGCGTTGCGGTATGCCAAGAGGGCCAAAGGCCAGTCCGGAGACTTCTTGAAGAGTTCCTTAACCGTCCGCACCATACGCTCGACTTCCCCCATTAGACTGCGGGTAACTGGGACTGCTGGTGACGTGGGAGAATCCGTAGCTCTGGGCGAAGACGCGGAATTCTGCCGACGAAAATTGAGGCCCATTATCGCTGACGAGGGTCTCTGGGATCCCATGCCTTGCGAAGACACTTTTGATGATGGAGATCACCGCTGTAGACGTCGTCGAGCGAAGGGACAGCACTTCAGGGTACCTCGAGTAGTAATCTACGAGGAGAAGGTAGTCGGCTTCTTCGTGATGAAATATGTCCACCCCGACTCGCTCCCAGGGACGGCTAGGCGTCACGGTAGGCAGCAGTGGCTCTGCTCGCTGGACCCGCGTGGTAGCACAGTTGGGACAGTTCTCCACCATTGTCTTGATCTGACTCCCCATGGTCGGCCACCAGACAGCTCCCTGGCGATGGCGCGGCAACGGTTCACTCCGAGGTGTCCGTCATGGATGAGGGAGAGGACGTGCTTCCGCAGAGAAGCGGGCACCAGCAGGCGTCCACCGCAGAGGAGAAGGCCGTCACCAATACTGAACTCGGCCCGATGAGCCCAGAACTGAGCCACGCTGAGAGGCAGATTCTCTTTCCTAGGCCACCCTTGCTCACAGTACAACTTGAGCTGCGCGCACTCCCCATCTGCAGCCTGGTGAGCTCGGAAGTCGTCGAGGAGGACTGCAAATGTAGGAGGGATAGCACGGAGTGCTTCTTGAACGTACAGCTCCACCTTGTCAACAGCTGGAGTCGCTGGCAGCTGGACGACTGGGTCCCTTGAGAGTGCATCTGCGGTGGCCAGCTGTTTCCCAGGAACGTACTTGACATCAAACTGGTACTGGAGAAGGCGGATGCGGAAGCGCTGGATTCGTGGTGGCATGAGATCGAGATCCGCGGTTCCTAGGAGCTGTACTAACGGCTTATGGTCGGTCTCGAGGGTGAAACGAAGACCCCGAAGAAACTCGTCGAATCGGTTGATGGCCCAGGTGGCAGCCAGTGCCTCCTTTTCGATCTGGCTGTACCTCCGTCCGTTTCAGTCAGCGCTCGAGAGGCGTATGCAACTGGTCGGCGCTCCCCTGATGGCTGGTCTTGAAGGAGGACAGCACCCAACCCGAAGGAACTGGCATCTGCGGAGACTGTCGTCAACAGTGCAGGGTTGTACCTTGCGAGGCAGATGTCCGACGACAGCATGCTCTTGAGCTTTTCAAATGCTGAAGCCTGCGCTGGTCCCCATGTCCAGGCTGCAAGCTTGTTCAGGAGACTTCTGATTGGCGCAGTCGTTTGAGAGAGGCCCGGGAGGAAGCGACCGACATGGTTGAGCATACCGAGAAAACGTTGGACACCATGAACGTCCTGAGGAGCTGGCATGCGCTGAATGGCGGCCACTTTCTCTGGATCCGGAGTGATGCCATTGGCACCGACGACAACGCCAAGGAACCGCACGCTGGACACGCCGAAAGTGCACTTGGCAGCGTTGAGGGTGACCCCCGCTTGTTGGAGGCGACCAAGGACTGCCTGGAGGCGTTGGTCGTGTTCTTCTGTGGTGCGGCCAAACACAAGGATGTCGTCCATAAGGTTAACAACACCAGCCAACCCTTCCAGCAGGCGAGACATCTGACGCTGGAAGTATTCCGGGGCCGATGTTATGCCGAATGGGAGGCGGCAGTAGCAATACCTGCCAAACGGAGTGATGAAAGTCGTGTACTTCTGGGAGTCGCGCGCCAGGCGTACTTGGTGGAAGCCTGAAGTTGCGTCCAACTTCGAGAAAACGCGTGCGTCACCGAGAAGTCCGAGGGTTTGGTCGACGGTCGGGAGTACGTGGCGTTCACGCAGAACGACTTGGTTGAGTTTGGTCAAATCAACGCACAGGCGGTAACCCCCCGCTGGCTTCGGGACGACGACAAGTCCCGCGCACCAGTCCGTCGGTTCGTCGACGCACCGGATCACGCCCTCCTGCTCCATCTTGTCGAGCTCCTTTTTGACTACGTCTCGTAGCGGTATCGGGATACGCCGGGCTGTGCTGAGGGCATACGGTACCGCGTCAGGCTTGATACGTATCGTGTACTCTTCCGGAAACGTGCCCAGGCCGGTGAAAAGGGCTGGAGGGACTTCACGAGGTGGTGCGTCCGGCAGAGCTGGTGCGACGGCGCCGACAAACTTGACGACCCCAAGGGCAACGATAGCGGGATAGCCGAGAAGTGGCTGCTCTTGTCCCGCAACGACGTAGAGGCGCTCGTTGACTTGCCTGCCTCTCCAAGACAGCGCCGCGTCGAAGGTGCCGAGAAGCTTCAGGGCTTGTTTCCCGGGTCCGAAAAGTTCTTCGCCTCGCGGCTTATCGAGGACGGCTGGGCAGCCGGGAAACGTGCGCGGAACCACCGAGACGTCGGCTCCAGAGTCCACTTTGAAGACGAGAGGGTTCCCGTTGACACGCACCTCAACGTACCGCCCGTTGCGGGCCACCGCCGCGACGGAGTGGAGCTCGACGGATCCGAGGCGCTTCCCTGAGCGACATACCGCCGCGAAGTGGCCTCGCTTCTTGCAGTGGTTACAGACCGCTTTGGCCGCTGGACGGTCAGACCGTCGGTGAAACTCGTGACCGCAAAATCCGCATTGCCTACTTAGGCCTAGGCCGCATTTCAAAGCCTCGCCAGCTCTGTTGCTCGAGTGCGAACCGTCGGGTCGGTCACGTGACGCAAAGTCAGCAAAGTTGCCAGAGTCCCGTCTATTGCGTCGTCCGCGTGCACGCTGCGCGGGTTTACGCGAAGTCGCCGCGTCCACGTGAGCTGCCGTAAGCGGTTGCCCAGCGGTGAGGGACAGGCGTTGTCTTTCGCGTTCGGCGTCTTCGTGCTGACGAGCTTGCACGAGTGCGTCGTCCAGGGAAAGGCTCGGAGTGCGGCACAGCTTGTCTGAAAGGCGAGAATCCGCCAAACCCACGACGAAACGGTCGCGAACAAGACGCTCTTCAACGGCAGGTGACGGGTAGTTACACTTGCGTACCATGTTCCGAAGGGCCGTGAAGAAACTGTCGACGGTTTCGCCTGGCTCTTGCGTCCGCTTGTGGAACCGAGAGCTCTCGTACACCTCGTTTACGGGGTGCACGAAGTAGCTTGTGAGCCGCCGGGTGACTTCCGCGTAGGACTTGTACGCTTCTTCATCGGACATGAGAGAACTGAGGACAATGCGTGCACGGGGGCCCATACAGTAGAGGAGAGTCCTAACCCTCGTCTCGTCCGGGGCTGCGTGCATGCCGGTGGCGAAGGCATAGTCCTCAAATTGCCGTAACCAGGGCAGCCACTCGCCGACATCGTCGAAGGGGAACGGAGCGGGACTCCGGAGACTGGCGGCAGCGAGAGCAGGAACTGGAGCGTCTTTGTTAGCCATGGCAAGTCGCGGGAACCACGCATCCCACTTCTGACACCATGTGGTGGGAGGGTTCGAGCCGAGGCGGCCGAGGAGGCAGGCTGAAGCCCGAGGGCCGCGGAGTAAAGACACACGCTCCGAGTCCCCAGCAGAAGTGCCCCCGTTTATTCACAGCACAGCCTTTATATGCTACATCCTATAGAGGGCGCCTCATAATCGGCTTAGCACTCGCGCCCTCTACAGACGCAGTCACATTTTTGTGACTTGTAGAGAGCAGCACATCCCTCGACGTCCGTTATGCTAAGGCGGACACGGCGACGCCACATCGCGGTTCGCTGAACTGCGCTGCCGAGGCGCTACGCCACTTCGACATTTCAATCGTCACCACCTCCGCATTGTCAAGGAACACGGATCACACAACGCAGGTTCTGTATTGCCAGAGCTCACCGAGGCCAAAGCCGCAGTGCCACACAAGCACTACTCACGGCTTTCCGCCAAGTAACACAGAACCTACAACAAATACACAAGCAACGCAAGCACAATCACACACGCAATGTTGAACAACGCGCGGTCGGCGCGGGCCAGAGAACGATCACGCCGAGAACGAACGCGCCATCCCATGCCGTCGTCACTTTTAGCGCCACCATCGCGCCTTCTCAAAAGTCCCTAAATGATCGTGTCCCTAGGTGCCTAGTATCTGGTCACGTGAGGGATTTTTGTACGACATTTAGACGCACGCTCGGCTATGCTTCCCGCGCCGCAAGCGGTAGCGCCATATTTCCCCTGGTGGCATCGGTGCGCAAGGGGGTCACGCGCGCCTGCAGGAAAGCGCCGCCGGTATTCACACCTCCCCTTCTAGCCACCCTACCAGCACGCTTCCGCAGGCCCGCAGGTCAGCGTTGCCAGATTGGACAGTAGGGACGACACCAGAAACTCGCTAAAATTTCCCCAGATTTCACCAGAAACTAAAATTGCCGAAAAATTACTAAAAATCATCATTTCTTGTGAATAAACAAACACTCGCGAAAGTTTTTTTAAATTTTTTTGTTGCAACTTTAGCGAGTGTTTGTTTATTCGCAAGAAATGTGCGCGTAAAGTGGGCGCGTCGAACTCTGGACTACAAAATTAACATTCGTCAAGTACTCACTTTATTATTTACAAATTTAGTCATGATGATGAGCCTTTAATCATCACTTGGAGCATCGTAGATGTCTGAACGAAACCTGCTTAGCATATCGTCTGTGATAGCAAACTTCACGCAACAGCCGTCTCTGGAGGCACACGCTGTGCGAATTCGTACAATATGGAACCCAAAGTTTTCAGTGACATCTTGTTTCTGTACTTTGTCTTCACACAAGTGACCTGACTGAAGACACGGTCCACCACTGCATTTGACACTGGGCACGAAAGGCATGCCAGTGAATACAATGCAAGTTCCTTGTAGGGCTTTTCACCCATGGCATTTTCAAACTTGAAAATCCCTGCCCAGAATGTTGCAGAATCCTCTGGAAGTTTGCCTTCCAAGACGGCCTCCTCAAGATGCATAACAATTCTCCTGTATTGTATTTCAATAACGTCCAGGTTTTCTTCAATCAGATGTTGAAGTGGAAGTTTCAAAACAGAATGTCGTGTAGTTTGAGACAAGACTCGCGAAGGGTGAAGTCCACTCATGCCCTGAAAAATGGCTTGATTGGAGGGAAGACGCTTTTCCTTCACTCACTTCACTTGAACAGCTGGCGCCGTCTAGTGAAGCTCCTCATAACTAGACATGCGTTGCAAATAGAAGCTCTGCTTAGTTGACTCTGCCAGCGGATGCGTTGACCCTGCACTCTGACTATGCCCTAGCGGTAGCTTATCAGCCTTACGATCGGGCGGCCATAGGCGTTCCTTAGTGGTAAACGTTTGGATGAGCAGCGACGGTGGGCAGTATTTCGGTAGAGTGGTTTTCCCCACATTTCACCAGATGATGTCTGGTGTCGAAGTTTGCTTGCCTGGCCACCAAAAGCTCCAGATTTTCACCAGATTTCCGAAATCTGGTGACGAGTTTCACCAGATGGCAACGCTGCCGCAGGTGCCTAAAGATGGCGGACAAGCTCGCGGACCGGTGCGGAAGTGACGCACGTGCAAACTATGTATTAGCGCACGCGCATAAAGAAAACGCGTCGAGCACAGTCAAAAACATAAAACACACACACACAACCTGTGCGCACGACATGGGGGGGCGGAGCGGGTAGCAAGCCGGCCAAGTCGGTATAATGGGAACATTAACATTTCTGTTGTCATGAATACGTAAACAACCATGTGCGCCGCAGTATCGCCCATACCAGATTACTTCACCAGTTTGCTAACTCCGCCGGGATGCAGCCATTTAATATACTGACTCTAGAGGACAAGCTGCCCATAGGAACCATGCATTGAAAACGGTAACCGCTAAAGGTGTGCGCCGAGACGTCGGCGCGCCGCCGCCGACTGTTCTCGTGGCGCCGCCGCCGTTTTTTCTCGGCGCGATCGGCGCGCCTAAGTAGTAGGGTTGCCAGATTGGGCTATTAATGGCCAAATTGGGCTACTTTTATTGCGATAGCAATTATATGGACACTCCAAAGCAGATTTCTGGCCGTCGGCGTCGCCGTTGCCGTCGCCGTCGCCGTGAGGTTCCGTATGACGTCAATGGAGGTGAAATCGTCGCCGCGTGCCGCCGAACGCTGTATGTGCGAGTGAAAGGGCGCGAGGGACGCGCGCTTTCACGGGGAGTGAACGCACGGCGGAGAACAAACGCGCGTTCTGTGCCGTGCTCCCTTAAGGGCTGCAGAAGTAGGCGTCTCTTTCCTCCTTTACCATCACCATATATGTAGAGCAAACGCGCCTTCTTCTGACGCACGAAAGGCCGTGGGGGGGAGGGGAAGGGAAGGGACGCGACGTTTAGCTGCGGCACCAAGTGCCTATTTATATCAGAGGCTCCGGCAGCAGTCACCAACGCCGCACGCATTTTGTGCGAACGCGTGCAAAACGCCGACGGCGTCGACAACAGTTCTGCGTGTTGCCGGTGCTGCTGCATGTCCAAGTTTATACAGCTGATAAAGCTACTATCATTACTCCGTATAACTCTCTACAAATTTGCTATCGCAATTGATGCTTCGCCTTTCAGGTGAAACTGCGATTTTTTAAGCGGCTTGGCGTCGAAAATTCCGAGTTGGCTACATGGCTATATTTGGACTATTTTTGTATTAAGGACATCAGCACTGACAAAATTTGGGAACGCCAGTTTATGAAAACCCAAAGCTCATTGCTGTGAAAAAGTTATGTAGGCAATCTCGAAGGCTGTGTTTTTAGGCAATGTAGGCCCTGAGTGGATGGCGTTAAGTCATCGCTGCCGTGTTTACACGTCTTTCCAGGCTAAGCACTCTTTTTGTTTTGGTTTAGGCGCCATCTGCTGCCGCTTCACACGTGGTTCAGTAAGAAAACCGTTCTCAAAACTAAGCATGGGCAAGTGGGCGAAATGCAGGTGTGCATATAAGAATTAATGGTAGAAGAACCCCTCTTTCAAAGGTACGTACATTTTACTTTATGCGCATATTTGGTTTTAAAAGCGTCTGGTGGTGCGTTGTTTCGGAATGGAGTAAGAAATTCGGCAAATTTCTTACTCTATTACAAAATGTCCGAAATTCATTCCGCATTCGAAGGCAACTATGCATCTGCAAAGCATAAAGCCATTCAGAATTTAAAATATTGCAGTTGAGAAGGAGGATGCTTTAAGGTAGCGTGAAGGTCTTGCGTGAGGCTGCCACATGATCACGAACTTCGGCACGAGCGCACTGTCGCACTGGCGGTGGAAGTGCTTTTGTACTCGCTCGTCGTCTGCCGTTATCTCAAGATCGGTAGCCACGGCACGCTGCGCGTGGAGGACCACTGCCGTTCCGTCCCCTCTCTAGTCTTTGGAAACACACAGATATTGTCGGCCCACCGGCTTTATTAAAGAAAGGATAATCGAATGCGCTATAGGATATTTGTTGTGTTCCTTTTTGCAGAAGTAAGAACGCAGATGCAGGTGCACCATTTTCAGTTAGTGTGGCGTAGTGACGGTAACGGAGGGTGCGCCAGCCAGGTCGAGCCGATTGTGTTCGCGAAGAACGGGTTATCAGAGTGCGCGGGCTCGTTTCCTTTACTGTTGTCTGCACCGGCGGGCTGACCAACCGTAAATGAGTATTTTTGGAACGTGAGAATGCTTTCACTAGGTTTAACAAAAGTGGTTGTCTATGATAAAATGACAGGCAACTGAGCAAGAGGTATTTCCTTTTATTGCGATAGCAACTATATGGGGAGGCAGTGGCGCACCGACGGGGGGGGGGGGGGGGATTCGGGGGTTGTAACCCCCCCCCCCTGAGGCCGACTTAACCCCCCCCCCCCCCCTTTTGTTTAACCCCTTTTCTTTCCTTACGCATTTGAGTGCTGCAACTAAGATGTAAGATGCGCAAGCGTCTGCACACTCGCAAAAAGCGCATTTTTTTTACAATTTCCCGTGAAATAATCGAAATTAGTGCTGTTTAGATGGTATTGGCAAACTGTGAACCCCCCCTGGCAGAGATCCTGGGTGCGTTACTGTGGGGAGGGACTCCAAGCGCATTTCTAGCGTGGTCGTGGTCGTCGCTGTGAGGTTGCGTCTAAAGTTGAAACACGGTAACATCGTCGCCGCGCGCGTATGTTCCCCAGTGGCATTACATTTCTTCATTTTTTTTTCAGGTCACACTGAAGGTAAGGTATACACAGCCCCCCTCGGAAATTTGGCAACACACGCACTCGTGCCTGCATTCACAGAAACTTACGCACCCGTTTTCAGATTGCACGAATCTTGCCAGGGAATCCCTGTTCAAAAATTGCACAGTTCAACGCTTCGATACTAATACCACCTGGGTTATTGCCAGCGCCGTAATCCAGGTGGCAATTGAAACAGTAAACTTTATTTCACCTCTGCTGCTACGGGCCAGCAGGTCATTCTGCTTTTGCACTCAAAGGCGAATTGCAGTCACAACTGTCCCTTCGTCGCACGAGGAAAAATGCGAGGTTTCAAGTTTTCTCCAGAGTCCAGTGTGCCTCTAGACATGCAACACTGATTGTATAAGACTAATAAGTACAATACACAGGGCCATTGGTCTTACAGGTAACTCAGTACAACTAATAGAAATTTCTGTTGTCTATACAAAACTTATACAACGAATACAAAACTGTATTAGACATTATTACAAACTTCTATTAGAATTTTTGCTAGGGTTGCACTGCAAGCACTGCATGTTACTTGCCTTCAGTTAAACTTCTGTCACCAATATTTCATTAGGATCCAAACTGGAACCAGTTGCTACCAGTACAACTGGTCAATGTTTAAGTGGTTCCAGTTGCTACTGATACAACTGGTCAAAGTTCCAGTTCGAATACAACTGGAACCAGTTGATTCCAGTAAAAACTGGTCAAAGTTCCAGTTGGATCCCACCTGGGTCCAGTCACTCCCAGTATAACTGGAAATTGTTCCAGTTGGATCCCAGCTGGAACCAGTTGCTACCCCCAGTTGCTTTCCAACTGGGACCAATTGGTGTTTAACTGGGACCAGTTGGTTTCCAGCTGGAACAGTTCATCCCAGCTGATCCCAGTTGGATCCCAGTTGTAAATTTTCACCTGGGAAGTTTATAACATCTCTTATAAATGTATAATAACCCCAATACAGTCAAGGAAATTGAACCAAAGGATTTTAGTTGCAAGAATATTCATATTTATGCCATTGTGTTTTACATCCTTCGAGCCAAAGCATTTCTCTTGCGCATTCCGTGGTATAAGAATACGCCCTGAACGTTCGCGTACATGCTGCCCCTACATACTACTGTATACATCTATTCTGCAAAGCAAACTACGCCTTTCTCGCTCTAGAACTGATGAAGGGCTATTTCGTCCATGCAGAATTATGCTTCTCCTCGTATACTCAAGTGTTAACGCGTTTAACGAACTAAACAGCGTTAATAGCTCCTCTATTCTTGAATCTCAAACGGGGGAAACAAAGAAGTGACGGAAAAGGCAAGTACGTTACCTTCGCATGTGACAGAGCTCTGCTGCGTTTCGAAATATGTAACTGTCTATGATGCCACTGTGAATGTGGTTTTCAGTTTAAATACGATGGTAAATATGCCGCAGTTCCAATGTAATGTGGCCCGCAGCAGCAGACGACGCGCGCCGCTAGAGTGACCTATAGAATGTGGGAGAGTGTCCAAAGCGCTGCGCGAATGCATGGGAGGAGCGAGGACCTTTTTCTGTGAACTCCCGCGCCGCGGCGCTGCTGTACCGGACCCGCGATACACAGCCCCCCTGTATCCCGCGTGACGGGATACATTTTAGTGAAAGTGTAGCAACACCGGTCGGAAATCGATTCGCGGCACGAGCTGTCGCTTTTTTAGGCGGGCCCCAGGCAATCAGGAAGCAGGATAAGTATTGAACATAGCGAAACACCAGTAAAGGGCGGAATTAGGCGACCAGGAGTCAGGAAAAGACGCAGAAAGGATAAGAATAGCGAAGGTAAATTTGCTACATTAACATGCAGGGTGGTCGTAAGCAGGAAAAATGGCTGGAAATTCAAACGCAACTGAATGATGAAGCGATTAGTGTGTACGCCTTGACCGAAACGCATCTACGAGATTTGGAGCAGCCGCCTGTTATTGACAACTTTGTATGGGAAGGGTGCAACAGAATGACCGGGTCAAGGAAAGGCGGAGGCGTAGGCGTACTAATTAGGCGAGGTCTGAAGTGGCGAAGGGTAAACGAGACATGTAAAGAGCATTTATGGATTAGTGGTACATGGCAAGGTAAAAAGACGTGGCTGGGAGTAGCTTACCTGTGGACAGTTAGTGATAGCAGGGAAAAAAATAAGGAATTGGTCGATTGCATTAGAAGCGATATTAATGAGTTCAGTAACTCGGGCCAGGTGATATTAGTGGGAGATATGAACGCGCACATGGACGATTTAGACGGATATACTGATTACAACGGCTCTCTAGTGCTGGATTGTGTGATGAACAGAACCTTATAGTAGTTAACAGGGAGAATAAGTGTCATGGACAGGTAACGTGGCAATGCGGAAACAGGCAGTCATGTATCGACTACGCCTTAGTCTCAGAAAATGGTCTACGAACAACTGGACCAAATGATAATAGACGAAAATGGAAAAATAGCCTGGGAAGCGATCATAGACGTTTAGCATTAAAGTTTGGGAGAGATACCAGCGCAGAACATGAACCAATAGCCTCAGAGTTTTTAAAAATGAATGACGAGCAAATAACAGATCGCAAACAACATAGAGAAGAAAATTGAGGCTTTTCCTACAGCAGTCTGGGAATATAAGGAACTGGTGGAGGTTATGCAGCATGAAATAAGGCGGACACGGCAATACAATTGTTGGATTGGAAAGAGGAAACCACGTAAGTGGTGGAACAAGGAAATTAAACAAGCTATAGAAGAGCGTAAAGAGGCATCTAGGGTTCATCGAGAAGCCAAAAAGTTGGGATTACAAGAAGAAGAGGTGCTCCTTAGATGGAATACATACCGAGAAAAGAAAAGGGTTGCGAGTGAGCTCGTGCAAGAGAAAATTAAATGCGCAAGTGAACGTTGGGTGCATAACATTCACAAAAGAGACAAAGGCGCCCCAAAAAGATTCTGGAACCATATAAAAGCACTCGGAGCTCCAACTAGAAACTCGCAAACGGCTATAAGGGATGAAGACGGTAACATCTATGAAGGCGATGATGCGCTGCGGTACATCACAGACGTTATCAGGCATAACTTCGGTACGAGAAAAAGCGTAGTTCAGACAACAGATCCAGCAACAACAGAGAGGCCTGAGAGATCAAAATTCAGCATAGAAAGCTTTTATTGGAAAAAGGCAGCAGAAAATGTCCCTAACAACACGGCAGCAGGACCCGATGAAATCCCAATACAGCTAATCAAAAACCTCGGTCCAAAAAGCAAGGCACTGCTGACTAATGCCATAGAGCAAGTGATTAGAACAAAGAATATTCCCGTTGGATGGCGTGAAAGCAAGATGAATCTTATCTACAAAGGCAAAGGAGATAAGGATAAGACGAGCTCGTACAGGCCAGTTACGGTATCGTCGGTGACATAAAGAGCAGCAATGCAAGCCATAAAATTAGAAACTGTCGAAGTGGGTGGAGGAAAACGGTGTATTGGGGGAACTACAGAATGGGTTCAGGCCAGGCAGACGCTTAGAAGACAATATGTTTGTACTAAACTCAGTGCATAGAGATTTCAGTAGCTCAGAAAAGACCTTTATGGATAGCATTTCTAGATATTAAAGGAGCTTATGACAACGTAGACAGGGAATTGTTGTGGGATATTCTTCAATACGAAGGCATAGATGGACGATTTCGTGGAGCTGCTGAGGGAGATATATCGAGACAACCAAGTACAAGTGGCATGGGAAGGCCGAAAAGGAAATGAAATGGTGGGAATTCACCAAGGATTGAAGCAAGGATGCCCTCTGTCACCATTGTTGTTCACGCTTTACGTCAAGGGCATAGAAAGACGACTGGAAAACAGCGAATTAGGTTTTGATTTATCCTACATGCGTAATGGACAAATGGTTGCAACAGAAGATCCCTGGACTGATGTACGCAGACGACATTGTGCTACTAGCGGACAATAAAAAAGATTTACAGATACTTGCGAATATCTGTGGGAACGCAGCGACAAATCTAGGCCTTAAGTTTAGCACAGAGAAATCAGGGATTATGATCTTTAATGAGCACACGAGTAACTTCGTGGTGTCAATTCAACAGCAAGTAATACCCATAGTGAAGCAATATAAGTACCTCGGCGTACACATAAACGAAGGAAAGAATTACTCAAGCAACCACCAAGATAATCTGAAAATAAAGGGGAAGCGGAATGCAGCATTAATGAAACACAGAGCACTGTGGGGCCACAATAAGTATGAGGTGGTGCGTGGAATCTGGAAAGGAGTAATGGTGCCAGCGCTAACATTCGCAAATGCCATTATATGCTTAAAATCGGATATATTGGCGGGTTGGAAGTTAACCAAAGATCAGTAGGCCGGTTGGCTTTGGGAGCACACGGTAATACGACAAATGAGGCAGTGCATGGAGACGTGGGTTGGGCCTCTTTTGAAGTCAGAGAAGCACAAAGCAAAATTAGTTTTGAAGAAAGGCTCAGGAACATGGATGAAAATAAATGGGCGGCTAAAGTGCACAAGTATCTCTACATGAAAAGCGTGGACACAGAATGGAGGAAGAGGTTCAAGGAAGTTGGCAACCAAGTACAGGATAATCGAAACTGTAAATAGACAAACCAGGGGTCATCAGAAAGAAAGTGAGAGAAATAGAGACCGTGAATTGGATGCAAAGAATGGAAACGAAAAGGACAATGGAGATTTACAAGAATGAGAAGAAAGAAATTAGAAGGGAAAATCTGTACGATAACACAAAGGGCAGTGCCTTGCTATTTGAGGCTCGAGCCGGTTGCCTAAGGACGAAAACATATCGGAACAAATATTCGGAATTAGATGAGACATGTGTATGCTGCAGTAAAGATCCAGAGACCACTCAGCACATCCTAATGGAATGCGACGGGATCCACCCAGCGAGAACCGTAGGTAACGTGCAACTCCCAGAAGCGCTTGGGTTTAAAGTGGAAGGAAACCATAAACAGATCAGCCGTAGAGATCAGCAAGAGACGATTAGAGTACTGGTGGAAAAAAAAGTAGGGAAAAGATGGATGCGACCTGATCTCTAAAATCAAAGGCAGCGGTACAAGGTAAATTTTGAAAAAGAAAAATAATGATAGGTATACAAAATGCAAGATAAAGAACATGTATAGTATACCTGATTAAATCAAGCAGGCTAGGTGACTATTTGTCGCCGTCCCGTTTCAAAGGGGATGCCAATAAATCATCATCATCATCATCATCAATCGTGGTTAGAGATAATCTGTTCTCATTGACATAGTGTATTGAAATAGCAGAAAAGGAAACACAGGCCCCTATGGCTTGCCTTTCTGGATATCAAGGGAGCCTATGACAGTGTAATCCAAAAGGATTTGTGGGACATACTGGGCACTCTAGAGGTGGAAGATGGAGTAAGAAATCTTTTAAAAGATATCTATAAAAGTAACAGGGTGCTTATAAAATGGGAAAACAAGGTATCTGGGCCTATAGAGATACAGCAGGGGCTTAGGCAGGGGTGCCCTCTGTCACCTCTGTTGTTCATGCTGTATTTACAAGGATTAGAGAAAAAAAATTAGAGAGGAGCGGACTTGGCTTCAACCTTTCCTATTCCAAGCAGGAGGAATGGATTAAACAGTCATTACAGGACTGATGTATGCAGATGACATTGTACTTATGGCTGACAGCAAGGAAGACTTGCAGAGATTAATGGACATCTGTGGTAAAGAGGGAGTAGCTTAGGTTTGAAGTTTAGTAAAGAAAAATCGGCAGTCATGACTTTTAATGATAATCAGGGCAGCGAGCATAGGATACAGGAGGTTACGCTGGAGGTGGTGGATAAGTACAAATATCGTGGAGTGTGGATAAACATGGGGCTGAGTACCTAACGGAACATGAAAAATATGTGACGGCTAAGGTAGCAGAAAGGCAGCTGTGATGAAAAATAGGGCACGTGGAATACAATAGGTACGAAGTGGTGAGAGGGATTGGAAAGGGGTGATGGTCCCTAGTTTGACTTTCGGCAATGCGGTCCTGTGCATGAGATCAGAGGTTCGAGCAAGGTTGGAAGTTAAGCAGCGAGGGGTAGGTAGACTGGCTCTGGGAGCACACGGAAATACACCAAATCAGGGGGTACAGGGTGACATGGGATGGACGTCATTCGAGGGCAGGGAAGCCAGCAGCAAGATAGAATTTGAGGAGCGATTGAGAGAGATGGCAGAAAAGCGGTGGGCAAGGAGAGTTTCAGTTATTTGTACATGAGGAATGTTGATACAAAATGGAGGAAGCTGACCAGAAAACTGTCAATCAAATATTTGGACTGCAGGAGGGGTGCAAACCAGGAAACAGCGGTTAAGGAAACAGAGAGGGGTCTGTGGAAAACAGGGATGCAGACGAAATCAGCACTGGGCACATACCGAACTTTCAAGCAAGAAATTGCCAAAAAAAATATCTACGATAATTTAGGGGAAGCTCTTTGTTGTTGAAGCCAGGACGGGAGTATTGCGGACTAAGATGTACCGAGTCAAGTACCAAGGTATAGACACGTTGTGCTGTGCGTGTGGAGAAGAAGAGGAAACGGCTGAACACCTCATACTTTTCTGTAAGGGGCTTAACCCTACAGTGCAAGGCAACGGGGCTGATTTTTTCAAAGCATTGGGGTTTAGGGACAGTGAAGGCAAAATAGACTTTAAGCGGGTAGAAATAACCAAACAGAGGTTATCTGATTGGTGGATAAGGTTAGGCGGGGGTGAAATTTCAACCACAAAGTACAAATTATATTAATAGTCATGGCTAGGGGCGTATGTCACCGCCCGATTTAAAGGGTTCAGCCTCATCCATCCATCCATCCATCGTGGGCTTTCTCCGCTGCGGAAGCCGCGCAATGCGGCGGGCGTTGCTACGAGCCTGATATTTTGGTTGCTATTAGCCAAAATCGCGATAATTTCGGATATATTAAGTACCACGTCACCGCAAGGTAATACCGCAGTGACTCACCACACAGAGAACGCGTTTGCCAGCTGTGAATATGGGTATTTTGTGTATTTCCTTCTAGCTCGCTTGGTCCGCGCTTACTTGGCTGTTGAGTAACGCATTCCGCGCGCTTACTCATTTAGTTATGCGTGGAATGAGCAACGTGAACGTGCTGCAGAAGAAAATAAGCTGGAGACGCGCGATAATAACCAAGAGAAACGTAGCAGATATGGCTAACTAATGCTAACGCTTTGAACTTATAACCGTTTCCTTATTTTATTTCAGGCATTCGATTTGCTTTACAAGACTGCATCCAGCGCTCTGGTGTTCTTATTAAGGCGAAATCCTTAACTGCGCTCTTGGGAAGCGGAAGGGTCTGTTGGCCGATGCCGCGGTACCAAAAATAAATACAAAACACGTAACTCTCGCGGCTCGTTCACTTGGTATACCAAAGTATTGTGTGGAAAGGCACAAATGTGTGACTAAG